>NC_142751.1:15840008-16210008 GCF_051943395.1 Hippocampus bargibanti
GCTCAAGATTGATGAGTGCTCCGTTCTTTTTTTTTTCTTCAATCAATGGCGATGCTATTTTGGTTATGGTTGCCTCGTTGCCTGGATGCATTTCAATCAATGAGGAGGCCATTTTAGGTTTTTTATTTCTTTCTTTTTTATCTTAACGTCAGGCGGGATGATGCAAAGGAGCAGGATGACGAAGCATTCAAGGCCGCTCCGTCTGGGAAGCATCGACTATCGTTTATCTGCCAGTAATTGCGCCACACGTCACCCGGCGACAAGCCTTCCATCAACATCAGCTTGGCACTTCTTCTTCTTCTTCTTCGTCCGTTCGTAAAAGCTCACTCGTTTGATGTGCCTGGCGTGGCCTGGCGTGGCTTGGCCTCTGCTCACCTGCTCCCAAATCCAATGCGGTAGGCAGTGGTGGGAAGTAGCAAATACGTTTGCTCCATGCGTTACCTTTGCTAGCATGCGTTTCTGCCATTGATTTTCACACGTCGCCACTAATTTGCATGCTTCAAAGTCATCATGCAGATGATATCATCTCGCATTGCAATTAGAATTCATAATGGGACATACACCTAGAGCACATATATTTTGAAATCCTTATATGGTAGTTTTATCTATCTATTCGCTAGCTATTAGCTATCTATTTGCTAGCTAATAGCTATCTATTCACTAGCTATTAGCTATCTATTCGCTAGCTTGCTATCTATTTGAGTTACTTCCAGGTTGAGTGAACGCTGGCGCGTGCGGCTACCGCAACTCAGCAAATGTGGCGGACAAGGTTTCTATTGATTGGCGATTAAGCCATCAGAGCGCCATAAAACGGCTTCGTATTTTAAAGCCGCTGCAGTTTAGGAGAGTTTTTTTTTTTTTTATGAATGTTTGATGTCATCCTTTTTTTCCCTGCATGTGGCGTCGCGTTTGCTGACTACACCAAAGGTGGAGAGTCGGAGGGGCTGTGTGGCTTTAGTGAGGGATTCGCATTATTTGCGCACAAACAATGTGCACGTTCATCTCACCCTGGCTGACTGATTGTCGTCTTGACGCAGCCGAGCTTTTTTGGATCGGATGTACCTTTATTGGTCTGGCAGTGGAGAAATGGACATTTCACAGCAGCAAAGTGATCTCACATCTCCCGTCCCGCATAAATCCGCTTCAATTCCAAGCCGCGGCAGTTCCTCATACGCTTCGGCGCTCGACGCTGATGCTCACAAACGAAGAATGGTACTCGAAACATTCATGTGACTGAGAGGATAAAGAATACAGGTGACATCCGACTTACGACCAGCTCAATTTACGACCACCCGTACTTACGACCACGACCTCCAGACCCAATTTTAAAATTTTAATTCTACGCCTGGCATCGCAACATGCTAGCAGGCCGGCAACGCGTACGTAATTTTTACCAGCCAGCCGGTCGGCATCTCACGCTCGCACAGCAATCGACCGTGTGATGGCACCAGAGGGGGAGGAGTTTGCCAGTCATTTAGCCTCCGAGTCTCTATCCAACATTTTGAATGGATTTCGACTTATGACCATTTTGACTTACGACCGTTTGGTCGGAACGGAACTCGGTTGTAAATCGGATGTTACCTGTCTGTGCATTTGTGTATTGTTCGTAATCTCTCTTCATGAGTTTCCCTCCTTTTTTTCTAAATCTGAATCGTTTTAAGAGTTCTGTACGGCTGTTATCGATGCTCTCGGTTAGCACGTCAATGGCACATTTATCTCTAAGTTACTGCGCGATGACGTCATTGCACTCCTGCAAACGCACTTTTTTCCCGTAACAAATTCCAAAACTGATCATCCTCTGCAATGGATTTTTATGTTCATTTAGTTGGTTATTATTAATGATGCAAGAGCCAAAGTCTGAATCGTTGTAGCAAGTGAACTCTCTTGTTTGGGCGATTTGGTAGCTATGAAGGACACGGCAAAGACGCTCAAAAAAGCGCCAACAAATCAAACTCTTCCCCGAATCTGCTATCAAACAGGGCTGGCTGTCAGCATTTATTACAGAAATGGCATTTGTAGCCCTCAGCAAGGCTACTCCGCTTTCCTCCCCCACATTTCCCGACACTACTCCCACTTGCAGCGTTGCAACGCATAGCGGCGCTTTGAAGTGGGAAGAATGCGGGCTGGCAAATTACCCGCGAGACGGCGATGCGGCGCTTTGAAGCGCTCCTTTGATAGCGTTGTTTGCAAGCGCGTCAGGCACCTCGATCTCTACACATTTCGTACACTTTTTTTCTCTCGCAGTATTGCGCTTTAACGACGAAATGGCGAGGCTACTTGCGCACGCTAGCATTTGTCTATCGGTGAAAAAGATCCGGGATCTATTTTGCTGTGAAATTGAAAACTAGTTCAGTCGGGCACTCGCTACTGACTAAAAAGTTCAAATTCAAGTTCAAGTCAACTTTATTGTCAAACGTGAAATATACAACACAACTTTCATTTTATCTCAAGATTAAATAGCGACCGAACTTTAGCTTAGCTCATGAACCAAAATTCTATGGTCTAGTTACTACGTACGGTGCCAAGAAACTAAGCTAATAAAGTTAGCTACGAAATTTGCTGTTCAAAATAGTAACCTGCCAATATGCTCACATTAAGCTAATGACTTGGAGGACTTTTTAAATGCTGTTCGAGTCCCAAGTTACAAAGCCAAAATGTGAAAAGAATGATTCTAACTTTAGGAATAGCTCGACAAGTGAAGGGCACGAGGCGGCCATTATGCTACTACTAGTTACTATCTCTAGCAGGCGGGGGTGTTAGCGACGTGAATGTTTTTTAAAAGAGCATACAAGACTGATTCGCTTCAGGTACATTTGAGTATTGGACTTTTTGGAAAGTGTGAAAGTCCCCCGGAGTCGTCTTTTTTCTTTTCTCCGTCACAGACGAGATCTGAGGAGCAGCTAATGATCGTCAACGGACTCCACCAGTCGAAAACCAGCTGAGACTTGGGATCATTTTCCTCTGAGATGATGCAAGTCATTTCAATTCGGGGGTAATGACACACACACGCGCGCTAGTTACGACACTTTCAAGAGCTTCCACTTCATTCAAGATGATTTTTTTTATCTATTTATTTCAGGGCTTTGACAGTTTGACAGTTGCCTCCGTTTTGAAGCCTCACGAATGAGACACCCGGTGACCGCTCTTGCCAAGGTTAAAAAAAAAAAGCATTTCCAATCAACTCATTCACCAATTTATTCGAGAATTGAAAATATGACATGGAGCGCCATTCCCGAATTTGTTCGGGTTTTGTTTTTTCATACTTGAGTGCCGATAAAGCGCTGGCCGTGGCCTCTGGCAATGGCCCCTGTCAATGTATTTTTCTTTTCCACAAGGGGGCCGCATTTCCCTTTTGTCCATGTTAGCGCTTTGTTCCAGCTTCCGCTGTTGTTAAAGCGCATTACGGACGCTCCCCAACTTACGAACGAAACGGTCGTTCGTAAGGTGATTTTGTTCGTAAGTTGCTTCAGTGCTATATTTTGTATGAAATGTCTGTTTTAAGGTTATATTAGTATGTTTAAGGTTTGTACAAATGTTTTTAAGGCTTGTATAAGTAACCTCAATTGGTTTGTACTGAAAAATAAACTTGAATAAAATATATGCTCAATAAACATATGTAATGTACAATTTCAAAGAATACTACATATGTTACTACAAAAAAATGTGCGTCTTTTTTTTGTCGTATTTAGTTGTTTGTAACTTGAATGTTCATAAGTAGCGCAGTGCCCGTGTACAACAACATGTATGTATTGCATAGTATTTTGGACATCTGCCCTCATTTCAAGCTCATATAACTCCAGATCGATATCATTTAGGAGTTAACTCTTTTTTTCTGAGGAAAGAAGAGAGTCTAAGGTTTCTTACGCTGCGTTGAATGTTTATGTGGTCCTAAAAGTCAATATTCTGCGAGTCCTGGAATTCGAGTGACAATGACAAAAACCCTGGCACTGGAGTGGACACATTTTTGCACATCGTCTGGCAGTGAATGAGTTAAAAACGGCCAACTTTATGTCTAAATATTCAACTTTCAAAGTCACGTCATCAGCAAACACTGCCGGGGTACGTGATGAAGTCACACGATGTGGAAAAAGTGAGACGTCGTCGCCACCAGGGAGGTTTTAACAGTTCCCCCAAGTATTTGGCAAATTGGTGCAAACACACATACACGCACACACACACACACACACACACACACACACACACACACACACAGAGAAAGCACAAAAGGGCGAGGTGTCTTTTTAATCCCCACATTAACAGCGTGAGACTGCTAATGAGAGCCATCATGTTTTTTTTTTCTTCAGCCCCTTCCCCAGGTTACAAGCGTATTAAGCATGCAGCCGGTGGTAGAAAGTGTGTGTGTGTGTGTGTGTGTGTGTGTGTGTGTGTGTGTGTGCGTGCGTGTAATGAGGGTTGAAGAAGAAGGGTGGACGGGTTAAAGCAAACACGGCGGTGAACGGAAGCCTCCGGAGAGTTCGGGTGGGGGAGGGCAATGATGTGCGGCCAGACAAGCGGGATCCACTCTCGTGATCCAAAACTTTCCATGATGTTTCATCACCCTTAGCGATGGAAAGAGAAGGGGGGGGGGGGCGGGGCGGAGGGGGGTGTCGGGGTCTCTCTTCTCTCTCTCTCTCTCTCTCTCTCTTCTTCACCCATTTTTTTTCCTCGCGGTACCGATGCAGGGCGATGAAGGTGGCCAAACAAAAGCCCCGTTCACGGTGCGCTGACCTTCTTTGCCTTTTTCTTCAACCCAAGTGGAGAAAAGTGCTTTGTGGTGCGCGGGAGTTTGTTTCTCATTCCGATCTGAGGTACATGACAGACTGTATCCACAATGACACAATGTACACCATATACTGTCCAACGCACCACACACCATTTTCATGAGCAAAGGTTATAATCAGACATTTTTGGATCATTTTTAATGCATTCACTGCCATTCACAAATGTATTCGGCAATTGAAAACATGAGCGGAATTCTCCAATTTGTTCAGGTTTTGGTTTTTCATGCTTGGGTGCCGATAAAGCGCTGGCCATGGCTTCTGGCAATGTTTTTTTTTTCGTTTCCACAAGGGTGCAGCATTTCCATTTCCATGTTAACGCTTTGTTCCTGCTTCAGCTGTCGTTAAATCATTTTTTTTTACAGACACTCCCCTACTTACAAACATTCGAGTTACGGTACATATGAACATTTTTGAAGTAAATGATATGTCGTATTCTCTCCAGTTGCACATGTACATATCTTTATAGAGCATGTATTTTATTAAATGTTAATTTTTCAGTACGAACCAATTCAGGTTACCTATACAAGGCTTAAACATACTTATATTATCCATAACATACTTACTTATATAAGAAAATATAACACTGAAGCGACTTACAAACAATTTCACTGTATTTCGTTCCTAAGTTGAGGAGGGTCTGTAAATCAATATGTATGTATTGTATTTTGTACAGCCGCCCCCATTTTAAACTCCGATAACTCCAGATCCATATAACTTGGAAATTAACTCTTTTCGAACGCTGTCTTATATTGTGCGGGTCCTCCAATTTGTGTGAAAATGACATCAACCCTGGCACAGGAGCGGACGCGTTTTTGCACACATCATCTGGCAATGAATGAGTTAATGAAAAAGACATACCCAGTTTGGAGATTCGGCACACCACAGGGCACTGGCGCAATCCCACTTTAGTATGGACATGGAGCGATATCATTTTTCAGACGTTGTGGACGAGGAAGGAGATTCACATTCAAACAACCGTGTACACAAGTGCGCTATCTATTTATTTCCCCTAATTGCGCCTCCATCACACGCCGGCTGCTGTAACTCGGCGCTCATTTGCCACCGGGGAGCCCGGCCGACACCTCGGGGGTGTTGCGGTGACAAGATTACGGCGGCTAAGCGCTAAACGGCAATGAGCTCACATGCGTCGGCGTTGGCGGCGCCGTTCGATAGCGCGTCGATACCGGCCAGCCCGGTAATCCCAAAGCGCCGTGATTAACGGCAAACGGTCGATGGCCATTAACCCTGGCGCGTACGCATTTGCCGTGGCGTCGCTGTCCACGGCGTTGACGAATGAGGGGAAATGCGCCAGTCGTCAGTTGTCCCGCCAGGCATTTTTTGGACCGATCGTTGGTTGGTGGAGGAGGTGTATTTGAGTCACAGGGCTTCCGGTGGGGATTTTGCCCATCTAAAGCATCAATCCTGCACAAAAACCATAGATACCAACTCACAAATGTGCCTGCTGCATCATCGGGAGCGGTTCATAATCAATATTCATCCACTGACAATAAAATGTTACAAAATGAAATAAAGTACAGCCGAAGTAAGACATCAAAATCCTCCCAAAACAATTGAGGAGGACCAATGTCAAATTTGTTTGCTCAACGGAATATACGAATATTGCACCAGCATTCAAATTCAATTGAGAGGATGACACCCCATCGCCCCATCGCCCCATCGCCCCAACGCCCACCCACAATCATTTGGGATTTAGACGGGTCATGATTTAAATTTAAAAAAAAAAAGGTCACTTCAGAAGAAAAAAAAAATCACCAACCTCTCTATTAGCTAGCTACCTAGCTGGCTATCTATTTGCTATCTATTAGCTGTCTGGCTAGATAGTTATCTATGTAGCTGGCTATCTATTAGCAATCTGTTAGCTAGCTAGCTTTATATCTATTTGAGTGAACGCTGGCGCATGTGGCTGCCGCCGCTCACCCGCGGAAAAAAACGATGCTGTGACTGTGAAGTGACCTTGAGAGTTTTGAAAGGCGCTTAGAAATCAAATGTATTATGATTATTATTATTATTATTATAGTTGAAGTAAGACGAGGCTTATCTATCGCACGGCTAATCTTGTAGCAGCAGCACATGTTGAGCTATGATGCCGCCGAGGCATTTCTATTTGCCTTTTTGTTAGGCTCGAAATTCAACAATATAAAGAAAAATGGCTGGATGAATGGAAAGGGAGAAAGAGCAACGGCGGACGCGGGACGCCACGACTGCTTCGTACCACAAGAGGGAGCCCCAAGCAGGGAAGGGCGTTTGCAGCGGCCACGAAACAAAAAAGAAATAGGTCAGAGGAAGACTTTGCGCATTTTTGCCGGCTCGCACCTGGCAATGGTCCTGTCTTGTCGTACCTCGCTCATCCTTGTCATCTTTAATGCACGACTCAGCACCCCCACCGACACCCCCGCCCTCCAACACTTCTCTCTCTCTCTCGCCGATCGATACGGCCGCCGCAAGGTCGCACCAAAATTGGATTCATAATAAAGTCAAGCGGCGTCAGACTAGCATGGAAGGAATACGGATTCCAAATCAAGCCACAATAGCTGAAAAGCAGACATTTCAAAACACTTCTTTTGTTTTGCTCAATCGCAGCCACATGCTTGAAAATGATGACAAACACTCCCGAGTCTTTCTCACTCCCTCACTGTCAAGAAATCACATTTCATCACAAACAAACAAATAAATAAAGACTACTAAATATAATACCGTAACTTAAATAGATAGAAAGTAACGAACGAGTGCTTCTCTTTTTTCCTGATGGCATCCCAACTTTGGTTGATTGACAACCAAAGCGTCGTCACTCCAAGAGGGGGCCACTTTTGGGTTGGGGGGAGGGGGGGCGTTGTCGCCAAACCAGCTTAAAACCGTTTGAGGACAAAGACGCGTGGCAAGTAACAGCTTGGGTTGTGTGAAGCAAATCCGGTGCTCACGTTCCCGCTCGGACGCTCCAGAAGTTGGATTGGGGGAGGAAGGGGGTGGCCCGGTACCTTCTAGCAGCAAAACCGCAAATCCTACCTGCACTTGACAATTCTCGGAGTGAGCGATGGCAGCCAAGTCATGACCTCCATTGCACCCCAGCAATCAAAATCAACCCCAACGCCAACGCCAACTCATTGGCATTTGCACCAAAAAAAAAAAACAAAAATGGTGGCATTGCTCCATGTTATGTTTTTTATTACATGACCAAATTGCCGATGCGCGCATCCCTCGCGCTGGCGGATGCTACGCTAATGGTCAAAGCGTGTAAAACGCACGGCGGCGCATAAATGAGGCGACGCAGACGGGTCGGCAGAGGACGACGGCGCGGGAGCTGAATATTGCGACGGAGAGCACGAATAAAAGAAAGACGACGCGTGCCATCACGGCCCTCAGAAGAGGCTTCCACGCCGGGAGGAGCGGCGTGTCATCTGGAGATCGCATCGCATAACGGGACCAAATCTCCAAGGTTGTCCAACCACCCAATTAACAACAAGAGACGGACGGCGGCAACGTCCATTCCGTCCATTTTTCACGGTAGAAATAACAAGAGAATCGTCTTCATTGCGACTTGCAGGCGCAATTGGAATGGATTAGAAATGTTCCAAATGAAAATATTTGAAGAATGAATGACTTTGTCTTGTGATATTATTTGTTATTTAGCGTTTCTTTTGGCTTCAAGATGGCAAGCGGCTGCCTTTCCAGCAGCTCCTGTATTTTGTTTTTCTACTTCTTTCATTCCTTTCATCACTTTGCTGCTGTGAAATGTCAATTCCCCCACTGCGAGACTGATAAAGGTAAATTCAAATACAAATATGGCGAGCTTTACATGTCAAATATACTGAAAAAAAATATAAAAGAAGAAGAAAATGGAGTTGGATCTTATTCACGGATGACTTGACGAAAACTTGTCAAAGTCAAGGTAGCGGCGTAATAGTTTCCCCATCTCATGTGCTCATTAAGTCGTCTTGGCTCAAGCGACAAGCCTCTCCTGGCGGCGTCAATACGGCTTTGGCCGCACTTTGGCCCCGCGGCGCCCCCGCAACGACCTCGCCGACGTCCCGTTGCTGTCATCGGCAGAAAGGCAAGCCGCAAAAGCCCTCCCCCGCTCACACGCGTACCTCGGCCGGTCCCGAGGGCGGCGGGTCAATCCTAATTGTATGCTAATCGGGACAAAGCACGCCAGCTGCTGACAATGGACAAGTGACAGACAGAGCTATTGCGGCTATTATACATCGAGATACACTATATCGATAAATATCACCTACACGGAGACAGATATATGCACCGCGGCATCAATAAGGCGATAGATACACGTTAGCTTTGGATGAATACGCATGAGGCCGTGTGTTTGCCGAGAGATCTTCCCGGCGTGAGGTAGCGCATTTCAAGTTGAGCCGGAAAAACTTTGATTTCTTTCAAAAGAGAGAGATGCCACATCAGCGCGCGATACTTGTCACGTGAAGAGTTAATTCCTAAACGATACGGGTCTGGAGTTATATGAGCTTGAAATGAGGGCAGATGTCCAAAATACAATGCAATACATACATTTTGTTGTACACAGACACTCCCCTACTTACAAACATTCGCGTTACGAACAACGGTAATTACGAACATTGTTTGTAGTAACATATTGTATGGAGTATCCTTTCCAGTGGTACATTTTAGGACGACATAAACATTGAATGCAGCATGAAAAACCTGACACTCTCTTCTTTCACTGGAAAAAAAAGTGAATTAAAAGTTATATGGGTCTGGAGTTATATGAGCTTGAAATGGGGGCCGTTGTACAACGCCAAAAGGGGCGTTTTTAATGGTACCCTGGCGCTATGCAATGTTTTCTGTGCGGCTTCCTCATCATTGAAATGATGTCGCCATTGATGTTGGCTAACGGGGTGTACGTATCAAGTCAGACATTTACATATCAAAGGAAGGAAGGAAATACGCTTTCTCTGTCTGATGGGCTCACACTGACATACGTGACTATTTTTATTTCTTTCTTTTTTGTTGGCTTGATGTCCATCTTCTCATTAGCATCCTTCTTCTTCCGCCGCACACAATTTATCTGGCAGCGGGTCTGCACTTCTTCTCATCTCTGCTCATTATCGCCCCCAGTTTTCCCACAATATGCACAACTAATTCGCTGATGGTGGGATGTGTTTTTTCGGTGTGTTTAGTTCGGGTGGAAGGCTGCGTGTGACGAATGATGACGGTCAGCGCTAATCCTGCTGACGGGAGCCGTGCGTTTCCTGTGGTCGTTTCACGATAAAAGACGTCCCGCCTCGTTCCTCGCACTTAACGCTAAGCGCTAGTGGAAAAAAAACACCAGCTCAGCATTCCTGGTTAACAGCGGAAAATGAACGAGTGGAGTGGGCGCTGGCGAGGAGTATGTATATACGTACGTACGTACGTATATATGTTTTTTTATTTCATGTGTATTGATTTATTGACTTCTGTTTGTATGTATTTATTCATTCGTTTATTTGAACATAAATGAATAATTTCATAAATACAGTCATGCCTTCAATAAATCCTTTTGGGGAGGGGCTTGTGAGTGAGGCGAGGGATGTCTTTTACGTCATCGTGATCAGCTTGCCCTCCCGTCTTGACCCGGCATCCATTTTAGTCATCTAGTTGCGAGATCCAGCTCAGCGTAAATCCGTCGGACGTAATCTGCCGTTTAATCCCATCGTTTGCTCTGATTTGGACAAAAAAAAGGAATGTCTGCTGTCGTAAAAAGAAAAGGTGAAAGGGGAAAATATGGCTGCGGCTCGGGCCGGACAATTAATGTGTGTTTTCCGTTTTACACTTCATGGGAATTGATTGGAGAGGGTGGCTTTGATTGGGCAGACATGAGGAAAAAAAGGAGGCCGTCACTGTCAGTGCCAGTGCCAGTTTCGGGAGGTGGCGAGAGAAGGTCGCGGGACTGCCGTTAAGTCCTCCGGCTGACAAGGAAGGACGCCACGGTGCCACTTTGCATCCATCCCGCCGGGGATGACTTTGTTGTTTGGAGAGGCGACGAGAAAATGGCCTTCCCTCGCATGACGACTCCTCACCCGAGCCGTCCAGAGGGAAGCGACCTCGCAGGGGATTCCACCACGCCTGCTGACATTCTCGCTCTCGGAAATGGAAAGCGGAAACACGTCACGTTGACGACATATATGAAGAGCGCCTATGCAAAAGCGTATCCAGATTTCGGATGAAGAGAATTGTCATCACGTTCACGTAGGTCGTAGGTCGTATTTTAAGTGCACCTATCTCAAGTGCTAGTCAGTCATCCAGAGGCTCCTTTCTAAAACTTACTAAAAAAATGAAGGGTTTTTTTTTGCTCAAGGCACCATTATTATCCCTTTTCATATGTTTGAAGTACAAGCAAAAAAAAAAAAAAAATGGGTGGGAATGTTCCTCCTTCAAAATGTCACCCACTGCATTCCTTTAAAAAAAGAAGGAGAATGTCTTGTTGTCGGTCTTCTTTTGTTGTCTTTGGACACAACAACAACAAAAACAATTTGAAGGTCATCCCGCCTCCCCCGCGGACGTTTTTGCCGCTGGAAGTCGAGCCTCAGAGGTGGCCAACCACAAAAACACAAAACTTCCGCTTCTCTTCTTTCACCCGCTTAGGAGAATCTGATAGCACCCCGGCGGTGTGTGTGTGTGTGTGTGTGTGTGTGTGTGTGTGTGTGTGTGTGTGTGTGTGTGTGTGTGTGTGTGAGAGAGAGGAACAGGAAGCTGAAGTGATGCCAAACGGGTGTTGGTCAGGTGACTCGGGTATTCTGGCGGTGCATAAGCAAGATTTCACGCAGAGGTGATTTTATTGGGGGCCTTCGAGGCTGCGTGGTATCATGCAAATGAACATCCTGCCATCCATCCATCCATCCATCCATCTTGTCAGGTCCTGGCCGTGCTGTCATGGGGCAGTACGCAGGCTCCCCCGATCTTCTTTTCCCACTGCAACGCGATCGTTGGGGGTTATGAAGTCGCCTAATTGCCCAACTTCCAAACGCGCTACGAGATTTTAAAGTCGCGACGCACGGCGAGGATGAGGGAGAAAAAAAAAAAAAAACAAGCGCTTTGTTGCAGAGGGAACGCTGCTGAGGAAGAGGAAGAAGAAGAAGAAGAAGAAGAAGAAGAAGCCCCCCTCGTGTGAGGAGGAGGAGGAGGAGGAAAACTGCATTATTCATGTGGAGCTTCTTTTAGAAAAGCGCAGCTTCCTTCTTCAGGGCGTTGCCATGCGGAGCAACGAGTGCCTCCATTTTTTTTGTATCCTTTTGCGTTGGTTGTGGCGTTCTTTTTGTTTTTTTTTTTATGGGCTTTCGCGGCACTGTGTACAAAGTGCGTCGCCTTTCACCTTGCTCTGCTCTTCAGCCTCACTCTCCCCGACTGCACTCGAGCAGGCCATTAGAGCTCCCCCGAGGTCCGCTCCGCGTCGGCTTTCACGTGTCAGGAAAAAAGGCTTGTCCCTTGTCGTCGGGTCGACGCGCGTCCGCTTTCACACTTGTGCTTTTATTTTCGCAAGGCGTTTTCTTTCTCTCGTCCGGACGGACGGACGCACGCGCTTGTAAAACTCCGTCAAAGATGGCTTTGTTGGCTTTTGTGCTTTGTCGGCGGACGGCGCCTTCCAATTTGTGACTTTGGAAGCATTGGGCGTAGTACCGCGTTCCGCCACAACGCGCCAAAGGCAGCAGTGAGTCTCGCCGGTAGAAGCCATTTTGTTTTTTCTCAATATAATTGTGGTTATTTGTCGCAATTGCAAGTGACATAGTTATAAAAGATAGCGCTCAACGTCATACTTTCAATTCCTGTATACATTTGTGAGTCCAACCAATCAAATATGAATATTGTAAAAAAAGGATTCGCCGCACGTACTTAGGCCTGGCCCGGCATTTTTGAACTGAAATATGGATTTGATTTGATCTCTGACGTTGTTCAACTTTAGCCGATGTCCCCTTTCGCTATGCGTGGGGATGACGCCGCTTTCGTTGAGCGTCTTCTTGAGTCTCGCGGGCTAGTTAGCGCGGCGGCCCGCCGCCAACCTTTTGGCCGTCCCACCCGCTTGCGTGAAGAGCAGCTCACGGGATGAAACGTCCGAGTGGCCTGCGGAAAATCCGCTGCGGAAGTCCGCCAGAAAACAACCTGGTTTTTTTCTCTCTTTGTTTTCGATAGCCGCTAATGACGGCGCGCTTCAACATTCCGCCCTCGGACGAGGCTCGTCAATTAGCGGCCAGGCCCAACGAGCGGCATGTTAATTGGCGCTGAAGTATTGTGAGTGGGACGCTAATGAGTTAATAGTGCGAGCTACGGCTCGAGGAGCGGCGCTGGCGCTCGCTGCGTCCGGGTCCCTCCGGTGTCGCTTGGCCAGAGCGAGCCGGCGTAGACGTCGTCGGGAATTTGTTTTAATGAACGCGTGGCGCCTTCTGGAGCTTAATTAGGCTGTTTGACACGTTGCTGTCGATCGGCTACGCCAAACGCGGGGACGGCGCGTCCCTGCGTTTTATCTTTGCCACAAAAAAAAAAAAAAAAAAAAAAAAAAAAAATATTTCTTGAAAAAAAGAGAAAAAGTTTGTCTTACTTTGAAATCTAATTTGACTGCAGGAAATCCGTCAAAAAAATAAAATAAAATATTGTGACGATGGTGAAAATTGGGCTAGCTAGCGATAACAATTCCCAAAAGTGAAGCTTTGTTTAATGTCAGCTTGCCTGCGCTTGGATTTGGTGTCCATTTTCAGAGTAGGCCGCCCGTGTTTTCTTCAATGAATTTCAGGACTGCTTAATAATTGGGGATGTTTCATGAGACATTGAAACATTGGCCATTTTATTGACGACGCGATTCCCATTTCTGTTTTCACCCTGGAAGGCCAAATGCTTTCATATTGCTCATGAGCTAAATAAGCCTGACGGGCTTCGGCAACCTTTTCAGTTATTCGAGACGTGCTCTCTTCTATTAGCGTTAGCGTTAGCATTAGCCCAGTTTTGACCAGCGCCGCAAAATCTTGTCACATGATAAGTAGGTGGAGGCATGCTGAAGAAATGAGTCTTCAATTTCTTTTGACTCTTTTTTTCCCCTTCAATGTATACTTTAAAATAAAATCGAACATTCAAACAGAAATAATTGACTTATTTTTCCTGGCAAATAAGCTCAAATAAATTCATCAAATGTAAATGCATATTGTAAAAATGTCCCTTATGTCCAAACATTGACAATGCCATCAAGATCATTCGCTGTCATTCCCGAATAAATTCGGCTTTTGGTTGTTCTTGCAGATAAAGCGCCGGTCAGACCTCTGGCGATATTTTTACCCTTCCAAAAGGGGGCAGCATTTCTCTTTTGTCCATGTTAGCGCTTTGTTCCAGCTTCAGTTGTTATTCAAGCGCTATGTAAACAAATATGTATCGTATTTTGTACAGACGCCCCCATTTCAAGCTCAGATTACTCCAGATCCACCCAAGTTAGGAATTAACTCATTCTTTCAAATGAAAGAAGAGAGTCAAAGGTTTCTAGCGCTGCAATGAAAGTTGATGTAGTCCTAAAACGTAATATTCTGTGGGTCGTGCAATGACAAAAACCCTGGCACCGGAGTAGATACATTTTGGCCCGGCGTCTGGCAGTGAATGAGTTCATTTTCCATGTGTAAAATTTCCGGCTAATAATGTTCCCACTTCCCACTCGTTTGCATTCTTACGACGAGCTTTCTACACTGGCCACTCGTTAGTTATCCCACCTTGAAGAAGAAGCTAGCAGGAGGTATTCGTTACGCCGCTCATGTGCCAAAGTCTTCCTCGTGTGTCGGTGGCACATCTTAGCGTCGTCTCATCTACAAGCGAGCGCTAGTTGTCAAGGTCATTTGATAGGAGTTGGAGATGCGTGCGTGCGTTAGCGCACGCTATGTGAATCCACTAGCGGGATTGATTCCTCCTGCGTGTCCTAATGATCAAACCTTGGCGGATTTACAGCAAAGTCAGGACCCTTAATGAGATGGTAGAGAGCAAGTGGAAAGGAGAGAACGGCACCTAAAGAGAAGCTTGCCGGATATCTGCTGCGAGTTCGGATTTCCTGAAAACATCGCTTCAAGTGACGTGAAAATCTAGCGGCACGATAAGGCCGATCGATCCCTGTTTGATATTCGGACAATCGGGACTTCCTGCATCCAAGTAGAGCACATTTATAAACAGTAATGCACATTGATGAAAAGCTTCATCTGTACTTCTTTGAAGGCGTCGGACATGTTGCTCCTCATCCGGAAACCTTTTCATCCATGGATGGACCACTCCTGTGCGACTGAGAGCTTATCCAGAAGTCACGTACATTGGCCAAAAATTCTGAGATCAGCTTGACATCGGAATTGGGAAACTGCAGTGTACATTCAGCAATAGATCCGTACCGGATGATGGACAATGTGCATTGTGTACACACACAAAAAAGAATAATAATATATACTTCAGGTCTAATATGGCAACAAGAAACCCTCACGTGCTATTTCCCCATCCTGGTCATAAATCAGACTTTGATCAGACATTTGGACGTGAGCGAGCGAGCGAGCGAGCGAGTGAGTTCACAGCCACAAACTCATTTGGGATTTAAACCTTGGCGTCTTTGTGATTGAGCAAGTTGACACCGATGTGTGACAGCAAAGCGAGCAAAGCGGCAAATGCTCGGCCCGCTATTACGGAGCGCCTGCGGCCGCCGGTCGCCTAATTCTCCCGCGACTTTATTAAAAGCCAGACTGCAGAGAGTTGACGAATGAGCTCAAGTCCAGCGCACGGGTTGCCTTTGCCGCTGCCACAAGAACGCAAGTGCAGCCTGACCTTTGACCCGATGAGGATTTACAAGGTTCCTCCCCGCCGGATCGCCGTTTGTCATTTCAGACATACAAACACTTGGATTTTTAACCGTTATATACAATATCATACAATCTAATACATTTAAAGGACAACCGACGTCTCCGGACAAGTTGTGTCCATATGAATTTATCAGCCTGTGGAAACGGGCTGATTAATTCCTCACGGCAGCTTGGTTGCCATTTTCTGCCTCTTTTTGTGAGTGAGACATTTTCCCCCAATGTTGCCTCAAAATGGCACGGAATAAATTCTTTAAGCGATTGCAAACATGTATGCTTTCCTCTTCAGAACTATTTGAATCATATTCATAACTGGATGAGTAACAAGAAAGCATCTTCTCCGAATCTGAAGCCATTGTTTGGATTCTCCAGCAATCGTCCAAAGACGTCTTGGCGTGACGTCACAAACTGGGGGCGGGACTTTGTGAAAATGGCCAATTCACAGCTCCATTTTTTTGCACATTTTGGACACTTGAAGTCATTTTTATTGGTGTTTTGCATTTGACTAAAAACATCAGCTTGCGTGTTTTGGCTATTTTAGATGCTATAGAACGTTTTTCTGATGTCAGTTAGGAAACAAAAAAGTGATGTCGGTTGTCCTTTAAGTGAATCTGGAATGTACTCCTCTCTTGTATTATTAAAATGTATGATTATGATGATATTTCAACGTTTTCTCAAATGGCTTCGATAAACTTCTTTTATCTCCAGACTTTTCTTATCTGAGCTTGAATTGTTTTTAAAAACAAAGCAAAAGACCACGCTCGGATGTGTTTCCATTGATTTTGTTCAGAGCGACAAAGCAGTTCCTGCTTATGCGCTAGGTTGCCTGGCGAGGTCATTAGCCGAGAAGCAGAAAAGAGGCGCACCATATCCCAGAAAGAAAGAAAAAAAAATGATAGTTAACGTGGGTAAGGCACCGTCAACTTTTTTTTCGTTTTTCTTTTCCATCAAAAGGCTACAAATAATGTGGCAAATGTAGCTTTTGATCAGAAAAACGCGGGGTCGGAAGAAAGCGGGAGAAAATACTCCAAGCGGCTAATGATGTAGCGGCGGTACGATCCCGCTTTGGACAACAGCGACCGCTCGCCGCTTTTTCACCTGGTCTTCCCGTCGCTCGTTAGTCAGGAACGCCGGCCGGGCGCTCCCACGCAACCACCCCTCCAACCGGGATGAAGGAAAAAGGCGCCGCCGGCAAAGTGACCTTGCGGGTACGGAGGCGGTCCCGGGGAATTTTCTGCCACCACTAATCACTGGCGGCCTCAGTCGGGATGCACGCAAAAGTCGGCTGTGATGTCGTTAGCGTCGATTGACGAGGAGGGACGAGGCAATGTCAATTTGAAGCGACATGCGTTTGACTACTGATGGGAAGACATATTAATTACAACAACAACAACAACAACAACAAAAGAAACGCAAGCGAGTCTTCTTTTGGCTTCGCAAACGCGGGCTCACAATTTTTGGGACAGCGAGAATTTTTTCCCCCATAAAAAAAGATATGTACAGTTATACCTCGGCTTACGAACTTAATTGGTTCCCAGAAAGTGTGTGTAAGGTGAAAGGTGTGTCTTCCAAACATTAATTTCCCATAGGAAACCATTTAAAATGAGAATAATCCGTTTCCAGGTCCACATTAAAACAGACTTTTCTACTAAATAAGCCTGACAACTACACAAAATAGACCTTATTTTACGTATAATAAACATGCTATCGTATTGTAATGAAAGAAATAAACTGTACTATATCATAAAGTGGTTTTATTGATCTTTGTGATGGTCGTTGAGGTCATTGCCTCTTGATGATATCTGAGTGAAGTTGCCGTGCTTTTTCTGTGATAATACCCTCACTCCCACTGTCCCCTGCTAGCTGCTTTTTGTTAATTCAAATCAACAGAAGTTTTTCAACCTCTTTGATTGCCTGAGACCGTTGCTTACACAACAGAGAAACACCCTTAGCCACACGTAGCAACGGTCGACTTAGCATACTGGTAGTGGGACGCTAAGTGACACAAAAGCACACCTCGTTCGTGTTTCTCGATGATGTCTTTCTTCTGCTCGACCGTCATTTTGTTTCGTGTCCCCTTCGGCTGAACGCTAGCCTGCGGTGGGGTCTTTTCCGCTCCCTTTCCTGTGACTAGCAGAAGACGCCGCGCAGGCCGTCTTTAGTCAGCGCTTGTCCACACACTCGCGTGGTCACCGCCAGCGCCCGCGGGGAAACGGAAGGCTAACGCGACAATGATCTAGTGACTCCGGACACAAACAACCTGTGCGTGCCGTACAACTTACTTAAACGCTATCGGCGAGTCACTAGCAAGATACGGGGGAGCGCTCCGCTATGCTATCGTGGCCGTCAGCGGCGTTTTAGCCCGCTCTCCCTTCCAATAATTCTCCGACGGCTTTTAAGGCGGCAGCTAAGTGGTTCGCTAATGCCTCGGAGGGCTTCGAACCGCAACGCTGACTCGACGGCTCAGCCCGGGTGTCGATTAACGTCTTAAGAAATCGAGAAGCCAAGCATAAAAGACACGATTTTTACTTTTTGACAGATGAATGTGAGAATGTCAACAAAATGGTGAGCGGCCATAATGTATTTAATCGCTCGCGCCGCCTCGATACTGAAGCTACAACAGGACAACACGCTCAACAACAAGCAGAATTAACATCTCTTCAATGAGCAGGTGCGCTAGCAACAATTTTTTATTAGTTTCGATGAGTTTCTTTTTTGTTGCTAACAAAGCGCACAAAGAGGGCGGTGGCAGATAGCAGGAAGAGCAAACAAATGGAAAGGAAGAGAGAAATAGCGACGCGGGCAGCTGACCGCTTTTGTTGCGGGATGACATTTTTTTTTTTCCTGAGTGGCGCTGCTCGAACAAACGCGCAATTGAAGCACTCTTGTGCCGTTTGAAGGTCAGCAAAGTCGTCAACGTGGCTGACTTCCTGTGCTTTTTTTTCAGCCACGGTCTGAACATTTGGGTTTTTTTTTTGCGGATCCGCTCACGCTAAGACACATTTTGTGTTCTTCGAGTCAAACTGGCTTATCTTTTAGATTTCGAGTGTGGGGTCAAAGGTCAACGCGAATGAATGACCACAGATGCCGACTGCTCTTTGTTCATTAGCTTTGACTTTCCCCCACATCCTATTCTCATACAGACTCCGGGTAGTAATATATTTTTTTTTGTTGGTAGCGCCGACATTCAAGGATGAGTGTGCAAGATTTCAAGCTCACAGCGCAGCGGTTTGCAGACTTTCTTTTTAGCCGAGCGCCGCTCGCTCCCGACAAACGCATCGATCGTGTTTACATTAACGGCTACACGGGCGGCGTGGCGGAGGAGAGGCCGAGCCCCGACTGCCTTGTGCTGCAGTCTGACGACCGCACGTGATCATCTTGCAGCTCGGGTGGGGGGGGGGCTCAGCTCCGGACGCACCTCCGCCCACTTTCCTTCCCAAGCCTCTCCGGGAAACTCAAAGCCGTTTGTAACCCGGATTACAATGAATTAAAGGCATTGACGTGCAGTACTGACATGGAGAAGTTGAAACTAACTAACCAACTAACTAACTAGGCAACCAACCAGCGAGCGAACTAGCTAGCTAGATAGGTATATAGCGAGATGGATAACTAGCTAGATTGATAAATCGCTAGGTAGAGAGCTAGATAGATAACTCACTAGATAGATACATCGCTAGCTAGATAGATAGCTAGATAGCTAGCTATATAGCTCAATAGTTAGACAGAGAGAAAGAAAGATATCGAAAGAGAAAGAGAGATCTAGCTAGCTAGCTAGGTAGCTAGATAAAAAAAACAATTGTTTAGAAAAAACTACGTAAAATAAAAAAAGACAATTTCATTTTTGCATGGAGCAGATTGTAGTCAAAATGCCAGTGAACAACTACAAAAATGTTATCATTGGGCACAACCGAACAATAAGAAGTCAATGATAAGAAATAGTGAAAAAGTGTCTCGTTTTAGAAGCAGCGTGAAAGGGGCTGAAAATGCACTACTACCACTTTCATGCTACATTCAAATATGATAAATCAGCATTAAATTTGCTTTGATTTTCCATTCCAAGTGCAGAAATTCCACATTTTTGTAGCACGATGCCAGTTCCAAATAATCTAAGAACGCTATCTTTTACCGGAAAAGTGAAAGGGTGTCATCCTACCTTTCCGTCGTTGCAGACCGTCCGGTAAAAATTGGCTTTCAAATAGGCACCGCCGACTGATCGCACCACCTAAAAATACAACATAATACCATTACATCCTATCGTATCCATTTCAGACTCTGTATCACTGAGATTGACCCTTGACCCTGCTTGCATGAGATCCCAATGACGGAAGGCTCATTAGCTAGAAACCTCAGCCTGTTTCCCGGGCGGGACGGAAATAAAACCACCGCAATGACGGTGTAAATAAATAAATACATAAATCAAATTAAGAACAAATACATTAAAAATAAATAAATAAATAAATAAATAAATAAATATGGTACATAAATACGGCATTTCGCAACCGGAACTGAAGCATGTGACTTCCAAAGTCAGAAATCAGGCGCTGGAACTTTTGTTGCCAATCTCATACGACCACCGAAAGTGAAAAAAAATAAACGTTGACGCACAACAGTGACGTGAAACGGCGGCGTGAAAGGGGCTAAGCATGCTAAACGTTGCATCTTTTGGTGATGACTTTGTTCCTGGCTCGGGAAATTTACGATGGAATTGGATTAAAGTGACGGGGGTTGCTTTTCCAAAAGAGGCTAAATGGCCACTTCCCGCTGGAAAAGCTCACGTCACTTGAGCTTTTTTCGCATCCGCAACAGTCCGTTCCAGTCAGGCGGGCGCGTCGTTTGCGCGGCTTCGATGAATTCCCAACATCCGCAGGTGACGTGGAGGGAAGCGAGGGGTGGGAACCTTTTTGGGGCGGGGTGACTCCGTCAATGCAAGCAAACGGCGTGATCGATCCAGCTGGATTTATTCCGCCCCCGCCGTTGCAACTCGCACCTCCCGAGCTCTCAAAGTCAACTCGACGACGGGAGGAAGCGTAACCTGCTTCACCCCAGAGCAGCGAATCAATCTCACTCTCTCTTTCCTCGGCAGCGCGTTTAATGAAGGACGTAATGGCCGAAGCGCTGTTAGCGCGGCGGCCGTCGGGACGCTAAATCTTGCCTTCTCCTTGGGGGTGTGCGCACGACGCTTTGCAGCCACTAAATCTGATAGCCGCGTCGGCGTCAATAGAGTGTCACTTTCACCAATTTACACACTGGCATTTCAAGTGATTTAAAGACAACCTCCAGAGCCTATTTTTAACATTTGGACTTCTGCGGCCGGCAACGCGTACGACAATTTTGGCCGGCCGGCCGGCATCTCGCGCGCACACAGCAATCCGCCGTTGTAATGGCACCGCAGGGGGGACTTTGCCAGTCATTTAGCCTCCGACTATCTATTCAACATTTCGAATGGATTTCAACTTACAACCATTTCGACTTACGACCATTTAGTCGGAACGGAACTCGGTCGCAAGTCGGATGTTACCTGTAGACAGTATATTTATTGATGTTCAACGATTTTAATTTGATTCCGAGGGTTTGGATCCACACCGTTATCGTATTTATCAATGAAATATGATGACATTCGCCATATGTATCACTGGAGAGAAGAATTTGTCTGTGCGGGCGGGCCTCGATCAAATCGATTAGTTACGCCACCCGAGCCACAACTCGGACCTGCTTTTTCCTGGTTTAAAGCCTCATCTACTTTGTGGACACCAAATGGTCACGTACATGGAAATATTGATGAAAAAAAAACAGGAAAGATGCCATGCTTTTTTGTCGATAATACCCTCAGTCACACTGTCCCCCGCGCGCTGCTTTTTGTTAATCCAAATCAACAGTCGTTTTTCTACCTCTTCTATTGCCTGTGTTAGACATAGACAAAACTGAAACACCCTTAGCCACGCGTAGCAATGGTCGACTTAGCGTACCGGTACTGGGACGCTAAGTCACACAAACGCACACCTCGTTGGTGTTTTTCTTCTGCTCGACCATGATTTTCTTTTGTGTCCTCTTCGGCTGAACACTAGCCTGCGGTGGGGTCTTTTTCACTCCCAAAAAAAGCATCGATAGCAAACCACGTCTGCACTCAAAGAAAGGGTGTGAGGAAAAGTAGTCCGGCGGCCACGGCGGCGCCGCGGCCGTGCGGTTTGGCGTTCTTGCGGCGAAAACTAGTCTGCCAGCCATTGTGTGCGTTTCCCGAAAAATAGTTTGTATACCAAGATTTTAATGTTCGTGAGGCGAAACGTTCGTTCGCTAAAGCGTTCGTAAGCCGAGGTATCACCGAAGTTGCTCAATATGAGTTCACATTTAAGGGGCACCCGCGTATAAGGTCACCTTTGGCAGAAAATGAAGGCTTTTGCGGGCACATTATACACTGGAAAAGACGCTCATTTATTAGCACGGCTGTCAGTGGTTTTTAGCGCGGAGGGGGGGGGGGGGGGGGGGGCTCACTCACCTCTGCAACTTTGAACCGCAACATTATTACACCGCTCGGTTATATTACCAGCCAAAAGCTAATGTATTCATTTCATTTTCGCAAGTGTAAAAAAGACGCCTTAGATAAGGTCATTATGCGAGGGGACGGCGGACCGCAATGGCGGTGGGCGGGCTAGGAAATAAAAAGAAAAAAAGACATCTGCGGGGAGGAGGCGGAAGAAGACTGCCGCACGCTTTACCAGCCTCGCAGCTCGGGACCACCTGGGATGGGCAAGGGGCAGGGGGCGCCCGCCGCCCTTGCCGGACCGCAATGTGGGCGGGGCCGACCCGACCGGATTGAAAGTGACCGGCGGAAGGATTTGGCTTGGGTATTAGAAAGAGAGAGAGGGGGGGTGGGGGGATGGGCGGGCGAGCGAGGGAGGGAGGCAGAGAGTGAGCGCTCTTCAGCATCCCGAGTAAAGCTCGTAAAGTGAGCAAGAGAAGCAGGAAGAAGAGGAGGCGCTGCCACCGCCGCCGCCGTCACGAGAGAGAGAAGAGAGAGAAAGAGAGAAAAGGAAGACGACAAACATTTTCTACTTTTTTGATAGTGGGCATCCCTCCACCGCGCGCGCCACACCAAGATGTGCTTTGTTTTCCCCATTTGGATTTTTGTTTCTTCTTCATGACTGACGGGAAACAACAGCAGATGATCGGCGGCGCTCCCGCCGGGCGAAGGCAGAACGGCAGCAAGCGTCCCGCCGATGCCAGCGACTAGTAAGTGATGACGGACGGACGGACGGACGGACGGAGCACTTGCTTGACTTTTACGTTCTGGGACGGTGAGGCGAGGCGAGGTGAGGCGCGTTCGTTCGTTCGTTTGCGGACGGACGGACGGACGCCAACGATACGAATGGGATCGAATGGAGCTTTACAAGTCGCTCCCCGTGCTTTGTAAAGTAGGGCATCGGGGTGCTAAAGGGGCGGAGCTGTTCGACTTGGAGGAACTCCCCGTCTCAGTTGAAATCAGCCATGTCTAAACTTTTGATTGCAAAAAACAAATTAAAATATCCAACGGCGAGAAAACTCAAGGAGCCAGCCCACTTCTCCACTTTATAATTCCTATGACCTCAGATGTTTTTACATGAAAGTTATGTGTTCCGTTAAATGCCATTTTTATTGGACGCCGCAGGGAAATGTGAAGACAAATGTCCCCTCCGGGCTTTACCACGGTCTTCTCCGGACAGAACGGACGACATTTTGCTATTTTTGAAATCATCATCTTTGTAAAGAGCACAAACCAGTTGTCTAAATCGGACCAATCAGAAATTCAAATATCTGCATCATCTCCACATAAAAATTCAAATATCAAGACAAACTAATAGAACACAGAACAGCCACATGATCCGTTCATATATCGGCCCGTCCGTGTTTTTATTCATTTCCTTTGAAATGCGTTGAATTTGCGGCGCGGAGACTTGCACAGCAACTTTTCAAATTGTTCATTCAATGCTCTTGCCACACAAGACGGACAGACGGACGGACGGACGGACTCAAAGCTCGCCACTCATGGGCGGTGCCAGCCACTTTCACACACACTTCCTCATCCGTGACAAATATTTACAAAATTACATGAAAAAAAATAGTATTATCATTATTCTCATTATCATTATCATCATTATTATTATTATTGACATTATCATAATGATTATTGTGAGTGTAATGATAACCTTGTAATTATTATTGTTTTTTTTAACATTTTAAATATTTAGTTTAGCTCTAATTAATTTTCAGAAACATTTTTTTGATTGATTATTATTATTAGTTGTATGAAGTTCATCCCGTCGACTTGATATGGAATTGAAAACAGATTCTTTTGTCAAAAACATCACTCTGTTTGGGCGTATACGCCCGCCTCGATATCAAGTCGACAGGATGAACTTAATCCAACGATGATGCAAACGCTTTGAAAACCGACACGCGACCAATCGTGGGCGTGCACAAGCTCAAAAAAAGTTTGCTTTGATAACAACAAGTGGGGGGTCTACTAAACGCGTTGCCGCCGCACCTTGCAGGACGACCAAAGGGGGCGGGATCCAGCCGCAGACACGGCCCGAAGCCAAGCGTGAGCTCCCCGGCGCACGCCCGGCGGCACTATGGTTAAAGCGCACGCCCGGATCACTCCCCGAAAGCGCAGCCAATCGAGAAGCGAGCGGCGTCCCGGATCCGCCCGGGGGACAACTTTGTCATCGGCCAGTGAAAGTCAAGCGAGGATGCCCGCCGCCTCCCCGTGATGGTCAGCCCGTGCGCGTCGCCGCCCCGGCGAGCCCCGCCCGCCGCCGCCACGCTGCTTTGGGCGGCGCTCTTGCTGCTGCTGCCGCCGCGCCGCCCGGCCTGGACGGCGGGGGGCCGCTACGAGCTGTGCAGGTCGCTGGTGAGCACGGACGACGGCTCCGTTTGGGAGCATTACGCCTGCCAGCCCGAAGCCCGCGCCGTCAACCACTACATGAGGATCGAGGTGGACCCGCCCGCCGTCACCTGCGGGAACCCGCCCGAGAGGTTCTGCACCCTGGTGAGTTTTTGGGGGGAGTGCTGAGGGCGTGGATGGGGCGAAGGGGGCCGCTTTGGGTGCTCAGGTCAAGAGGGTGATTTCGGGAGCGTCTCTCGTGCAACCACTTTTTCAAACTTTGTTTCTTTTCGCGACGCACTTCATTCTTGCTGCTGTCGATTGCAAATTTATTTCCCACTGAGGGACCATGAAAGGCTTTTTGGGGATTCTGATTCTAATGGGGCGCTGCTGGCAAAGATGACAGTATTCCCCCACTTTGTCACGTCGTTCATAACATGATACTTTGCAAATTTATTCGCCAATATTTTATTGGCCATATTTTCTGGCGCCTTATACAGCTATTCCCCTTATAATGCGGTGCACCTTATGTATGGAAAAGCCTTCTATTGCAGAAAATAAGTTCTTTAGTTGTTAGTTTATTTATTTGATGATGATCGGCGCCGGTCCGAGATGAATTGGCCAAGTTGCGAAGAAGAAAAAAAGGCCACTTTGCCCCGCCCACATTTGTTGCAATTCATAGACTGGAGGTTGCCACTGAAACGCAAAGATGGGATTTGTTTTTTTTGTCGACCGTGCGGCAAGGACAACGAAGGCCAAACCTCGGTTGGCAAACTCGTTAAGATGTCAGCAATATTTAACGCGCCTCAGCCTGCAGGCCAGCCCTCCTCGCAGCTCATGTATTCATATATTCAAGCTTTATGGACAAGAATTAAGCAGCTACACGTCGACAGAAAGTCACCTGACCTGTTTCGTCAGCTGTGGAAAAAAAAGAGAGCTAGAACGATAGTTTTGGTTTTCCAGTGGCATCCGACAGGAAGTGGCGGACATCTAATGGTTAATGATTTCTTTGGTGTAGACCAAGCGGAAACAAGTCTCTCGGACGACTCCTGCAGTGGGGGGGGGGGGGTCTTGTAGCCAAAGATGGCGGCGTGGTATTGACTTGGGCCCCCTAATGGCTCAGTTGTGGAAAGTTGTTGCAAGCCCGTTTGGGAGTGAGCCGGGATCAAATATCGATGGGCTCTTGAATGGGCTTCCTTACGAGGGGTCGGACGGCCCGCCACCGGGTTGCTTGAGATGGAGGCGGGGTGAGGGTGGGCGCTTCGTGAATGAATTAAGAAGACAGCGACTGCGGAGAGGAAAAAACAACAATGTTTTGGTTCCCCCCCCCGCCTTCACCCGTTGAAAAAGGTGTTCCGAAAAAGTGGAGCCAATCCAGAGCCTTTTTGATGTGACGCGATGCCGCGTTACGCCCAGCTTGCTTGCCTACTTTCGTTGGCTTTACTGTACTTTCTCCATGAAGGGACCCCCCCCCCCCCCTTCTCGTTATTTTAGTTTTTTCTACTTTTAACGCTGGGAGTGCAACAAACTCTGCCAAACGGGGGCTAGCGTGTTCCGTGTTGCGAGGGAGTGGCAGCAGAAAGCTTTGGAGCGTTAGTGTACTGCTGATGATGCGGAGGGGGGGGGGGGGGGGGTTAAAATGCAGAAACGGACGTCTAAGCTTCAATATGATTTTGCATTCCCACAAAGTGGATTAATCGGGGTTGTATGTTGGAGAGCGCCACCTTGATCTTCAAAGCATCTCCGTCCCGTCTCAGAGACTAAAAACAAGCGCACCTCCCTGCTCCGCAAGGCCCCTTTTAGAAGCTCTAAAAATAGACATGGGGGGGGGGGGTGGGAGAGAGGTAGCAAAGGAAAGGAACGGGGACGACGATGCCAGCTGGTGGCGTCTTCTCAGATTGGGCCAGGGGCCACGCTAGCCGCAGCTGACCCCCCCCCACCCCCGCCGGGCCAGCTGGAAGGGCAGCCCCGAGCCCAGCGGCTAACTGGACGCCACACCTCCCCCCGGAGGGTGACAAGAGAGGAAGGGAAGTGGATGGGGGGGGGGGGAGGCAGGATTGAGTCCCAATAGGCGGGATGGAAGGGATGCGGGCTCGGATGTTGCCACTGCGTGCCAACTTGAAAATGATTTGCAGGTTATGAAAAGTGCAGGAAATATTTGTTTTGCCTTCATGCGGCATTTTGTGCTTGAAAACATCCCGCAAGATAAAAGATGAGCATCATAAATGAAAAGGCAATATCCTTTGCTTTTGCCCCTCGGAGGCCTTTTTAACAGGAGGGTCATTTCGCTTGATACCCGCCTTCGCCATCCCAAAACTAAATATATTGCGTGTTTGCTCAGCCTACCTTAGACGCTTGATTCCCCTTGCTGCTCATATAACTTATGGAAGCGGCTGAGATGGCAAAGGGATGAAGGAAGGAGAGCAAGATGGAGGAACCGGCGGCGTCGCCAAGGTAGCGGAGCCCTGAAAAAGATGATATTGAATAAAAAGCCCACCATTTATGGCCTTTAACCGTTAGGCGTTTGCATCAAAAGAAGTTGCAAATGACCCACTCGTCGGTACAAGATAGGACATAAGTAGTATATTCCAAGCAACATTTTAAAAAGCAAAATATAAAACATCGTGAAAGGGGAAGTCGTTTAAGGCCGCGGCATCGCGGAGGCTGTCGTCATGGAGACGGGATGGCGTGGAGGATAATTGCCGGAGGGGCTTAGCAATGCGGGCCACCTGCCGCAGCAGTTGGCTCGGATCTCAGTATGCGTGTGTGTGTGTGTGTGTGTGTGTGTGTGTGTGTGTGTGTGTGTGTGTGTGTCCTGGCATAGAAACACTGAACCGATGCTGGCAGAGTAGGACACCAAGGACATGGCGGCCACACAAAATATGCTATATGTATGTTTTCTTTTTTATGTTTATTTATGTTTGTATTTATTTGTATTTTATATTTTTTGTTATTCATTGTATTGTTTTTTTACTGTTTGTTTATTTTTTAATGTATTTATATATTTATGTATTTATTTATTTATTTACTTATTCATGTATTTAGTTAGTTGGTGAGTTAGTTTGCCGGAATCGAAAAGTAATTCAGGCAACCCCGCCCACTCTGCAAAAATGTATATATATTTTTTGCATACATTTTCAAAAATTCTAATATCGTGTATCTGTGTGTTGTAAAAATAAATGTAAAAGATGCTAACATTGAATTTTAAAAAGGTGAACTGTCATTGCAAGTCACATATACACAACGGTATTTGTGTACGCCATTGAGGGGTGTGGCCTAGTACGTTAAAAGGGAAGGAGGGGTGGGGCTTGTAAGCATTGTTCAAAACAGTCTTTGTGTACACCACCAGCGACTACTCCCCTACATGCGCAAGGAAAGCGGGAGAGGGGAAGGCCGTATCTGGGCCAGTTGACGGTGGGATGGATCACTTTCAAGAGGATTTGGAGGGAGGTGGAGGGCCACGGCACAAACAACAACAAGGCAGATTATCCCGTCCCGTCCCGTCCCGTCCGCTGTGTGCAAAAAGGCCCGTTCGAAAGTATGGGCGGATCTCCGCCAAGCATTTTGGGATGCTACCGGCTCGCGTCTCCACTCAGCACTTTTTGTCGCTCGCTGCGGTTGAAGTAAATCAGACGATAGAGCGTGCCTTGAGGCTTTGTCTGCTTGCACTGTAAATTTTGCTTTTGCGAGTGAGCGAGACCGCTAGCTACCTTGGGTGTGAGCGACGTACGTTTGACGTCTCTGTAAAACAACTGTGGAGGAGGAAAAAGACCGCTACGCTGCGTTGTCGGCCAAAATTCCAACATTCAAATGGAGAAAAATATAAGTTAAAAGTTCTGACATCATTTTGGGAGGGAATGGGGCTTCTCAATGGAAAAAGTTTTCCACCATGTCATTCATTGAAGGTGCACCTTCTGCTGCGGAAAAATACAATCGTTCCCTTTTTCAACTCGTTCCCAAATTGATTCTGGAATGGCAGAATAAAGCGTGATGTGGAGGGTTTCATCACGGGCGCTGCCGATAAAGCGCTGGTCATACCTCTGACCATGTTTTTGCCTTTTGTCCGCGCTTTGTTCCAGCTTCAGCTGTTGCTAAAGCGCTATATCAACCAATATGCATGTATTGTATTGTATTGTACTGCCTTTTGTACAGCCGCCCCATTTCAAGCTCAGATAACTCCCGACCCATATAACTCGGGAATTAACTCTTTTTTTTTCTTATGAAAGAAGAGAGTCTAAGGTTTCTATTGCTGTATTGAATGTTGATGTAGTCCTAAAACTTTTATTGTGTGGGTTCTGCAATTTAAGTGAAACCCTGGCTCTGAAGTGGACACATTTTTACACATGGTCTGGTCGTGAATGAGTGAGTGAAAGATGAAGCGAATAAAACATTCACATAAAAAAAGGAGACCACACTTTGACCTTGACGGATGTCAGACCAACGTACCGCTAGAACATCGCCGACTTCTGTCGGGATAGCTCGACTTTATACATTTCGGATTGAGCCGAACACGGGGGGCGGGCGGAATGTAAGAGCGCTATAAAAACCTATCGTAAAACTATAAAGCTTATCACGCGGCGCTAAAAAAATCCAGTTGAAGAATGTGAACTAGGGACGGACGATAGTAAGAGTGAGAAGAGTTATTTTAAGACTCTCCATCAGGAGCTTGTTAAGCGCTAACATCCAAAAGGAATCTTGCATTAGCTGCGGCTCGGAGAAGAAAGCGCATAACATCCGCCATAAAATTGATTCCCAGGTGCCGCCACGGCAAACCGGTCGAGCGGAAAACTGCCCTTGTCATTGCCGTTAAAAAACACTCATCAATCTTCAAGATGTGGAAATGTCGGATCAAGATTGCGGCGGACGTAATCGCTAACGGATGATTAACCGCGGCCCGACAAATAAAGTCAATTACCGAGTCCCCCTTTTGATCCAATGAATGGCTGTAACTAAATGTTGGGAGATCATAATGGCCCCCCCTCCCTATACTCTGGGGCTAATGATCATTAGCATTGCGATTGCCATCTTTTATTGCGCAAATGAAGCGCCGGGGAGAGAATGAAAGGCGAGAGAGAGAGGGCTGAGGGGATCTGTGGGATTCCTGTGTGTAAATATTGAACTTCTGCGCTGATGTAAAATGTCAGACAAGTGGCTTACAGCAGAGTGCTACATCTATTTTCCAGAAATATCCGCCAGGCTCCGAATACGTCGGGCCGGCTAATCCGCACGGGGCCATCCCGGGATTTTTCGGGGGATGGAACAGAGTGAAAGGATGATGGAATCCATGTGACTGACACGCATTTAATAGCGGAGGGGCGAGTCAGAGGAATTTCCTCCAATGGTTGGAATCTCCCGCCGTGAGTGGTGACCGATCCGTAGTTTCGTGGAGAATCCAGATGGACTCCAATGTGAATAGCGAACATGAGTAAATAGATGGAGGGAATCAAACCATTGGCCACCAGTTGCCTCCTATGAACCTCAAACGGGATCAATGGTAGGAAATGGATAGCAAGATGAACCAAAGTCAATCAAAGCCTTCATCCACAAGCAACCACTCAGGGTCCGCTGGTCTAAAGTTACCAGGTAGAAGAGCCCTTAAACGGGTTAGATAGGTCCAAAGGTGACCAACCGGTCAGAAGAGAGACCTTAAACAGGTTAGAGAGCACAGTGCTTGGTCCAAAGGTGACCAGTCAAGGGCGTTTTGTCTGCATTTGCCATTGACTCTTGTCAACCTCAACATGATCAATGCTAGCCAAAGGTATGAATAGATCAATATATTACAACCAGGCCAAGTTGCTCTTCTCTGAAGAAGTGACTCTAAACAGGAAACGGGACGGACACATCAATCAAATCACCCAATCCATTTTTATGTCTTTGTTGTCGCAGGAGAACCCATATTTGTGCAGCGACGAATGCGACGCCTCCAATCCCGACTTGGCGCACCCTCCTCAGCTGATGCAGGACCGCGAGCGCAACGGTCTCCTGACCTACTGGCAGACGGTCACGTGGAGGCGCCACCCGGAGCCCCTCCTGGCTAACATTTCCATGTCCTGGAACAAGAGTCTGGAGCTCACCGACGACATCCACATCACCTTTGAGTACGGCAGGCCCACTATCATGATCTTGGACAAGTCCACGGACCACGGTCGCTCGTGGCAACCGTACCAGTATTACGCCGACGACTGCCTGGACGCTTTCGGCATGCCGGCCAAACGCGTCCGCGACCTGACGCCGGCCAACATCACCCGCGTCATCTGCACCGAGCAGTATTCGCGCTGGGTGGGCTCCAAGAGCAACAAGAATGTGACGTTGGAGGTACGGTCGCGCTTCGCTGTCTTCGCCGGTCCGCGGCTGCACGACATGGACAGCCTGTACACGCGCATGGAGAGCATGAAGGGACTAAGGGACTTCTTCACCTTCACCAACCTCAGGCTGAGGCTCCTCAGACCCGCCCTGGGAGGCACATACGTGCAGCGGGACAACCTGCTCAAGTACTTCTACGCCATCTCCAACATTGAGGTGGCTGCCAGGTGAGCTCTTAATCACTTTCATTTTTCAACGTCGGCAAAGATAAAACTACTTTTAAAAGCTTTTTTTTAGAACTAAAAAAAAAAACTACAAATAATTCCTGCGTCAAGTGAATGTTTTCCATTTAACTCAGCAAAGTAGAAGTGAGGATTTAGATAGATAAGTCCAAAAATAGAAACATGGATCAATGAAAGAAGATTGATGGATGGTTTTGAGTGACAATTCTATTTATTTTATTTTTATTTTTGCTCTTAAATGACACAATTGGGATAAAGGTCAAGAAGCAAAGAATCTTATCTTTGCACAAAGGAAAATAAGTCGCTTGTCATTATGGATATGGCCATTGTTCACGTAATATACCTCAACTGTTTCGCCCCCTCCAACATGGCCGCCATGTAGGCACGGTACTTTTAGAGGCTGCTTGGGTGACTTGGGTGATCTACTTGCTTCTTCTTCGCCAACGTGGAGTTTGTCGACGAGGTCAGTGACTCGTGTCCGTGGAAATAACTTGGGTAAATATAAAATAAAAAAGCCAAAATGAAAAGAAGCTATCTAGCTAGCTAGATAGTTCATAGCTATCAAACGATCAACAAAACGACCCCCATTGATCTTCATACGCATCCCCTCCAGGACAATGACGAATGACACACAGACGCGGCCTCGGGTCGTCGGATGCAAGGGTGGGGGGGGGGGGGGCTTTTACGTGGCAACTTTGTGACAGTGAAGGATGCCGGGGGGGGGGGGGGGGGGGGGGGGGGGGGGCGTCACGCGGCCGCTTAGCAACCGTGGCGCGTGGTGCCAACCTTTCAGGATTATTATTCCAATCAATATAGCAGGCTGACATTTGAATGGTATTTAACGGCCTTGTTGGGACGGGCCCGCATTCGGACGGTAGAGGTTTTCTGGAGGAAAGGGTCCCGGGGTGAAGAGGGAAAGTGAAAGTGAGCGACAGCTGGGAGCAAAGGGGTGCATTTTTTTGTTTTGTTTTTTTGGTGCATGTGTGCCCAAGCGGGTGGTGTTAATGAAGTCTCGGGTAGATGCTGACACAGCACAGCACAGCACAGCCACACACAACTTTGCGATCCAGTAAAAGGCCTGCTGCTATTGATCGTCGCTACGTTTCAGTCTTAGCACAGCGGTGGAACAAGGGGGAAAGATGGAGGGCGACAGGCCTGTTTCAACCCCCCCCCCCCCTCAATTTTTTTTTTTTGGGGGGAAACAACTGCCCTTGCTAAATGAATATTTGGGGTCAGATCTAATCTGCCTAGCAACTAATTCAGAGCATTGCATGGGACTTGTGACTGGCAAGTGTACCTGGACCAGTCTAAGATTGTCTATTTGTCCACAAAGGATCTCAAATTTGCAGCATATTTTTCCACTAAACCTCTGATGAGAATTCTTCTTCTTTCCCTTTCGGCTTTTCCCTTCAAGGGAAAAGACTGAGAAATTTCAAAAAAGACCAATCCAGGATGTGTCGTCCATCGTATCCTGTGACTGTAAAGTGTCCTTGAGAGTTTTGAAAGGCGCTGAGAAATTAAATATATTATTATTGTTATTGTTTCGTCTCGTCTTGACATTTCACGGCAGCAAAGTTATGAAAGGAAGAAGAAAGGAAAGAAAGAAGTAGAAAAACAAAACACAGGAGTTGCTGTAAAGGCAGCCACTCCCGCGGCACCATCTTGAAGTAAAAAAAAACAACAACTAAAACTAAATAACCAATAATATGACAGCCACCAAATCAGGATTTGAAACCTGATCACCGAGCTTTCCATTTAGCTAAAAACTGCGTGTAGTCGTACGAATGGTCTCCTGTTTTAAAGACGACCAATCCAAGGTGTAGTTTGTCAAGTGGGATTGAAAAATAAGCGTTATGGAAAAACAGCAGGTGGGCTGCGATGGATGGAATCGTCCGCTTACTCAAGCGGAAAACGTTTGTGATCAGCGCGTGATACGTCGTGTCCCGGTGGGCTGCGTTCCAAATATAGCCCCCCGGGGAGACGACAGAGACCGGTCGCTCTTCCGTCCCGTAACATAATCAGCTATCAATAAGTTATTCTGGGCGGCTGCTGGGAGTATTAGATGATGGCGCTGTGGGAATTGGAGGGGGTACGCGGTTGGGGGGTGCAGCGGGTACAGTACAATCAGAAGCGGCTCCTACTTACGACTGTGAAATTGATTTTTGGGGGCGAGCGAGGGAAGCGTGACCATTAGTCAATGTTGCCCGGACAAAAAAAAGGGCAAAACTATTTCATCTCATCTCATCTCATCTGGCCTTAGTAACACATTGGGCTTTGCAACGACTTCAATTTGAGTCATGAATATTGGAGTGGAGCGGGCGAGGGTGGCCGCGCCGCGGTCAAAAGGGATTTTAGAGACGTTGGATTCCGAGAGGCAGCCGAGCCAGTAATGAGATCCGCCGTCTTTATCCGCGCGGGGGGGAAGCCACGGTCACTTCTTGCTCCCCGCCACTCAACTCGTCACAAGACGGCCGCTCAAAGTAATTGCACCGCTCGCTCACTTGACCAGCGCCCCAACATAACAGTTTGTTTTGGGTTTTTTTTTAGGATTCTCGTCAATTGAAAACGTTTCCCAAGAAGAGTCAGAGTGGCCGATCCACTTTCAGATGTTCGTTGAACGGCGCAAAATGCAGCTGCAAAACTTGCTAGCTGATGATGTCACACACTCAGCCACGTCCACATTCGGTCACTGGCCACCACTGGCCCCCTTCAAGGCACACTTCTGAAAACACTTCCGCCATTGGTATAAAGTGATGAATTATACAAGTAACATCCAACTTACGACCGGCTCGACTTACGACCACCCGTACTTCCGACCATGACCCCCAGATCCTATTTTAAAAATGTTAATTCTACGCCCGGCACTGCAATGCGCTAGCAGGCCGGCGACGCGTAGGCCAATTTTGGCCAGCCAGCCGGCCGGCATCTCACTCTCGACTCACTCGAGTCAACATTTTGAATGGATTTCGACTTACGACCGTTTGGTTGAAACGGAATTCAGTTGTAAGTCAGATGTTACCTGTATATTGCACAGGTTACATGGAAAGGCAAAATCCATGTAGTTGTAAGCTTTATTTACAGAATGCAATACATTTTTTTAAATCAGCATACACCTTTTCTTACAAAGGCTGATGATACTGGCAAGAAATGTAAAACCATATCAACAACCATATTTTCCGCACCATAAGGCGCACCTTCAATGACTGGCATGTTTTAAAACATTTTTCCAATATACCGCATAAGGCGCTTTCTGACAACTCCATCCACTCCCAAAAATGAATAGCCAACTATTTCATGATTTTTTCCGAGGTAAAGTATTCATATTTTCATGACATTGTTTAATAGGTATTACAGGTGAACGGCAACCGTAGTAGGAGAAGGTCAAACGCAGTCCGATACGGTAAAAGACGAATTGAAGGAGAATCGATTGAATATTCATCCGGATTTTCTCAGTCAAGGTGATCCGACAACAAGCGTATGAAGTGCCTCTTCTTCGATCAGGCCATTTCCGTATCACTCAAGGCCAAAAGCCATCAAAGAAAGACTCCGTCATGATTTGGATCGGATACGGAGGCGGGAGGGGGGCTCTCAAATTTCTCCTCCATCCGTCCGTCCGTCAGTCGGTCAGTCCGTCCGTCCGTCCGCCCGCCGAAAGCAAGCGGTCAACCGTCTATACGCTCGCTCGTCCATAGATTAGACGGCGAGTCGGAGCCTTTTAATGAAATAAGAAGCGGGTCATGCGCCGGGTCTTTCTAATGGAATCAAAGCAAAAAGCGTAAGCCGGGGAAGAGCCCGACTAAGTGGATTAGGACGGCAGGGAAGAAGGAAAGGAGATGGAGCCCAATGGCCAGGAAGTCGGCATCGTTTTTCTCCTAGCCGCCACGCTTGGCTTGGCTTCGGCATATTGTGTCTCTTAACCGCTGACTTTTCACTTTGATTTGACTGCTTGATAGGATTGATATGATAGATATAAAACCAGCGGCATCCGTCAGCAGAAAGTCAAGGGGAAAACAAAATAACATAAATAAACAGGCCTGATAGACAATAGACAGAAAAGAAGGTAGCCTATTTAAAAGTTTCATGCCGCCGAACACAAGGCCCACAATGGAAGCAAAGAAAATCTGGGGTCTATCTGAGGTGAACAGACACAGCCTGTTAAACTGTCATCTTCATGTCGGAGATCTGGCCTTGGACTAATTAACGACTCTTCACAAGAAGATGTTTTTATCGTTGTTAAATTTGCATATACAGGTGACATCCGACTTATGAACGAGTTCTGTTCCGACCAAACGGTCCCAAGTCAAAACGGTGGTAAGTCCAAATCCATGGAAAATGTTGAATAGAGACTCGGAGGATAAATGACTGAAAAACTTCCCCCTTCTGGTGCCATCACACGGTCGATTGCTGTGCGAGCGTGAGATGCCGGCTGACTGGCCAAAAATGTCCCACGCGTTTCCGTCCTACCAGCACGTGGCGGTGCCAGGCGTGGTATTAATATGTAAAAAAATAGGCTCTGGAGGTCATTGCCGTAAGTACGGGTGGTCGTAAGTCGGATGTTACCTGTCCTCTCAATAAATAGCTTGGCAGAGTTAAGGGAATGTGAAAGTCACCCGGATGCATGTATCTTTTGACCCCGCCCCCTTCTGTGTTTCAAACGACAGCTTCCTTTTCCTTTGACAATATTTGCATATCATAATCATCCGCTCTGGAGAAAAGAGCAGTTGTCGGCTATTTACAGAAATGCATGTGGTTTTCCCGAGAGAAGAAAAAATAAATGGGATGGAGCCTTCCAAAAGATTTTGGCGGCAAACAGAAGCACCTGCTTTGCCGGGAGACGCACCACAAGAAAGGATTTGGCCGTGTGGCGAGCGCTAATAATGTTGCGCGTTGGAGTAGCGAAACCTTCAGCCTTTCATGAGCGGAAAATTAACACGGCGTGGATAAAATCCCCTTTTCGCAGACTAATTGAGCCCATAAAATCGGACTGGAGTAAACGTGGTCATTAAACGCTACACGAAATCCAAAGTATTGCGTTTCAATCTTAATTGCGCAGGACTCTGGATTTTTTTGTTTTCCTCAAAATTTAGTGTAATACAGTGGAACCTCGGTTTTTCTTTCGGTTTCGTCAGTTTACGTCCAATTTGTTTTTTGACCAAATATGTGGCTTTTTTTTTTATGCATCAGTTCCCAACCAAAAATCAGTTTTCGTCCACACTGAGCGCACCTGAATGCACCACTTGACTCCCCTCCGTTTCCTTATATGTCACTCCCTTGCGTCACGTCTCGTGACCGACGCGTTATCCTCGTCAAGCCTTCCATTGTGAGCAGGCATCTTTGTATTGATCAATCACCATCAAAAAAAAGTCGATTTCTGGTCTATATGTCAAACGGATGATTTTCTAAAAGACATTTGATTGATGCCTTTTTTTAATGTTTTCCCAATGGACAACAGCTCGCGCTTGTCTTCCTAAAACGCTTTGATTTTGACCCCCTGCCGTATAGAAGCGGCAATTTGGACTTCCTTGCAGTCAACGCGCAAGGTGAGAATGCAAGACGGCAGGTTAGTCAAGACGATTGAAAAGGAGGCGCGCGATAGCCGCGGAGCGCTCACACCTCTCGCGGAAGACCCCAAAAAAAGAAGTGAAGTGAAAACTTGAACGAGTGAGCGACGGCGCCTCGGCAGTCAGACTAATTAGAGGCGCAGCGGCTTCCGGTGGACTTGAAGCTCCAAAGGTTTGGAGTCCGGGCGCCGTTGAGCTGGACCGGGCGGCTTCCCGGCGCCCCGCGGCCTCGTCCATCTTCTGTGAACGCGCGCCCCGTCGTCCTTTTTTTGATTAGCCGCAGCTTTGACTTTGCAAAGCAACTATTTTGAAAGCAAACTTTTTCTTTTTTTTCCTGACTGGCGTCCTTTGCTGATGTGAAGGTGAGCGTACGGGAGGTAGAAGCCCGGCCGCATCAAAGGCGGAGGGAGGCAGATGATGGATTAACTGCTAGTTTCACGGGACGAGCTTGCAGCGCGCGTACGCGTGCACGGCGAGCGCTGAAATGATGTGAGGCCGGCTCAATATTGCTTCGCCGTTCGTCATCGAAATGGCCAACCTCTTCGCAATCTTTGGCCTTCAGTATCTTTACGCGCGCACTTTTACACGACGGCCATTTGTGCATTCGTAACTCTTTGGCGGCCATTTTGGCGATCCGCCATGGGACTCGGATTAAATTTAACGTTGGGGAATTGGCGTACTGAAGACCATCTTGCTAACCATTCGGATACGTCGCTATTTCATGAGTGACACTGTCGCGGCTCGGAATCGAAGCAGATTTACGTGGGACGGGAGATGTGAGGCAATCTCTTTTGGTCAATGGATGCTACAGCTGCGCGCTTGCTTTCGACATTTAGCTTGTAGTCGACGGGCACGTTCCACCATGATGTCCCTGATCCACTGCTGAAAAGGATCCTCTCCTCTTTCATCTAGAAGTGCTTCATGTCATCGCAAAGAGGGTACAGCAAGTGCTGAAGAATGAATGACTGTGTGTGTCTTTGTGTTGTCATATTATTTGTTATTTCGTTTTTTGTTGTTGTTTTTTTTGACTTCAAGAGGGCGCCGCGAGAGTGGCTGCCTTTCCAGCAGCTCATGTATTTTGCTTTTCTACTTTCATTCCTTTGATAACTTTGCTGTTGTGAAACGTGAGACCAATCAAGGCAAATCCAATCCAATCCAAACTGAGATTGATTTCCTAATCTTTCTGTTGACCTGAAAAGCTGGATGTTTTTTGTTTTTCTTTTGTAATGAATCGTCAGACGTGGTCAGCTGGCCTCTCTGCCGCCAACCTCCTTGCGGCTCGGGAAGCTCTCCCGGTCTTGCTCCGACTAATGACGTTCTTTCTCTCAGTGTCGAGGTTTTATCGGGATAATGATATGAACCCTTGTCCTCCGGCTGATCCCGGCCGACTCAGCTCTTTCTCCTGGAGCGGCCTCTCTTGACACAGTCTCGGTGGAATTACAAGATCACGCACGCACGCGCCCTCCTCCAAACCCAGCGACTCCGCAAGGGCGCCTTGCACTCGTGTGAGCGGTCTTGTTGACTTTGTGGGTTTGGAAATGAAGGTTTGCCTCCGAAGAAGCGCAAATCTCCGCAAAGTTCGCGCAGCGGCCACTTTGCCTGAAAGCCAAGGCCCGCATGTCTTGTTGACTACAAAGCTCGGGAGTCTGACACAAAGATCCATCACCTCGGGGCTTCGCACAATTGGAAAAAAAAAAAAAACTCCCACAGCTACTGCCTGAGAGATTTTTCTCTCTCCATCTTTTATTTCTGTGTATGTCAATTTGTATATCTTAACCAGATTTTCTTTTTTTTTTTTATATTTTTTTTACACGAAATAAAATGTCAACCTTTGAAAAACAACAGCTGTGCAACGGCGGAATGTTGAAAGCCTGAAAATTAGAATAAATTGCAAAACAACGAGTTGAGTTGTTTCCAAAAACGTGAAAAAACGGAAATGAGGATGTAAAACACCGGTGTCAAAATCAAGGCCCAGGGGCCCAATCTGGCCCACCGCATCATTTTTTTCCGGCCCGCCCGCGAAAGCAAAACATCATCAATATTGCTGAGCAAAATGTCATCTTTTTGGATGTAAACCACAATAACGGCAGAACTACAATGTGGCCCGCGGCAAAAAAAGCCCTTTGACAGCCCTGATGTAAAACATTCAAATTACCCAAAGAGCAAAAACGTACTGAGTTAAAATGGAAGCTCGCCAATGCCAGGAGACTCAAGACTTTTGAAAAGAGCTTTCAAATCAATCCGATTGGAAGTCGATGAGACGCTAAACAAGGATTACCGGCGTTCAGAAGCAGCCAGAAGGGAAGAAAAAAATATATATACTTGACGATTGACTTCATACCAGAGTCATAACATTTTGACTTCCAAGAATTTTGGGTGTATTTCGTCAAAAATGTCCACTCAACAGGAAAGATGCCAAAAAAAAGTAAACAATAAAAAAAATGTATTCCGCCTTCCCCTCTCACACAAGGAGTGGAGTGTGTTCACGGCAAGGGTCCTTCGAGGTCTGGACTGAAGGACACCGTGTGCCCGGGTTCCATTATTTAGCGTGTGGTGCGCATACTTTAGAGCGCCGCTGGCCGACGTCTCTGCCGCGATCCGGCGAATCGGAAAACTCGAGGATGCGTGCGCCGGCAAAGGCACGAACATCGCTGCCGTTTACCGACTCTCCCATCAATAATTCATTGGCGCCATCTTCATCCAAAAGAGATATATATATAGAGATACATACAGTAGATAGATATAAAGATAAATAGTTAAAATAAGATTGCCAGATAGCCAGCTAGATAGATAGCCTGATAGCTAACTATATAGCTAGATAGATAGCTAAATAGCTAGCTAGATAGATAGTGAGATAGATAGACAGATAGATAGATAAGATAGCTAGATAGCGAGAAAGTTAGATAGCTACATAAATAGCTAGATAGATAGCTAGATACATTGTGAGTTAGATAAATACGTAGTTAGATTGTTAGATAGCGAGCTAGATGCTAGAAGCTCACTTAATTTAAAAACAAGAAGAAATCCAAAGGATACGTTGTTGGTGACACGACATTACACGACGACAGTAAGCCCAATAAAGTGCCCTCGTTGCCGTACAGGCAAATTTGAGCTAGCAGGCAGTTGGCGTACAAACGCGGCGGAGCTTCTCGCAGTTGCCGCATAGCTTTGGGGCGACAGACAATCAAAGCAGCCAAGATACAAGACGGGAGAGTGAAACGCATGCGCAGCACAACAATTTGAGAGAAAACGCCAGCGCTGAACGTTTCCCCGCCGAGGGATGGCGGGACGGGCGACTCGAGTAAAACGCCAGCTAAAGCCCCATTAACGGCCGCTTCCAGCTGCTTTCCGCCGCATGGCTCCCCCTTGATGTTTGGTTATCTTTCTTCTTATTTAGACCCGTAATTGCTATGCTAGCCAGCGCCCGCCGCGCCATCATTAAAGACACAGCCGCTGACGTGACTTCGCAGAGAGCTGCTGGCCGGCAAAGCCCTTCATTGGTCATTGCTGGGATCGCACGCCGACAGATGTCCCAACATTTCCTCCAACGCGTGTCGCTACGATACGGCGAACCCACACTTGGTCGATCTGGCGGCTGCGTTGTGATCACGCAGCTGTTTTGTTGATTGTTACGGGATTACACGCAAGTTCTCATTTACAGGGAGGCTCTGGCATCGTTTTCAAGGGAGGAAACAATTTGGACTCGCTACGCGGGCACATAGCATCGCTAACCAAAATGGCTAACATTAGGTCATTTGGATTGGATTGGATTTGCCTTTAGTAGTCAATGTGTCGGTTGTCCTTTAATCCTCTTTTATTATTTTCGGAATCCGCTTTTCAAACGGGACTGCTAACTAACAACAACGGTGCTTTGAAATATTGAAGGAACTAGCGCCATCGCCAAGTTTTACCCGTCACAAAGATTGACAGACGAGCCCTCTTCAGCACCCGAAACACACTTCAACTTATTCAAACCAACTTTTAGACATACAATGTAGTCGTAAACAGCGCCTCCTATCACTTTGCTGCCGCTTCTATTTTTGTGCAACGAGACAGGTGGAGATATTTAGAAGCTACGAAACGGGCGCCACGTCGGCCGCTGTCGCTCACTCGGCCCGGGCGTTTGTCGCCTCACACTCTCTTTTCACCAAACGTTCACGCTTCCCTCGTGTGCGTGCTCGGACAACACACAAAAAAAGATGTTCAATTTCCCCTCATCGTTTACGAGGACAGCTCGCGTCCTTCGGCGGCGAAGGCGAGACACCCGTGTGATGGATTCCGCCTGCCGCCGGATCACGCGGGGGAGGGGGGCGGGGCTTAATTGGTCTGAAGTAAAAAAAAAAAAAAAAGAAAACTAAACCCCCCAAAAAATAATACAATGAAAGCACCGCAACAATGGCACGTTTGGCCATTTTGCAAATCGAGCAAAAGCGAGACGATAATGAGAAGAGAGGCAAGATTGAAATATCGATGTCGTCTGTGAATATTCGATGCAGGCGGTTGCTTGGCTGTGCACTCCAGTGGAACAAAGTGGAATCGGAATCCAGCCGCTCATCTGGAAAAGGTTCGCTAATGTGAAAATGGAAGCTGACGACAGGTCCCGCTCATCCTCGTTTTTGTCAAAATGGACACTTAACGCCCCTCCCCCCAAAAAATAAACAAATACAAGGGTGTATAGAGGTCAAACGACAAAGGTTTGATACGGCCCTGGACTTGTACCAATGTATACGGTGTCTGTCTAATTGCATCCCTCTTTCCAAACAACAACATTGAGAGATGAGTTCAGAGCACTTGCACTTTTTTGATTTCCTCGGAGGAACAACGTCACCTTTAATAACCTGCCATGTTAACACAACATGTTTGTGTGCGTGCGTGCGTTTGCAACTTGAAGCTATAATGCTTCCAACGGCCTTTTTCTCCCCCTCTGTCTCATAAGGTGCAAGTGTAACCTCCACGCCTCTCAGTGCCTGCTGCAGGACGGCAATCTGCAGTGCCAGTGCGAGCACAACACCACGGGTCAGGACTGCCAGCGCTGCAAGAAGGGCTTTAAGGCTAAGTCCTGGAAGGCCGGCTCCTACCTGCCCGTACCTAACGGAACCCCCAACACCTGTACGTTCACCCCCCTAACACACAAAATGGCTATTTCGCGGATCCCTGCGTAATTAGCGGAGGTTAAAAATGACCAAAAGTCACCGTGTTTGCAACTTTGCTGTGGTGAAGGTACAGGTAACGTCCGACTTACGGCCGAGTTCCGTTCCAAAAATGGAACGGAAGTGGAAATCCATTCAAAATGTTGACTAGAGACTCGGAGGCTAAATGACTGGCAAACTTTGCCCTCTGGTGCCATCACGCGGTCGATTGCTGTGCGAGAGTGAGATGCAGGCTGGCTGGCCAAAATTGTTGCACGCGTTGCCCGCCTGCTAGCGTGTTGCGGTGCCAGGCGCGGGCAATTAAAATTGAAAAAATAGGGTCTGGAAGTCATGGTCCTAAGTATGGGCGGTCGTAAGTCGAGCTGGTCGTAAGTTGGACCTTACCTGTATTTAGAAGGAAAAAAATCAGACCGGCTGAACTTTATTTGTGCTGATAGTCCGAGAGCGGTTGAAAATGTGCATTACTTTCAAGTCCGTGTTTGGATTTCCTCAAATTTCAAAGTCAGATAACTCCAGACCCAATTAACATCGTCTGGCAGAGAATGAGTTAACTTGCCGAAAATAAGAAAATATCCTCAGCGGCGTAAATGGACGGACGAAAAAGTCTGATAAAATGACATTGAGACCGATTTCGTTCAAACTTCTCACAATTAAAACGCTGCGTAGTCCAATTTGATGCCTTATCATTGACTTTTTTTTTTTTTTTAATCCGAGAAGGGGAAAAAAAATTAGTGAGGCCATCTGAATGTGTGTGATTTTGAAAAGACAAGTTTCAAGGTCGTAGAGAGAGTTTGGACGGAGCTCACCGGGTTTGCATCAGCTAAGACGATGGCGGGGGAGGAAAAGACTGCCAGCGAGCTACGGCAGCCAGCCGTGATAAAATAATAATCTAGGGCAGCGGCTCCCCACTTTTGTCCTTTCAAAACAAACGGCGACAGTGGCGTTTCGGGATTGGACATTTCAAATGTAGCTGTGGCATTTTACTGGACGGTGGCAAGTGCAGCCGACGCATTCGGGAGATTCGCCACAGGATCAACGATTCCTTTTCCTCCCGATTCGGGTCATTGTTTTATGGATCAAAGTGACAAGTGACGCAACTGCGCGACACTTTTTGAATATTGTCATAAATTATGATAACTCATAATAATAATAATGCATTTTATTTCAAGCGCCTTTCAAAGCTCTCAAGGACACTTTACAGTCACAGTCTGGCAGTGAATGGGTTACACGCAAATCCTGGTTGAAAAAGACAACTTTTGAGGTGTTGTTTGAGGTGCACAGATTATACCGATGGCAGTGAATAAGGTCCAATTGAAGATATGAAATATGAGGCTCTGAAGCTAAAACGTGCAAGACGGGTGTAAAAAAACAAGAATTTTCTTGAAGTCATCCTCAGTATGATGATCAAGACGTGCCTTTGGGCAAATGCATAAATCAACAGCTTCTCATTTATTTCCTTCTCTTCTTCTTGCTTTCAGGTACCATTGCTGGTTCGCCCTCCGGTTCTAGTAAGTCAGAATGCAAAGCCAAGGAAATTTGCTTCTTGTTTCAGGTTTTTTCAAGCACATTCGGGAAACGCTCCTGACACTGCCACCACTGCAGTCGCTGGCATTTCTTCCTCTCTCTCTCTCTCTCTCTCTCCACTTTATTATTAATCGGGCCCTCGGTCGGCCAAGTCCTTTCATGGGCGCACATCACACAAACCTGCTCAGGAGGAATTCTTCCACACTTTGCTTTTCACACTTGACGGATTGAAGAAAAAGGCAAAGCGGAGAGCAGACAGTTGCTAAAGTTCTTTGTGGCGGGATGAAGAAAGAAAAAAAGACAATGCCAGCATATGGAGGCCATTGCGGCGAAGGGCTCGGTCGGGCTCAAAAGTGCAAGCTGATTAGCGATTCTCTGTGTGGAGAGTCTCTCAGGCTCGCTAGTAGCTCTTCTCCCACAAGGCGGCGTCAACGTGGTGACATTGACGCCGGCTTTGATGCGCACGGCCCCCCTTTCGCACTGCATAAAAGGCAGCCGCGCGCAAGCAAAGTCGAGCTACGAGCAAGTCGTAGCAACGCATGCGCGCCCTCAGAAGGTTTTGTCGAGTCACTCTTCTGGATGCAGCGAATGTGAGGCGGGGAATATGCTTCACAACCACCGCACAAGAGGACAAAACAATTGACGCACTTTGTGCGACAACTCCAGCTCGGAATATACGCAACTACTTCTATGTATCTAGTTGGTCAGCTAGATAGCTAGGTAGTTAGCTTGATAACTAGATAGCGAGGTAGTTGGCTACATAACAGAATAGCTCGGTCGTTAGCTAGATAGCTAGGTAGTTGGCTAAATAGCAAGATAGCTACGTAGTGAGCTCCATAGCTAAATAGCTAGGTAGTGAGCTCGATGAATCGAAGGCGCGCCTAAATAGTGCGGGAAATAGGCGACGTGTCTGCAATGTTGTCAATAATCCAAAGTAAGCGATTGCTTGAGCAAAGTAAAGCCATAGCAGCGCTAACGGCAAATTCCACGCCGTCTGTGTGAAAAGCGGCTGTTGTAAGCGCACAATGCAGCGCAGAGTATTTTTCTAGATCATTCCAGGGCGACATCTGGGTCACGCGCAATCCCTGTCGATTTGTAAGCCTCGCCCTTGTTTTAGCTCCCGCGCGGCGAGGCCGCTACATCATCGAGCTCTGTCTGTCGCCGTCGAGTTACCAACGGTCACGGCAAAGGCGCCGCCGATTAATGGAACGCGTCACATTGGCGGCCCGGTTACGTCGGCGAGCACGCAAGATTAGGTCGGCGGGACGATCTGATCCGGCGAGCCCGCCTCCCATTGGTCAGATGGACTGATGGGGAAGGGCGCCAGGGTCAGAGGCACCGAATCCAACTCGTGTATGACACTAACAACACCCCCCGCCACCACCGTAACCCCGATTTGATCTTCTCCGACACACACAGACAACATGCGCACTGGAATATATTCTATCCACATCTACCTTTTGATGACGCGGACGCTGAACAGAGCAGAATGAAGCTCCTCGTGTCATTTTGACATAGTTCATTGGCGACAAAGCACAACTTTTATTCCGTGTGGCATATTAAAGTGCTTTATAAGAAGCGTAAAAACATTTCATCATGTTTTCATATACAGGTAACATCGAGTTACGACCGGGTTCCGTTCCGACAAAACGGTCGTAAGTCAAACGGCCGTAAATCGAAATCCATTCAAAATGGCCGACGTGACGTTGACGCGACAGGATAGTAAACGATGTCAATCTGTTGTTTTTAAGCAACATCTTCTATTGAATACTGTTATCTACCAAACTGTTTACAGTTCATTTATAAATTGTATTACTTTTAGTGTCATTTTATAATAATAATAATGATACATTACATTTTAAGTGCCTCTCAAGGACACTTTACAGGTACAGACAAGCATAGGTACTATAATAAATAAAATACAATCACAAATAGAATGCAATAAATAAAATACAATTATAAATAGAAACAAGAGAGGGAGCTATACAGAAAATGCCATGTTATCCATTTCTATTACTGTATAACTCTCCCTGTAATGTACACAAAACTGTTTACTGTACACAATGCTGTACAGTAACAGTTTTGAGTGTTGCGAAATTAAGATCCAGGAATTGCAAGATGGCGCCAAAGCTTTACTTTGATCTTCGATAGGGCCATTATGTGGCATTTCAGGCACAATATTCAAAAAAATTCTGACATCAAATCAAAGAACAGGGGATCGGTTCTGAAAGGTCACGCGATGGCGGTGCGTTGCCCTTCTCATCAAAGACCGCATGTTTTTTTTTTTTTGTTGTTGTCGACACTGCCCGGGACAGAACACGACGATGACGAGCGCATGTCCGCAAAATCATCCGATCCATTAAAAGTGTGCCCATGCCATTGTTGAAGGCGCGCACGTTAAGCGGCGGGCGTCCGACTCGCAATGTCTTCATTAAGCCGGCGGCGGCATCCACGCCGTCGCCGGGCGGCGTAATAAGACATGAGGATGCTGCGAGTGACAGGTGGCATTAGGGCAATGATGGCGAGCGAGCGTTTGTCGGCGTGACAAATCATCTCATTATATGCAAATGCACTAAAAGCGCGGCCGTCTGTGCGTGTGCGAGCAAGGGGCGGGCAGGCGGGTGTCTGTCTGTCTGTGTGTGTGTGTGTGTACTGCGAGACAGGCCTTCCGCGCAGTCAGACAGGCAGGCAGGCACCTGTCAAATAACGGCGCAATCAAATCCGCTTACATTCCCATAAACCATTTCAGAAAATACAACGGAAGCATACTACAAGGCGCTGCGTGCGCAGCAGGCGTCTACGCCAACTGGCTTTGGAGCGAGAAATGGGATACGCCCTGGACTGGTCGCCAGGCGATTGCAGGATATACACGGGAAAAATAAAAACAACAATTTATTCCCAAGAAACTCTGATTCGGACTGATCAATCAATCAAATTTAGCAGCATTTTGCATCCAAGGAACGACTGTTTTTCAGAGTGAGTTGAAGAGCTTCATTTAGTTAGTATCTTTGGCTTGAATAGCGCTATAAGGTTTCTTTTTGACAAAAAGTAGTGCTTTGCCACCATCATTTGACATGTTGGAGCCAAGCAACTATGTCAATGTGAATTGAGGAGCTTCTTTTAGAAAAAAGTAGTGGCTTAACATCATTGATATCACTTTGGTTCGTTCAGAGTGATAGAAGGATTGTTCTTGATTTTTTTTGGCTTCTGGAAGCTTGACATTGTTTTGGGGAAAGAGTGTCAACTTTTTGACGCCTCCGTGTCAAACGAGCGGATGTATTTTGCAAACCGGTCCCAAGGAGCACTTCCCCAATGTCACATTTGGATGTATCGCCGCCGCGTGAACGGCGTACGTCCTAATTGTGTCACAAGCTGTTACGCTAACGCTTCGCTCGCAGTGGAAATTCTTGCCTCTTGTACTTAGGACTGATTATTCATGGAAGCACTCCCACTAGGGGTTAAGAGCCAATTCATATTTGCCGGGATATTAAAAAAAAACAAATATGGGACACCCCGCACTTACGCCACAAAGTCCCTTCCATTAGGGATGTCCGGAAAATGAGCGCGCGGAGCTACAATGCTCGATGATTTCAGGAAACAGGACAAATAAAAAAACTAATTAGGTCACTCTTTTCACTTTTAAGGCTTTGCGATAAAAAACATGACATTTGATCTTGAAGCTTTTAACACAGGGCGCAAAACGACATCATATAGCCGCATTAGCCTTTCAGCGTCCCAATGATTTTCTGCAGGGTAAAAATAAATGATTAATAAATAAATACATGAAAATCTTTCCCAGCAATGGGAGGCTTGCGGAACAGTTTGGAGTTCAGTCTTTGTCAGCAGTGTGAAATCACAACTTGACACTGTGCGAACGTTTTGAAAGGGAAGGGAAAAAATACATTAAGAAAAAAAAAATCATGTTTTTTTTCTTTAAAAGGAGGGGATGAGGCACTCTCTCTAGATAAACAATCTGAGGCAGCATCTCCTACGCTAATTCACCGGCTCACTCAGCAGCCCCCCCCCCCTCCCCTTGTCGCATTTACATGTTGTGTCCTCGTGTAACTGATGCAGCTCAGCTTCGGAAAAAGAAAGGGGGTCGTGGGAGGGGGATTCAACAATTACAAGCACCTGGAATCTCTCCCAGAACATTCGCATCCATGCATAATAGCGTGAAGGTACAGTACTGTACATCAAGTATGGGCGAGGTGCATCGCCTCCTTGTGGAGCCTTGTGGTACTGCTCTTTTTTTGAACTGACACAAGGAATAACCCAGCGAAGGATTCTGCTCCAGGCTCGTGAATCAAAGTACTATTGTATTTGAAATCGAGCCCAACGGGTGTAAAAATGTTATTTCAAAATGAAACAAGTCATAGTTTTGAGTGCTGCCCCGATTCAGACTGCTGTGTGGGGGGGTGGGCGAATGGCGATGCTTTGATGAGATAAAGCAATGGCGTTGTGCCAGTCATGTGAGATGATTACAACGATGATGATACGGGTGCAGTAAAATAAATAAATACATGAATAAAACAGCTGCTGTGGAACCCCGGGGAGGACATAAGGGGGAGGGGGGAGTGGGCGGTATCGAGAGTTGCCCGGAAGAAGGATGCTTAGAGGATACCCCGCTCCGAAGAGAAGCCACTGGAGACAAGCACGGCCCGTGCAAAAACACCTCCGTGGGGTGTTGAACACAGATGGAGGCGTGCGCTATGATGGTCTCGAGTGGGCCGCCAAGCTTTGGCCACGCAGCAACGTGGAATTGGCCTTACGTGAAGACGCAAATTGGCGTGTTCAAAATGTGACTGACGTATTCCCTCCTCAATTAGATCGCCGGCGGAAATTGTCTCAACGAGAGTTTTATTTGGTATCTGTGGAACTCTGTTTAGCTCAGACATGACATACAGCAAGATGAGGGGACTTGTTGAAAATTGCCACCAAATGACGCGTTTCAACGGATCCGTTTCACAATCCGGCGGCCTCGTCATCCGACAAAGACAACACTCGTGAGGAGTCACAAACTCCATCTGAACGAGATTCCCGTCCGTCTCTCTCCTACACCAACAGTAGCCCTGAGAACTAGACGCAAAGGATTCTGGGAAAGACAAAACGCCCCCCGGGTAAAGCTGAACATGGAAAAACACGGGAGGAGAAAAAAAAGGGGTCTCAGGAGGAGGAAGGGGAAAAGTTGAGATGGTTAAAAATGCATCGGTGGGATGTTGCGGCTCTTTATTGATTGATTCAAGGTAGACTTGTAAGAAGACTTTAGAAATGAACAAAAGTGGATGGATTTTGCATTGACTGCTGCTTAGATCTTGGAAAAATGTCCCAGGAACATGCGCCTGGTGGTCTGTATAGATCCACAAAATAGTGAACGAGTCAAATGGCATCGCTGGAGACATTGGAAACCCTTCCCTTCAAACATCACAACTTAGCTTGGCTCTAAATGGCCTTTTTTGCAGTGTTAGTTTCTCATGAGCTGGAAGACCACGAGGCTCGTGACCATGAAGAGCGTTCGTCATCTCTCCATGGGGACCGTCCGCCATAGGGATCACTATTTTTGAACGTAGAAAGAAAAATAGACTTTTTTTTTGGTTGCTATGTTGTGACCTGATATTGTGGCAACGTCTGTTTGAGTTCTACGACAACAGAACCTCAATGGATGGTGAGAAATATAGGCGAGACGGGGACGAGCGGATCTGGAATGTATAACTTAGCGATAAGCGAGAGTTCCTGGAGAGTGTTCCTCTTCAGATGCGCAGGATATACTTTTTGTGTGTGTCAATGACAATCGTGGCTGTTTCAGTCTTCCACAATCTTAAAGAACCCCGCCAAGAGAGGCAGAGTCACAAATCAACAAGTTCTGCTGACAAGGAGATACATCGACACAGAAAGCCCAAGAGGAAAGGTATCTCATTGAAAGACGCGTCGGTATGAAATAGATGCATGATTTGCTGAGATACGAAAAGAAACAGGAAGCAGACGGATTTGTATGGGGCGGAGAAGGGGGGTTGTCATAAAGCATTAGATGTTGCCGTCTTGCCAATCTATTCCAGTAAAACAGCCTGCACTCATGTGTTCCACGTCGATACAAATTGATTTTCGAGATGTTGCTGCTTTGTAGCGCACCGCGGTGAGACGGATGGAGGCGGTCATGAAACGCCGGACTCCTTTGGGAGCCGCCATGAAGACGGGCGGGGAGGAGGAGGGAGAAAAGCAGAAAGGTAGAACTGAAACAGAGAGGGGATTAGCCATCGTATTGGGATTTAGAATCAGCAGGATAAGGTCAAAAGGTTATGTTGGAAAAGGTGAATTCAGTGGACAACATGTTTTATCTTTAAGAAAGAACTTGGTTGGGTAACGATTTAGCTTATGATGTCAGGGGTAGCCCTTGCATCCTTCCGTTTGAACATTTCTGCCAATGTGCGGCGAAGCAAACTCTCAAGCGTTTTCTCAAGGGCTCCTGAAATTCTTGATGTCGGGCCAGCTCGGGGAAAGACATTTATTTGGAATCATATATGATCATTTCAAAGGTAAGAGACCACGGGGAGGGTCATCCACGACACAACGGGAGCTTGCCGCAAATCGGAGACGGCGTGTGTCTGGGATTTAGGTAGCCTTTTATCATATTTTCAACATCTAGCAGTAGTTTTTTTTTAATCTGTGGAAAAATTCCTCATTCCATTTTTTGTTTCATCTCCTACCCTTTCGCCCCCCCCCCCCCCCCCCCCCATCCTGTGTGGTTCTGTTTGCATTTTCAATTGCATGATCAAGGTAAGTGTCGGCTAATTCGCACACTTGGGCCAGATAACTGGCCAGCTTTAGTTTCATAAAAGCTGCCCGTTAATGGAAAAAAAAATGATGCAAGCTCCCGATTGATAAAGAGCAATAAAGCAACATCTTGACTGGTGGCATTGATTTGGCGAAACGGGGTCCCGGTGCCTCTCTCAAGTCGGCAGCGTAATTGGCCATTTATATTTAATCGGGGCACTTTTCCTTCTCTCGTTGCTGAGGGAGGCACTTTACGGCACCGCCTTTGTCGACTTCCTTTAAAGCTGCTCATTCATAATTCACCTCGCGTCGTCCACCAAACAATAATCAAATAATAATGTGACGGCTGATTAAACAGCTCAACCACCACTTTTTAATGCATCAACGTGCCTGGTAAATATCGAAAGGTCTGGGGGAAAAATACAGGTAACATCCGAGTTACGACCGGGTTCCGTTCCGACAAAACGGTCGTTAGTCAAACGGCCGCAAGTCGAAATCCATTCAAAATGACCGACGTGACGTTTACACGACACGATAGTAAACCATGTCAATCTGTTGTTTTTAAGCAACGTTTTCTATTGAATACTATTGTCTACCAAACTGTTTACGGTTCATTTATAAATTGTATAACTTTTAGCATCATTTTTATCATTTTATATTTTGTACTATCGATTTTTATTACTGTATAACTGTACCTGATAACGGCCAGAAGAGGTCGCCCGACACATGCTTCGGGTTCAGGCAGACGGCAAAGGTAAAAAGCAGTGTACAGTACTACAGGAGACAATATCTGCACTGCATAACTACAGTATTGAGCGTAGTCACGCAGTAAATTGCTGTGCGAGTGTGTGACATGCTGGCTGGCCAAAATTGCGGTACGTCTTGCCAGCTGCTTGCGCGTTGAGGTGCCAGGCATAGAATAAGGGTTTGGCGGTCGTGGTCGTAACTCGCGCCGGTCGTAACACGGCTGTTACCTGTGTAAACATTGAAACCGATGCAGAAGAAGAAGAAGCCTTGGACAAAATCTGAAGTTGGTACTGGTGAATCTTTATGCACTGATTTTATGTTGACCCCCAGTAGCAGGGCGCATTGTGGTTTTTTTTTTTGCACGATGGCTAAACTTTGGAGATAGCAATGCCATGCTAAAGCTAGCGCCTGTGTTTTTGTCGATTGGGGGCTGCAATGCATAGTTGTCAAAAGCTCAGTTTTAAGGTTGTAAAGTTGTTGACAAAGTTATCAAGGATTACAAAAACATAATCATAATAATAGGGTTGACTCTAGCATCAAATCGGCTAACGGGCTAACGACGTGTCATTACACTTCCTTAAACAACATTAGCTCGCCCTGAGCTACACGGCGCATATGCAAACTATAGCAGAAGGCCAGCCGGAGGTCCCAGCAGTAATCAACGAACAAGCCAAGCCGAGTCAGCGAAGCGCCCGCGAGAGCGCGTCGTAACTGCGAGGGAGGGAGCGGTCGCACCAATATGGGACTCGTAAAGACACAGAAAGGGGGCCATCCGTTTGCTCACCGCCATCAAAAGGGTTTTAACATTTATCACTTGGCGCTCTGGAGGAATGTTATTTGCTTTCTCCACGACTTCCAAGGAATCATTTCTACTTGTCTCCCACACTTTCACTTTCTCTTTCTCTTTTTTTTTGAAAGACTGTGAATGCCACGGCCACTCCAACCGCTGCAGCTACCTCGAGTTCCTGAAAATTGTCACGTGCGTCAGCTGCAAGCACAACACCCGGGGTCAGAACTGCCAGCACTGCAGACTGGGTTACTTCCGCAACACCTCGGCTGAGCTGGACGACGAGAGCGTCTGCATCGGTGGGTAAACAAACGGCGTGCGCGCGTGGTTGCGCCTTGAAGAGCAGCATCGCTAACAAACGTCTTCCTCGCCGTTCTCTCGTCAAGAGTGCAACTGCAACCAGATGGGCTCCGTCCACGACCGATGCAACGCCACCGGATTTTGCCAGTGCCGAGACGGTGCCGCCGGGGCCAAGTGCGACCAATGTCTGCCGGGCTACTATTGGAAACAAGGCTGTTACCGTAAGTCAGGGGTGTCGAAACTTTTGCAAAGTCAGACAGATTTGGTGTGTTCAAAATGTAGGGGGGGGGGCAAAAAAATGTATTTATTTGTGTTTGTTTATGCCCATGTTTCAGTTCAGTTGTTACAGTTTCAGCTATTGTTAAAGCGCTATATGCATTGTATTGTATTGTATTCTAAGTAGAACACCCAATTTGTGTGTATAGGATGGGGGCCGTTCAAATAAAGTTCCCGTGACAAAGTGATATTTACAGAGGGGCTGGCGAGGGGGGGGCGGACGTTTGCGTGTCTGAAATGTCAGCAGCGCCGCCCGTGAATCCTTCCGGGACCTTTGAGCTGATCGGAAAAAAAAGGTCTCGCGAGTCGGCAAGCGTGCGTGCGTGCGTGCGTGCGTGCGCTTTGACCAGCCCCGAGGGGAATAGATCATGTCGCTCATTAGCCGCTCCCTCAATTGATGGCGCTGTCGGACCTTAACCCCATTACTGAGAAGCCTCCCCGAAGCCTCATTAGAGCGCCACCTGGGCGCACCTGTTTTGCACGACAGCGTGTCACAAGAAAAAAGGCTCCGCAGGACCCCCGTTAGCCATGCGGAACATTTCAATCGGGGCTGTTGCACCAGGGGAAATGTTCCCATTGCGGGACGAATAAAGGTATTCTGATTCTGATTCTGATTCTGAAAACACGCACGAAAGCACAGACCCCGGCGGTTCGCAACCTTTTTTCTAGTTCGCACCCCATTCAATTCCAGTTCCAGAATTCATGAAAAACAAGACTGATATCATAACCACAATTTGCAAGTCACCCAATATATCAATCAAACTACATAAAATACAAATACATAGATAGAAATCTAGCCAGCTATTTATTTAGCTAGATAGCTAGCTAGCTCTGTACCCATGTATTTATTTACCTATTTATTTAATATTTGTATGTTATGTAGTTATGTATTAAATAAATAAATACATACATAAGTAAAAAATAAATGGTAATATCAATATTGGTTTTCATCAATTCTGGAAGGGGATGCGAGAAGTGGTCGGCTCGATAGCTCGCTAGATAGCGAGCTAGCCTGAGAGCTAGCTAGCTAGCTAGATGGATGGATAGATATATACACACGGAAATAAATATATAATATATTGAATATTATTATAACAATAATTGGTTTACTTTACAGCTATAAGTCTTCATTAGCATTATCCCTAATGCCAATTATCACAATTCCTTATTGATTTCCCGAATGTTTCACTTTTTTCAGTTACCCGACCAATTGCAAATACAAACTCGCACCTAAGTGGTGCAAGTATCCTCGCACCACTTAGGAAGCATTCTTGCACCCCATCATTCCACCGTTTTTTGTTTTTTATACCACCCAACGGGATGAATTTAAAATGGGCCTTTGTGTCCCTCACAGCTAACGTTTGCGACGAGGAGATGCTCCTGTGCCAGAATGGCGGGACGTGCTACCAGAACCAGAAATGCGCCTGCGCCCCCGACTTCAAAGGCCTGCTGTGCCAACAGCCGCGCTGCCAAGCGGGCAAGGACTGCAACGGCGCCGCCGCGTGGCGGCCTTCCGCCGCCGCCTTGCTGCTTTGCACTCTGCTCGCCCGCCTGCTGGCCACGCCGCCGCCTCACTGAGCCGCCGCCCGCGCACAACTTACAGCACTCTTGAAAACTTTGACATACATATTAAGATTCATTCGGGTGGAATTTCAGGGCGAACCTACAATGCACAAGAAACTTCAGTTTTGATCTTCACTAAAATAACTGCAATGCATTTGGTTTGACACTCCTAGCTTAGTCTATCAAAAAACGTCATCCGCGGCTTGCAAAATTGGTCCAGAAAGGCTGCAAGAGTAGCAGAAAAATGCACAAAATAATAACAGAGCATTATAACAATTGTAATTTTTATAAAATTGAATTGCACGACAACAACAGACAATGTTTGAAGTAAAACAGCACAAAAAAAGGATCAAAAGGGTCAATTTAGCTTCATGCTAACACTTCATGAAATCCCCGTTGACAGGCTCATAAATAGCATCAGAGTCAAGCCGTTCTAATCATTGAAGCAACAAATACTTGAAGCAAACGGTGGTGCAACATATTCACGGATAACATAATACTCGCAGTTATACGTTCTTTATCCTCTACGAAAAAAAAAACTACGCTTTTGTCGCTTAGCAAGCAATTGTGAGCATCTTTGTGAATACGTATATACTTGCCTGTATTGTACCGCCCCCTGGTGGTCATGGTCCATACACCATTACGTCCATTGAAATGAAGCAAAAAATGTCTTTCATTCCAATATTATTTAATTATGCCATAACTGGATATCGTCGTTCACAACTTGGGTCAGCCCCCGTCATGAAAAAAGTCATACTAATAATTAAAAAAAAGTTCTGCCGTGAAGGTTGAACTGCGTTTTAGGTTCATTTTGAAATTTCACCCCGAAGCAGAACTTTTTGATGAATTGCGTGTACACGAGTGTTAAATGTCGCACACGCACACACACACGCACGCACGCACGACGACACAAGCCCACTAACACACACTTCACACACTGATAGACTATGTGCTCAGGTGCCCTATGGACAAAAATATGACTATGAAAAAAAATGAAAGCAAAAGAGACATAGGTGAAGAAAAAAAAAAATAATAATATATCTTGCGTATAATCATACCAAACACTGTTCCCTTTATTCCTGAGCAGGAGCAATGTGCATCAAACCAAAAAATAAGAATAATTCAATGAAAAAAATAGCTGAATCACTTAAATCATCACGATTTCACTTGAAAATGGAAAAGCAGTCAATACAAAGTATGTATTTGTTTTTTTAAAGGATGATGGGGGGGGGCTTGCGAAAAGGCAAGCCGAGGCCTTCGCGGTCCACAAGAACCAGGCTTGATTTTTTGCCAATAACAAAACCAAAATGCTACTCTTTCGGCTGCATTTTCTGTTCCAACCACATCTTAAGTCCATGTATCTAATGTGCCCACTTACCCGTTTGCTGAGATTCTACATATATTAATCTATTATATCATAGCCAAATGGGTTACGGCAGATAGATTTAGTCACAGAATTATTGTTGCTGTGAGAATGAATGATTGAAACCACACTTTTAGCCCAGATTTAATTCTTCACGCAGTATACGAGGAAGAAAGTGTCAACCACAGCGAGAATGAATAATATATGGCATTATTTGAATATTTTTTGTAGAAATTATTTTTCCTTTCAGGTTACAATAAATGATGAAGGGGAAAACAAGATGTATTGTTTTTTTTTTAGTCATCTGAGCGAGCATTTTATGATATCCATGTGGAGCTTTTGCAGTAAGTGACTGGCATTTGCCTTCTTTTTCTCTATTTGTGACAGTCAAAGGTGAAAATTCGTTTATCGGAGTCAAGTTTGTAAATAATCCAAAATGCGTTTTAAATCGTGAAAAAAAAACATCCCAAAAAAAGCACACGCAAGCACTCAATACGTTGTTAAACTGCACAGGATGACTGCGAGATGTCAAGTGAATTAATTGAAAGTGTCAAACCACTCGAGACAAAAACTGTGACTAATAGTCGACCAACCGTTTGTCGACACAATAAAAATGAATGACCAAATCGTCATATCACGGTTGTTCACGCAATGGACGATGCGCCTGAAAATGAATTGTTGTTCGGATTTAAGGAGGAATAGCGAATTCCACTAACCTGCTTCCTCGGGGCAAGAACGTCAAGGATCTGTTGTTTTTTGTTTTTCCAAAAGGTAAACGTCGAAAAAAAGTCACTGTCGACTTCATCCCATTGACTTTGTCGATCAATATTTGACGTACGACGACTGGTTGGTTGGTTCTTCGTCGAGGATTTGGCGCAGACTTCGTCACGAGACGTGAAATCTGCAATATAAATGTTTGTTGTCAGCATGCGTTCAAGAAATATGAGACTCTCAGAAAAATGAAAGAACGAAAAGTACGGCCGCCTCGTCGGTACACGAACATGTGTTTGTCATTGACTTTCCACTCCTGATACATTTCAAACCATTATTTTAGACGCATTGTTGTTGTTTTTTGCCGACGAAGTAAATTAAATGCATTCGTATTACCAGTGTTAAATACTTCGGTGACATTACCAACGGACGCAGGAAAGTAGTAGTTTCTTTGGTTTGTATGTTTTGTCCACGATTCGAACCACGTGTCCAAATCAAATTACTCGCCAGTTTGCTCATTAGCAAAGTGAAAGTAGCTGCCCAGCGTCCATCCGGTGTAAACTATGACGTCTCCAACGCTTTCAAAAAATAAATACATAAAATCATAAATAAATAAATACATAGAAAGATAGATATAGATCAAAATAAACGAATAAAAAACAAATCAATAAATACATAAACGAATAAACAAATAAATAATAAATACACACATATATAAATAGCATTTTAAAAACGGAACAAGACCATACAAATGATGCCACACTGAAAAAATTGTACCAAAATTAAATTGTTCACACAACAACTAAGTGAACAGTTGGGAGGAAGCCATTTTGTCCATTTCCTCGTCAAAATGGCTTCCAGTTCACATCATTCAATTCAATTACCGTATTTTCCAGCGTATAAGGTGCACCGGCACACCTTCAATGAAAGAAAAACATTTTCCAAATATAATATATAAATACATAAAGGTTTTCCAAATACGTATAAGGCACGCCACATAAGGCGCTGCAGTCGAGGCTGGTGTTACACATGCACGAGTTCTTCTACGAGGGAAAGGAGTCGCCGGCTGGCTGCTGATAGTAGTTGCCAGACCTGTTGAGGCTCAATATTAGTGCCTATAAGGCGCAAGGTCATCTTTTGAGGAAAATGGAGGCTTTTGCGTGCGCCTTATATACTGATAAAAAAAGTAGATAGAGTAACTCCCCCCACAGCCACTAGCATAATTACATGTAGCAAGCTAGCAAGATTGTGTTTCTTTTGTAATGGTTGGAAGTGCCCTCATACCGCACACCAAACCGAGAAGCGAGATGTTGCTTTTTTGAAGTCCAAAAACACCAAAAGTGTAAGCCACAGCCCGCGTCAACGTGTTACAGGCGAATGTTGAGGCGTCACCTGTGAGAAAAAGAAAAAAATGGAGTGATGTAAGCTGCACCCTCCACCCACGTGGATGAATATTTCATGCGCAGGCTGAGCCGATGCTGCAGCGCTGTGAAAAATCATATGCATATTCCTCCAGTTGGTTCGCCAACGTTCCGTCAGTAAGCGGCGCCGCGCCTTATTCGGCCCAGCTTCTTTTCTTCACTCGAGAAAATTGGAACATTGCTGCTACATTTCCACGGGACGTTAAAATGGGGGAAATGATTCCAGTTGGAAAGTTCCCGCGTAGACATCCCTGGAATTTTTTGGAAGTCAACAAAGAGGTTGTACAACCCAGATGGAATAGCGTATCCTGGGCGACGCATTGCGAGGGGTGACATTATCACAACGTGTCTGAGATCCTGGCCTTTCCCAAGCCGCCATTTGTTGTTGGAAGGAGAATCTTGATCTCGCCTGTGACTGCCATCTTAAGTCGAGAAACATGCGTCAAGAGCTGCGCGGGACTTCAATTACCCGAGACTTTAGACGTGCAAAAGGCTTCCAAGGTTAAGCGGGAGAAGTAAAAAAAAACAGCAGCAGGCGGCCATTTAAAATTTCAGATTGATTGGAGGGCTTTTGAACATTGCTACAGAGCCACGAGGGGGCACGTATATGTAATACACCCCAGTTAAGATGTCTTCAAACTAATGAGATCTGTCAAATCCACTTCACATGAATATAGTTCAAGTGCACCACGGTCAACAGCCGTTTAGAATTACATTCCGGGAGCGCATCCGAAATAATATCTCATGGCGTCATACGAACAAAATGACAACCGCCCCCACCTTAAAGAGGCTTGTAAAAATTCGGATATATCATCTTACAATCAATAATCATGGCTAAAGATAGAACCTCCAACTTACGACCACCCGTACGAGCACAAACTCCAGACCCTATTTGTTTCCATTTTAATTCTAGGCCTGGCACCGCAACGCGCCAGCAGGCCGGCAACGCCTCCGACAGTTTTGGCCAGCCAGCCGGCATCTCGCACTCGCACAGCAATCGACCGTGTGACGGCACCAGAGGGGAGAGTTTGCCAGTCATTTAGCCTACGAGTCTCTATTCCACATTTCAAATGGGTTTCAACTTACGACCATTTCGACTTAGGACCGTTTAGTCGGAACGGAACTCGGTCGTAAGTCGGATGTTACCTGCATATTATAAAATTAACCAACCCCCATAGCTTTCTGTAGGTGTAAATCAGTGGTCCCCAAAGTTCCATAAACAGTGGATTCACATTATTATAAATAGAGGGCGGGGTTTACTCTCCTCTATTTTTAGTATTCTTTCAAACGTTCCTGTTTTCTTTACCCAATAGACCCCATCTTACCGGACAGAGTATACGCTTGAATAGTATTTGGCGCTGGTGTGCGCGTGTTGCGAAAATAGAGGATAAGAAGGTTACTTGTGTAATCTGAGCACCTCGCCAGCAGGCCGCCTACGGGGCGCCTACGGGGCGCCTAAGAGAGCCATCTGCAAGCAGGTCTGCTTTGCCGTTTGTCCCCATTGACTGCGAGGGCATGTTGGACCGCACTTCTGCGCTATCTTTAGCAGCGTGCTAAATTATGAGCGGCTGGCATTTTTGTGGAGGGGGTGGGGGGGGGGGCAGTAAAGGGAGACCCTTTTTTTAAATCGAAAGATACAGTCAAGATTTTTGTCACTTTTTGTTTTTGCTTCAGTTTAATGAATAGTGTGCTGAATCTTCTGTTGTGCATACATTGGCCACGTGGGGGCAGTATAATAGAAACATCATGTTGTATGTGGAGATGAATTTTTTTGTAATTTTTAAATGTGATTTTTTTGGGGGTGGCTCGGGGGTGGGGGTTCTGATGGTGTGCCTGAATGCTGTGAAGAGAAAATCCTCAAAAACAAATGAAGCAAAAAACAGCATACGACTATCAGATATCCAGAAATTGAACAAAATGGCAGCTATACATTTTGGACCAGTACAGTTTTCACACGTGCCATCTTTTTGTTGTTTTTTTAAGGCTCTCATTATAGTGAGAAAACTTTCAGTTATAATCCCCGATAACAAGAATCCTTTTCCAAAAACAAACAAATGTTCTCACATAGCTCATTAATACGTACGTACCTCCGCCAGCATTTGTTGTCTTCCCGCTCGCTGGAAGGTCGATTGGCAGTTGGTCGGATTAGATCACAAAATACCTTACGGCAAAGTTGATGAAAGGGAAACAACTTTTGGGGGATTTCACATCCGCGTCCCTAACCTAAATAAACGCTTTTAAAGGCTCTGATTTTAAAGAATTGTTAGATAGGTTTCCACTTTTATGCGAGTACTTTTCAGGTATTTTCAAGAATTTTTTTGTTTGTTTGGTGACACCTCAGAAAACCTGAGATGAAGAAATTTCTATCATCCGCCGCCACACGCTCCAGTTTGTTTTGGAGAATGTTTGTTCATCAGGAAGGCATTTTTATTTATCAGGGGATTTTGATTCTTGAGCAGCGCCACTGAAATCATCGCACAAATGTGAAGCGAGGCCCCATGCAAAATTGATGAGGGGCAAGCTCAGCTTTTTTTTTTTCTATGAATCTGATCACAGAAAGCTGCTGGTGCAGAAAGAAACAATTACAGGACCAAACACAAAAGTATCCAACCATGCGACCTTTTGCAGAGAGGACAATGCTTGGTCAAAATGGATGCAACATGTGATTGCTATTGGCACATGTTGGCACATATTGGCCACTTTTTACTACATTGTTTTTTCTTTTTTTTTTTATCAGATCCAAGTACACTTTTTTACATTATTTCATATCTTCCTTGTGGCTGCCGCTGCTCACCCGCAGAAAAAATATCCTGTGACTGTAAAGTGTCCTTGAGAGTTTTGAAAGGCGCTTATAAATGAAATGTATTATTATTAATAATATATGATGTCATGTACCGGTAACATCCGACTTACGACCACCCATGAATGACCTCCAGACCCGATTTTTAAAAATGTTAATTCTACGCCTGGCACCGCAACGCGCTAGCAGGCCGGCAACGCGTACGACAATTTTGGCCAGCCAGCCAGCCAGCGCTCACGCTCGCACAGCAATCGACCGTGTGATGGCACCAGAGGGGGGAGTTTTCCACTCCTTTGGCCTCCCAGTCTCTCTTCAACATTTTGAATAGGTTTCAATTTACGACCGTTTGATCGCAATGTACTCGGTCGCAAGTCGGATTTGACCTGTATTTAGTAATAGTTTATGGGTTTGGTTCAGCAACAGGGGGATTTTAAAGTCGTTGCCAAAAATAGGAGACATGAACAGGAATTGAGGAATATTTTAATGAGATTAGATTAGCCTTTTCTCACAGTGGAGAAGTTTACATTTCACGGCAGCAAAGAATGAGTATTTATATATGCTTACTTTAACAAGGTTCAATGTTAATAAACATAAAACATAGTACTAACTAAAAAATAAGCAGTACAAAAAATAAATGTATAAAAACGACGTTGCCAATTATGCCTTAAGGTTAACAATTTGTTACAAGTGAATGTGTTATTTGTCTTAGATGACTGTTTTTTTATTACGTTTATTAATAATCGAAACGGGCTTTAAATGTTTTTGTTTTCTAAAAAAACGGACAAGTAACATAACTCACCCCAGGGGCTATACTGCCATCTAGCGGTTGCTTGAATGGACTGCTAAAAATGTAATTCATATTAAAAAGAAAGTGGAGTTGAACACGCCTGCGGAGTCAATCTTACTTTGGGGACTGGGCTGAAGTCTCGTGAGATTTGAATTTTCACGCGTATCTTTTCAGACAACCATTTCAATTTGCAGTTATTGTCAAATATTGCCTGATTATTTCATCAAATTAGGACGCCGCCCCCGCATGCTACTGATGAAAAAAAGACATTTGAAAGGTTGCACGTCATCCTCGGCGAGGCGCCGACTCGCATTTCAGACGTGACACCGGAAACGTAACTTTGTACGTAAACACGTTTATTCAGCCTGATTTAGAGTACACAAGAAACAAAAAAATACATCATTCAACTTCCCTTTTTTTTTGATTCTCATGATATGACACTTTAATCGCCAGTGCTCATGAATTTCCAGAAATTTCCACATCATCACATGCTGCAGCCAACCTTCTTGATGGATTTAGATTCATATTTTCCCTTTCATCAAAACACGATCAAAAGAAAAAGTACTCCTGCAGTCATGATCGTGCACTCTTGAAAAAGACATGGAATGTTGTCTTGGAATTGATTGGTGTTTAAAAAAAAAGGAAATGATCATTAAAAAAAAGTCCTAGAATTGTGCTTCCAGGTTGCTACGACGACGTGATTGAGGCATGGAAAAATAGTAAAAAATAAACACCTGGGTCCAAAAATGACCAATAATTTTTCGTAAACGTGGATTGACACACAAATGCTCATTAAGGGGCTACAATTGAGAGAAGGAATTACCGTATTTTCTGCACTATTGGGCGCACCGAAAACAAAAGATTTGTTTTTCTCAAAAGCTGACTCATAACGCCTCATAACGCCTTATGTATGGAAAACGTTTGAAAATGTCATTCATTGACGGTGCCCCTTATAATGCGGTGCACCTTATGTATGGAAAATGTTTGTTAAATATGTCATTGGTAGAAGGTGTGCCTTATATTCCAGAAAATACGGTAATTGCACAGATGGCAAATTTTACAAAAGTGGCGCAAAGCGCTGTCGTTGTATAACAATGACTCTCATGAACCTGACGAAAAAGGCCTGGCGACGCGATCATCATTCATTAGTTACTTCTGTTTTCAGGGTTTTTTTTTTCAACCAAAGTGCACTTTTTTTTTCTCGCGATAAATGATTTTTTTTTCAAGGTTAAGGAAAAAAAGAAAAATCACGCCCGTGTCAAAATATGGACAAGGGGGAAAAAAATCATGCTAATATGAAAGTGGTGGAAAGTCTCCATTTCAAGTCCATCAATCGTTTCAATACTCGGCCTCTTGCACGGACGGACGGACGGACGGACGGAGGAGACGGAAAAAGGAGGAGTGTGTGCGTGTGTGCGAATGCGTGCGTGTACAAACTGAGTGCCACAACATCCCCCACCAACCTGGCAACCCGACTCCACAAGTCCTCCGGTGTTTTGATGTCAGATACGTGTGAGGGACTCACTGCAGTTTTGTTCCGAGTTTTCGTTGTCTGTTCCTGAAACACGACATAAATGTTCCAAAAGGATAATAAATATGAAATTACATTTATGATGACAATTTTAAAGTGCGGTGAGCTTGACCTGGCCTCCGAGCGGGTCACAGTGTACTCGAACCACAAGATGTTGGGAATCAGGCTGGTGTCGCGAACCAGGAAGTACTCGGACACAGGCCTGACAATACAAAAATTATTATAATAATAATAAAGTCTATTAAAAAATACATAAATATGGATTTGTTGGCACGGCCTGAAAATGTTGAATTATTAATATTTGTTAAAATGATTTAAATATCTTTTGGATTTTTGCTAATTATTATAATTAGTTTTAAACAACATTATGCGATTTTATTTTAACAAGAAAAAAAAATAATGAAGTCAATTAAAAAAATAAATACGGTTTTGTTGGCATGACCTGAAAATGTTGAATTATTAATATTTGTAAAAAATATTTAAATATCTTTTAGATTTTTGCTAATTATTAAAAAACATTATTAGCTTATATTCCTGGACTCCACGTATTCCTATTCAAAGAGCTTGTTTTCAAGTTCTCTTTGAAAAAGCCGCTCTGTATATTCTTAAAAAATGAGTAAATAAAAACCCAGAAATAAATATGGCTGTGTTGGCGTGACATAAACATGTTGAATTACTCGTATTTCAATCAATCCTGTCAATATTTTCCAATCGGTGATCTGATTGAATCTTTTGAAAAAGTGGGCGTGGTCTTACCATGCTGCAATTTTGGGGAAGAAGGGCGTGAGCAGCTCCTGCGTGACGAAGAACCACAGCACGCCCATGGCGCTACCTGCCACGCCGCCGTAAAACACCTGCCTCCACGTGTGGTACAGAAGATACACCCTGGAATACACAACATCAAAAGGTACTGATAAATACACACACACACACACATTTAATGGAGCAATTTTAAAATGAAGCGTTTGGGTTTTGGAGGAGGCGGGGCCACACCTGCTGTAGGAGACGGCGAGGGCCACGCCCAGTAAGACGATGGACAGGACATGTCTCCACAGAAGGTCCACGCAACGAGCGTTGTTCGTCTGATGCATTCTGAAGGGGTCGCAAGCGGGCAATGCAATGACAGACAAAAAGTCCATAGCAAAAGTCTACACCCCCTTGTTGAAATACAATCTGAATGCGTAACCTGGGTGGCGTTTTATTCACGGCACCAAAAAAAAAAAGGATTTGGATGTTTTTTTTTTTCGACTTTTTCAAAGCACACGTTTGTGTCACACATACCTTAAATAAAGAAAAAGAAAGAAGTAAACAACAAAGAACCAGATGAGTTGGGAATGACTGGACGGCATTCCGTAGTCGGTGGTCAGCGCGGAATGAGACCCTGCCCACAAATGATAATGTCACTCACTGCAGCATCCAAAAAGAATCATCTTTCAGGTGGCGTATTTTATGGATGGGGTCCTCGTGATCATCTTTCATGGTTTTCCGCGCTAATTTCACGTGCTACTAAAAGGCCATTGTCGTTTTGCGTACCTGCACAGGGCCGCGGCTCCCTCAATATGTGTTTGAGCGTCCAGTTCACGCCCTCGTTGAGGGTCAGCCCACCGAAGAAGGAAATCTGCAGAGACACACTCAATGGTTGCACTACACCGATACCTCACTTGACAAACGCTTTAGCTTACCAACTTTTCGCATGGTGAACATTACATTCACGAGAATATAATAATAATAATATGGCCTTACAAACACTTTGTGCAAAATAATTAAGTACGGAAACTGAGGTCTCACTGTATTGCAGGATATGTTAGACCCACCCGCAATAATGACAAAGCCACAATATAGACAAACCACTGCAATTTGTTATAAAGAGTTTTATCCCCTTGTCAAATCTTTCAACGCTTTAAAATGTCTGAAAAGAAGGCACTACAATGCCGTTTACAAAGGCAGCAAAACGCTTGTGACTTCCACCTACCGTGTGCAGCTCTCGTTTAAACACGATGAGCGTGACAAAGCCCACGAGGATGGCAACGGGCAGGAGACTCATGTAGGCAAGCACGTGTCCTGTCAGGTCACCTGAAACAACAACAAGGAGCCACAAGACGCAAAGTGGTCGTTAGGGAAGGTCATTCGGAATTGTTGCGGAATCATTCTCCACTTAAAAGTTACGATATATACATTTTTGGTGAGCATTTTTTAGGAATTATCCAGGCAGGGATACTATTAAAAAAAAAACCTGTTAATGACGTCATTTTGGTTATCATATTCTTTCCATCATATGTCCCAAATCGTTTTTTTTTCGTGCTTTCTTTAGTTAAAAGTCTTAAAAAAGAAAAAAAGGAATAACACACAACTAGAAACTGACTACATTACAAATTCACCCACGACTTTATTTGTTAATTGTTTTGCACTGATCTTGCGTTTGGGGAAACACTGTCACATGGCAGTAGTTCTTCAATCTTTGAATCTTCTTCTTCTTCTTTTCCCTTCAAGGGGTCGCCACAGCAAATCAGTGTACTCCATCTTCAGAGGTTTGATTTGCATCGTGCTGTTTATTAAGGTTGGCGCTAGTGACCAGGCCAGTCAGATTAGCGTCAACGTTCGCGACTCTCCTCAAAGAAACGGTTTGACAACACAAAACAAGACTTTGACTTTCATTTTCCACAGAGTATTAAATATGAGACCAGCTCGGCACGTGTGGTGTGTTTTCGGGAATTCGGGAATAGGAAATAAACGCCGATGTGAACTCATCCAACATGCTAACTCACTAGCCTTCATTGTGCCCATTGATGCCAAGTGCGCATGCGTGTTTTCTCACTATTTAGCAGCCACGGGAACGTTCCGCGCTTCACTGCGGCGCACAATTTGGCAAACCCGGACGACTGCTGTTTTCCATTCAAGGAGGACGAGACACGAAAATAGGCCACGCCGTCAAACGAGCGTCGGGAACGACAACGTCAAATCGACTCACCTTCTGCGAACTCGACGTGCGTTAGCGATATGGATCGCCACCGAGGCGGCGCCGAGCACTGCTCTTCCGACGCCATCTTGCCCGGACACAGCCACCGGGCAATCGTGAGACACGCCCATCCCGCGAGGCCAACCAATGGCGAGCCGGGGGAGCCTGGCGCCAACCAATCATAGGGCGAGGCAAGCGGGAGTCCATAGACAACTTATTGAATGAATAAACTCTAAAAAAAAACAAACACACCATTATCACATTTAGGTAAATAATCAGCAGCGTTGTATTATTTAATAGACAAAAATAACATTTAATACAGACAATCAACATCCATTTACACTTTTTACAGGCATTGGAAAGAAAATCAAAAAGGCACGGCGAGGGAGGGCAAGACATTTTTTCCCTTTGCGTTTTGGCAATTACAAATCATCTGCATAATATTATAGATGTGATTAAGTTAATTTCGTGGACTGCAATATAGTATATCTATTCACCACGCAAGACCCCGAAATACGAATCAATGTCGCCTTTTTGTGTGTAACTTGACCCCTTTCTTATGCATATTAAACTTTGTAACGTGGACCAGTACATTGAAAATCTTATTGCACACGTGGACAAAAGCTATAAATAAAAGGGAAAGCAGAAAAATCACAACCACAAAGCCAGGTTAAGTCATTCTCTCGTTTTGTGGGCAAAAAAAAAATCCTCTTCTATAGAATGTTCATCACACCGTGACCATATGCATGACACATGGCGTGATTAAAGGCCATGAAAGCGCACCGATGGAGCTTCAAACGTATCCCTCCACTATGACATTGCACTAAATGACATAAAAGCCGCATTTGTTGAACTTTCTTTTCCCTGAAGAAATCCACCTCAACCTCCGATGCATTTGAGGTTCATCTTGAAACTGTCCTCCATTTGGTGTGAGTACGGTACAAGCGTTTGAAATGCTTGGCTTTCATTTAGGATTGCATCTTGCAACTCTTCATTGGGTCCAGAGGAACATATGGTGCCGATCCCACAAGACTGGAATGAATAGCTGCAGTTCAACAAGAATCAAGTAGAATTAATAGAAAATGTCAGCATTGGAATTGAGTACATCTTTACCAGGAAATACCCAAAAAGTAATAAGTTGTGTGATATATACGTCGAGGCTGCCGCGTCTTTAGTTCCACGATAGACTCGTTGATAGTAGCCGCTAATCTGATAAATAAGAGTGGCAAGCCCGCAATTTAGTGGGGTGCCCGCATGTCGCCAGGCGGGCCGCCGTTGAGCTCCCGGAGCCCGTCGATGCCCAGGTAGCCCATCAGGATGTCGCCGCGGCGGTGCGAGAGTTTTAGGATGTCCTCGGCCAGGCACGGCACTGAGGTGAAGCGCACCTTGTCGTGGTCAAACATGTCCTTGAGGTACTGCACGATTTGTTGCTGCGGCAGAAAAGGAGACAAACTCTTAAGCTTCTTTTCGCTCAAATCTTTCCGTAAAACATTCATGCGCCGTATTTTCGGCACTATGAGGCGCACCTAAAAGAAAGCCGAGCGTGGGCCTTATAATCCGCCGCGCCTTATGTATGGAAAACGTTTTAAAATATGTCGGTCTTTGAAGGTGCCCCTTCTAATGCCTTACCGAAAAAGTCAATCCGTACAATACAGCGAGACCTCGGTTGACAAACTTAATCGGTTCCCAGAAAGTGTGCGTAAGGCAAAAAGTGTGTCTGCCAGCCAACGTTCGGCCGTGTGGTGTGTGTGGCTATTGTGTGACGCTCTGTGCGTTTCCCAAAAACTCGTTGGTATGCCAAGATTATATTCTGGCAAATTGAATGTTCGTCGGGCGAAAAGTTGGTTAGCTAAAGCGTTGGTAAACCGAGGTATCGCTGTACGTGCATATCATTCATTGAAGGTGTGCCTTATATTCCAGAAAACACGGTCCTCTAAATAACGGAGATGTTCTCACCTTGAAAATAGTACACACTTCGCTAAAGTGCTGCAGGGGTCCCAAAAACCCAAAAGCTAAAACGGGGCTCACATGCTCCGATATGGCATAGAAGTGGGCGATGAAGCCGTCGGGAACCAGAAGAAGGCGTCTTTTTGCTTTTAACACCGACCAGCAAGCTGTGGCCAGGGCCTGGAAAATCAATCCGATCAAATAAAAAGACACACGAGGATCACAATTGCACGTAAGCCGATGGATGCCGTGGGTCAAACTCACCGTTTCTTTAAAGCTATCTGAGAGCCATCGGTTCCTCAGCACGGCCACCACGGACGAGGGCGGCTTATCCAGGTCTTCGAAGGCATCCATCAGGATGAAGTCCAGCACGATATCGAAGAAGCTCATGCACACCACCTTTCAAATACGCAGTCGCGTCTGTATGTTGTCCAGCGATTGGACAGAGCGCAACGCGAGCCGTGACAGAAAGAGGCTCACCCCGCGGTCCTGCAGCTCCATCTTGGTGAAAGCCCACGTCTCCTCTCGCTGAGTATACAGCAGCATGTCCTCGTAGCTCTCCAGGAAGGCTTTAGGACTCTGAGTAAAAATATCACAGGACCATTATTGAGCGCAAAGGAGGGAAAACAAAAATCACGGGTGTCCAAATCAAGACCCGGGGGCCAAATCCGGCCCGCCGCAACCCTTTATTCGGCCCGCAAAAGCAAATCAAGCATATCAAGTGCAATGATGCTAGTTAAAGTCCAAACCTTAATTTCAAATTGCCCCGTGTAAACCACAGTAAAAGTCATTTTTGACTTGAAATGTGAAAACTACTTTTTCATTAGTTTGTTGCGAGCTCTATATGTCGTAGGCGGCAAATTATGACTGACGCCCTCGATGCAAACGTCGCAGAGGTTTTTGTATCGTGGCCCATTCTGGATGGCAACCCTCGTCATAAATGCAGGTTCACTGTCACGTCAACGACAACGGCGCTAGCTTCACCTTATTGGCCTTCACCATTAAGCCGGCAATCATTTGCTTGCCCGTCTCCATGAAGAACGTGCGGTGCGTCTCGTCCAGTAACAGCACCTAAGTGACAAAAGTCAGGAGGGGATGAGCACCAAATGTATTTTTCTTTTGGGTTTTTTGTGTGTGAGTGTTGTTAACTCATTCAATGCCACAGTTTGTGTCATTTTCACTCAAATTGCACGACCCACAGAATATTGACTTTTAGGACTACATAAACATTCAATTCAGCTTAAGAAATCTTGGACTCTCTTCTTTCATCAGTAAAAAAAATAATTCCTAAGTTAAAAGGGTCAGGAGTTATCTAAACTAGAAACGGGGGCGGCTGTACAAAATACAATACATACACATTGATTTATATTGTGATTTTACAACAGCTGAAGCTGGAACAAAGCGCTCATAGCGTCGAGCCGTGGTGTAACGTGGAAGTAAACCCACCTGGAAGGCCTGTCTCACACAGTGGAGCTTGGCCAGGAAGTCTTGGTCACCGGAACATTCAAGGAGTTCAGTCCTGAGAAAATAAAGACATCAATACATACATACATACATAAATAAATGATAGCAAGATAGATCTATATAGAGATAAAACAGGGAAATAAAATGGGAAATGTAATTGGTGTCAAAATTGTATGTATGCCAAAAATCAGAAGCCACACTATTGAACAAAATGGATGAAATGTCGAGTGAGGAGGCACGTTTGAGAGAAAATACAATCCGTGTATCATGACAAAACCATGTGTTTCTCGTGCTCCTTCTGTACCTCAGTACCCTGCATGGCACCCGTTCCTCCCTGACGCGAGCCAAAGCTTCCTCGTAGAGAGCGGCGGGCTTTTGGAGCGGGTAGGGGTCTTGTCGTGAAATGCAATCAAGTATCTATACATCCACCAAAAAATATCTCAAAGCGCATTCACGTGGCGGTCGGCGTGGTGACCACGTTCAATGAAACAAAGCTGACCTCCACGGCAGAGAAGAAAGAATCTTCGGATGACACGGTGGCAGCGTCGTCGTCCGGCAACACGGAGAAACTGTCCAGCGGGGGTAAAATAAGCGTGCCTTCGCTTTCTACAGGGGGGGCGGGCGGGATTACAACAGCACATTAATGTACGATACGCAAAAACAAACTTTGTCATCAAAATGGCCACCAAAGAGATATAAAAATGCCAGGCTATTTTTTGGGGGGGGAGGGGCAATGTCCTACCAAAGTCAGCCATCAAACTGTCGGTGGGAATGCTACCGCCGAAATCCTCCTGCAGGTGGTACGCCCGATGCAGAAGCGTCTCCAGTTTGTCGGCAAACATTTTATTATGAGCTTCCATCTGAATGAAACATTTGGAATAAAATGCCCGCAGCAAAAAAATACATTTGTTCCATCCGACTCTTATGTAATAGCGGGGCTAATTTCTCAAAAGAATCGCCCCAATCGGGTCTCCAGTTAGGCGGGGTGACAATCCAGAGCCATTTTCAGGTGACGCCGTTTAAAATCTATTAGCTAGCTAAGCTATCTAGCTCTAGCTATCTAACTTGTCCTGTGACTGTGAAGTGACCTTGAAAGTTTTGAAAAGCGCTTGAAAACGAAATGCATTATTATTTTGATGATTATTATTAGCTATCTCTTAGCTAGCTAGCTAGCTTTCTATCCATTTGATTGACTTTCGGGTTGAGTGAATGCCGGCGCGTGTGGCGTGGTGGAACATTTTTGTCTGTTTAAAGGTAGAAATAATAATAATAATCGTAAATAATTGCTCTAGCCCGCGGCTGCAATTTGACAGGCGTCACTCACCGCGGGGACATCTCCGCACGCTGCCCCTCGCAGCGCCAAGTCGCCGTCGCCGGCACTCGGGCTGCTGCGGGCGTGGCGCGCATGCAGCGCCTGCTCCCATTTTCGAAGGGCCTCCTCGAACAGCTCCATGCCTGACAAAAAAATCATTTTGCTCGCTCAATTTCTATGCAACTTTGCCGACTGTCGCGGCTTGGAATTAAAGCGGATTTACGTGGGACAAGGAGATCGCTTTTCGTCAATTGGATGCTACAGCTTTGTGTTTGCTTTTCAATATTTAGCTTGTAGCAGACGTGCGCATTTCACCATGACGTGCCTGATCCACTGGTGAAAAGGACATTTTGATCCTCTCTCATTTCATCTACAACTGCTTCGTACAACCAATAGTGTTCCGAAAGTGCTCAAGATTGAATGGATGTGTCTTTGTGTTATCATATTTATTTATTTGTGTTGTTCTTTTGACTTCAAGATGGCGCCGCGAGAGTGGCTGCCTTTACAGCAGCCCCTGCATTTTCTTTTTCTACGTCTTCCTTTTCTTTCTTCTTACTTGGGTCACTTTGCTGCTGTGAAATGTACATTTCTCCTCTGCGAGACTAATAAAGGCTAATTCAATCCAATCCAAAGATGTATTTTCTTGATGACAGACTTGACTTTACCCATGAAATAGAGCTGATCCGCATTGGCGTCCTCAACCGCTGCTGGCTCCGCCTCCGCAGCCTCCGCGGCCTCCCGGCGTGCCGGCGGGTTGACGGATTGATTTGGCGAGGTCGCGACCCGCATCTGTGGGCAGAAAGGCATTCCAAAAATGATGACCGACAAAAAGACTCAAGTGTCATGTGTAAATCGAAAATACTTCTTATCAGGTGGTTTCAATGCTCACAAGAAATTAATATTGACGCATTTTTGCACAAAATACAACATGCGCTTAGCGCCTAATCGGTCAACACTTACCGATGCCAGGCTGTGCGAGGAGCTTGAATGTTTACTGGGCGCCAGGGAGGAGATGCCGCTCAGTGTGTCGTTGCTGCGAGTACTGGGGCTGATCACCTGTCGGCCCGTCAGCGGAACTGTGCGCAAAAGTGGTCCAAAAAGTACGCCGGCAAGTATTGGACGTCGCCTTGCGGCTCGCTAGCTAGCTAGCTAGCTAGCTTACCTCTCTTTAGCGACGACGGCCTCCCCGTCCTGAGCAGCAATTCGGGCATGCCCAGCGGCACCTGGTCATCTTCGTTGCGGACGGCCTGCTTCCTTTTCCTGCCGCGGCGCTTCAATTGGTGGGCGGTGAGCGCCAACGCCACGCTGCCCAGCGCCGTGGCAAACAACACCTTCTTCAAACTCGGGCTGAGTCGTAGCTGAGAGAAGATGGACTGATGGGGGGAAATGAGCAGATACGGCCATGAAATACTTGTAGAAATGACTGTTCTAACAGATGCATCGCAAACGTTATTCTTGCAGATAAAGCGCCGGTCAGACCTCTGGCAATTTTTTTCCCTTCCAAGAGGGGGCAGCATTTGCCTTTTGTCCGTCTTAGCGCTTTGCTACAGCTTCAGCTGTTGTTAAAGCGCTATATCAATCAAGATGTATGTGTTGTATATTGTACAGCCACCCCTATTTCAAGCTGAAATAACTCCGACCCATATAACTTAGGGATTAACTTTTTTTTCTGATGAAACAAGACAGTTTAAGGTTTCTTACGCTGCATTGAATGTTTACGTAGTCCTAAAACTCAATATTCTGTGGCACTGGAGCGGACACCTTTTTGCATATTGTCTAGAGTGAATGAGTTAATACGTACATTGTTTGAGTTAAAGATCTACAAACAGGGATACTGTATTACCAACGAGAGAAATATTTTGCACCAAAAAATGTGTTTAGTAGTGACCAATGTCGCATCCATCATTACCTGGCCAAACGTGGAATAAAGGAAGACGGGTATCTCTGCGACCGTCATGGCCAATGCCTGCGCAACGGACACACCCTCCGTTCTTCTCAGAGACATTTCCGAGTGAGGGGAGTGGAAAGCGCTCTCTGAAGAAAAAGGCTGAGCCAAGGTCGGCGGGATTTGCCTTTGACTTTCACATCATCTGTCGCGTTACCCTGGAAGGCAAAAAGACATCACTCTGTAAATAAGGAAACCTCCCGCAGCTCCAGACAAGGTATTAACACCAGGGGAGGTAATTAAGGTTGCATTGAGCATTAAGCGGGGCAAAGGTCGCCAGAAAGCTGCTACGGGTTCCGATAGGGGGAGAAAAAAAGAATAAACATTCAGAGTATGTTCAATCAATTCCAGAATCACCTACAGAAGGGCTAAAAACACTCCTATATGGATTTGGACGTCCAGTAAATCCACATATCTGTACTGTATTTGCTGATACACTGTACCACGAATTGGAAACAATATGTTGAATGTGGATTCCGCAAGATGGCGACAAAGGACGTAAAATAGAAACACCCATAAAGTGTCAACGCCATGCATGACATTAATTGGCTCAAAAAATTGGGAGAAATACAACAGCAGCAAAATTACGAAAGGAAGAAGAATACGAAGAAATAAAAACATGGGAGCTGCTGTAAAGGCAGCCACTTTCGCGGCGCCATCTTTAAGTCAAAAAATAATATGACTCAACGCAAAAGACGGTTATTCAACCTGAAGCGCTTTTCTGCACTCTCTTTGTTGCATGAAGCAGTTATAGATCAAACGGCAGAGGATCAAAGTGTCCTTTTCACCAGTGGGTCAATGGCGCCATGTTAAAAATGTGCACGTCAGGTACAAGCTAAGTTTTGGAGCACTGCCAAAATGTGAACAGCGACGCTTTGAGGTTACAAAACTCAAGCTAAGGCAGTTAGAAAAACAACCACGTCTGCAGTCAAATTATTTCATAACCGAATATTTTGGGAGGAAAAAAAATACGACCAGAAAAGTGGACATTGCGGTAAGCGACGTTAGCTAGCACGAGCTAGCCTATCTCACGTCTCCAATCAAAAAGCACAAACAAAATAATCACCGGACATTTTAAGGCTTTTCAAGCTAAAACCAACCCATGATCAAATTATAATCTGAATGATGTTTACTGTGAATGTATATGTAAATACCGTGGGCATCCGAAGAGAATATGAAGGACATTCCGCTGTCACAGTCAAAGTGAAAGCATCCCGAAGACAAATTGGCGTTAGTCGTGCTTGTGACGTAGAGGTTCGCCAAACCTGCCGGAAGTAAAATTGCTTTAGACACATTTAAAACACGAGCAGTTTGGATCTTTTTCAAAATAAAAGACATCGAACAAACACCTGTTTTTTTACGCTTGATTTCCGATATATCACTCAAAGTGTAACACTAGAATTACAGCTGTATACTTTTTCAATTATCTATCAGTAAATAAAAGGGAAAATGTCGGGCGGTTTACTTTGCCCCCCCCCCTCGCTTTAATTTTCCTGGACCAACCGGAAGCTCTGCTCTCATTGAGCTCTAGAAAAGGACCGCAGGGAATAAATAGGATGAGTCCCGCTGCACCACCGGCAGCGGGATCTGTCCCCGAGATCTGTCCCCGAGATCTGTCCCCGAGATCTGTCCCCGGGATCTGTCCCCGGGATCTGTCCCCGGGATCTGTCCCCAGGACCTGTCCCCAGGACTTCCAAGGCCCTGACATGAACTATACGGCAAGAACGAGTGTCTTTGAATGCATCGCGTGCACGCACCATCGTTCACTCAACCCGGAAGTAACTCAAATAGATAGCAAGCTAGCTAGCGAATAGATAACAAGCTAGCTAGCTAGCGAATAGATAGCTAATCGGTAGCAAATAGACTTCTAATAGCTAGCGAATAGATAGCGAATAGATAGCTAATAGCTAGCGAATAATAATAATACATTTGATTTCTAAGCGCCTTTCAAAACTCTCAAGGTCACTTTAGTCACAGGATCAGTTTTTCTGTGGATGAGCAGCGGCAGCCACATGCGCCAGTGTTCACTCAACCCAGAATAACTTAAAAAGATAGAAAGCTAGCTAGCTAATAAATGGCTAATATGTTTCCTGACTCAAATAGCTAGTTAGCTAGCTAGCTATATAGCTAATAGATGCCATAAATATGTAGTTTTATGTCACTGATAACACAAGTTGAACATTTTGAGACTAAAGTGACCATGAGAGTTTTGAAAGGCGCTTAGAAATGAAATGGATTATTATCAGTTATAAGTTTTTGTCACATGCGGGAGCCAATGGAGGAAGGAAGGAAGTGCTTGAAGGTCAACATTCTTTCTGCTGCTTTGGGTTGACGTTGTTTTTGTTGTTTGCAACAGTTTGGTGGGTGCCTTGCCTCTCTTATTACCACGCGGGTTCTCGTGTGGGAACATCCATCACTATCTGGACTACACGATTATTATCTATATATATTTTTTTTTATGTTTGATTGATTGTTTTTTTTAGCGTGAGAACGGTTGACAATGTTGGCCACCAGCTTAACAGGTTCTTCAAGAACGCGGTGTGATCATGTAAAACACACGCGGCTGAATCTCATAGGGTAAGTCATTCAATTTGTTTGTGGAAGGACGAAAGACTCTGCGAGGACTTCCGAAAATTCAATTCATGACCGGCTCTCTTGGTTCACTTCAGAGATCCGGCTCGAAGAACCCGCTTGTTCTCAGAGCCAGATCTCTGAAGTGAACCAAGGGAGCCGGAAATGGGAGCCGACTTTATTGTTGTTGTTGTTGTTGTTGTTGTTGTCCCGGCCCCAGTCTTCTTCGGTCAAAGCCGCACGTGATCGGTCAAGATCCGCGGCAGAGGAGGAAGGGGAGAATTACAGACACACGCAGCAGTGGGAAGGGGCAGGGGTTACAAAAACACATTGACTCTTTTGGAGCCATTTGAGCAGCGGAGACAGGTACAGACAGGTACACAAATGTTAGCACATTATGCTGTTATTATTATATACTTGTACTTGTTGTATGATAGCATTATTAATATGAAAGGGAATGAGTGACAGCTGAGCATCAGACGAAAGTGAAAGTTAGCGGATGCTCTCTGCGCACTTATGAATCAAGCCATATAAATGTAGTAATTCGTAATTCGTGTTTCACATAATTGTACGTGTTTTTTGCTAGTTAATTTAAGCCGAAAAAAGCAAAAGACTGAGAAGTCATTTGGGAGCCGGATCTTCTTAGTGAGCCGAGCCAAAAGAACCGGATCTCTGAAAAGAGACGGAATTCCCATCACTAATTTGATATGAGCAGTCACTGAGACGAAGGGGGGGGGTGGAGGTATTTCGATTCATAATAAAAGATAGAAAACTACTTTGTGTAATGAAAGGACGGGGTTGCGAGTGTTGAGGAGGGGAGGGGGTCTGCGAGACAGCTCCGACCCTGTCCGTCCGCTGACGTCACCGAGCGAGTGTCGCAATTGCTGCAAGATGGACTTCTTGCCGCTGCAGCTGCTGCTGGTGGTGGTGGACGCAGCAGCAAGCAGCGTGTAAGCTTGAGCTACCTCGTCCCGACAAAACAACAATAACAACAACAGCAGCATGAGAAGCCGACGAGGCGTCGCTAGCTCGCAATTTACCTTCTGACACCTCAGAGGGAAAAACAACCTTCTTAAGCTTGGCCGGAATGTCACTCGAGGGACAAACGAGTCGATCGTGGGGGGGCTGAGTGAGTAACATGGTAATGTCTCCTATTTTACTTCATGTCCCAGATTCATAATTTTTTATTTGGGGGGGGGGGGGGGGGTGAGATAGAACACGACGACGGATGAGAGGATGTGGACTGGAGGAGTGGCTTGATCGGAATTGACTTGTGGAGAATATGAGCCGTTCAATATATTATGCCCCCCCCACTCTTTCCTGTTCCCCACATATGCTGCAGGACCACCAAAGACGGCGTGATTACGCACACCTGAAAGTATGGCATTCCAGGTAGGACACGCGCGGCGCACGCGGAGGGGCTTTGGGTGTGGCCCTCGTCACTCTTGTGCACGATCGGGGGGAGGAAAGGGGGTGAGGGGGGTGAGGGCATAATACAAACAAGCACCATCAATTCGCGGTGATCTATTTCCGGTGGAAATGCGCAGGTCTAATCAATAATACACATTTAATTAGGGGGGGGGGGCAAAGGGGGTGATCATACATTTATCATTTGTAAACGCAGCTTTTTGCAGATGTATTTTTTCCGATCAAGTTGTTTTTAATGTTGGCATTTTGGCCCTGTTTATTGAAAAATGCATTTTGGACTTTGTCACAATTTTTGGAAGCACTTTTAGAGGGGGTACATTTTTAGATTGAAAAACGCTTGGGTCACACTCAACTTTTCTGTATGTTTAGCTTGAAATATTAAAATCGCCTTTCACCATTTAATAGGAGACATGGCTTACTTGCATTCGGTCTTAGTTTCTTCGTTGACCTGCCCAACGTGAGAAGGCTCTAATATTTGAAATGGCATACATAGCAATATTAGTAAACACAGCAAAACAAAAACACCAGCAAGAAAAATGCACAAAAATGACTTCTTACGCCCGCCCACCTACGTTGCTGAAGGCCGCATCGTGCACAGAACGTGAAATGTATCAAAAATACGATCAATTCTAAGACTGGAAATGGATATGCGGGGCTGCTCGACAGTCTGGTTGGTCTGGTGGCCATAATGAATGTTCACGGAAGCAAATGTGCATAAAAAAGCAAGTCTGAGCCCGCGGTTGCGCCGGCTAGCGTGAATGCTAATAGCGCTATTATAGACTTCCGCGGACTAATAATAAAACATGTCATCGATATGAATTCCATTGAAAACATAAGACGTAAAAGTGTTGGAACGATATCAATGACCCGCACTTTGGTGTCGTCAGGCGGGAACGGTGACCCGGCGGTTGGCTATCGCGGCGGCCGTCTTCGTCCCGATGACGTTGTTCATCTTGTACGGCTCCGGCTGCGGCTTCTCCGGCTCGGGCTTCTCCGGCGGCGGCCGGGCGGCCTTCGTGCCCTTCCGCATGGCTAAAAACCACACGCCCAAACCCACAAACCTCAAGACGTGGGCCACCAAAGGTGACTACGTGCCGGTCTACGGCGACGGGGTAAGCGCGGCTAACGTGTTAGCGATCAAAACGAACCAAGTCCAAACACATACTCGTACTTATTTTCTTTGGAGATATTTCACTAATTCACTTTTACTAAAAGCGATTGAATACAGGTAACATTCCACTTACGACCGTGACCTCCAGTGCCTATTTTGTACATTTTAATTCTACGCCTGGCACTGCAACGTGCTAGCAGGGCGGCAACGCGTACGACAATTTTGGCTCAAGGTGGCACCAGAGGGGGGACTTTGCCAGTCATTTAGCCTCAGAATCTCGATTCATTCATTCATACATTTTGAATGAATTTCGACTTACGACCGTTTGGTCAGAACGGAACTCGGTGGTCAATGGGACGTTACTTGTATTTTCTGAATGGTTTATTCCACAATTAGCCGTCAATTAATTGAGTCAGATCATTTATTTTGATTAGAATAACAATTAGCGTAAAGCTTCAAGGTAGAAATTTGACACACGCGGTAAAAAAAAAAAAGGCCTTTACTTTGTTTGCTTTTCTCGTTTGCCACTGTTGGTTGCGGAGCGCAGAGAATGAGCCGACGCTGCCACGACTGCGCCCTGGTCAGCAGCTCCAGCCACCTTTTGGCCACTGGAGCGGGCGAAGAGATCGAAAGCAGCGAGTGCGTGATCCGCATGAACGACGCCCCGACCGCGGGCTACGAGGCCGACGTGGGCAAGCGCACCACCTTGCGGGTGGTGGCCCATTCCAGCTTGTACCGGGTGGTCCGCCGCCCCAATCAGTTTCTGGCGGCGGGCGCCGACGGCGGCCGGCCCACCATCATTTTCTGGGGACCCCCAAACAAAATGACAAAGGACTCAAAGGCGACGGTGTACAGATCAATTCAGAGGATCGGCGCCGCCTATAAGGAGGTGCAGTGCTTTACCGTGGCGCCTGAGAAAATGCACCGATTCGACAAGCTCTTCCAGTTGGAGACGGGACGAGACAGGTGGGCTTGTTGGGGGCGGTCTTACAGTAATCCGCTAGCTGCACTAACCTCGCATTACAATTGAGAATCTCCTATACTTGTCACTCCCATCAAATAAAGGCACAGAATGACAGTAGTTTCCGGTGTTTAAACCGCACCCAACTATGAGGCGCACCTTCAATAAATGAAAAAAAGGTTTTCCAAATATATGGGACATCACATGATAAGGCGCTACAGTAGAGAATGGAGAAAATGGAGGCCTTTGGGTGCACCTTACTCACCGAAAAATACGGTACTCTCATATATGGGTCTGGAGTTATATGATCTTGAAATGAGGGCGGCTGTCCAAAATACAATGCAATAACATGCAAGCTTTTTATTAGCTAGCTGGCTAGCTATTGACTATCTCTTAGTTATTTATCAGAATCAGAATCATCTTTATTGCCAAGTATGTAGAACACACAAGGAATTTGTTTCCGGTAGAACACGCTGCACTAGTATCGTCGTCAAAAAAACTGCTAAGTGGCACTATACAGTTCCATTTTAACTAGTGTTGAAAGAGTTAATGGCTTGGGGCAAGAAGCTGTTCATTCGCTATACAACAGCTAGCCTTCTTTATCCTGTGACTGAAAGTGACCTTGAGAGTTTGGAAAGGCGCTTAGAATTTAAATGTATTATTATTAATGACTTTGTCACACATTATTAGCACATCTGTTAACCGATTCAGTGCCATTCACAAATTTAAAACATTGCCAGAGGCCATGGCCAGCGCTTTATCGGCACCCAAAGGAGAAAAAACAAAACCTGGGAATGGCGCTCTTTGCCATATTTTCAATTCCCGAATACATTTGTGAATGAGCGAAGTGAACGCGTGACGTCGCCTCTGTTTTTTTTTTTTTTTCTTTTTGTTTAGGCAAAAATCCAAGTCGTGGCTGAGCACGGGCTGGTTCACCATGGTGATTGCAATCGAAATATGCGACAACGTCAAAGTCTACGGGATGGTTCCGCCCAATTATTGCGGGTGAGTCGAAAAAAAAACCCCAAAATGGCGGATTTCTTTGAGCGAGCTTCTTTTTTCAGGAACCGGACGGGATCCAAGAAGTTGCCGTATCACTACTACAGCCCGCGGGGTTCTGACGAGTGCCTGACGTACATACAGAACCAAAACAACCAAAAAGGAAGCCATCACCGCTTCATCACGGAAAAGCAAGTCTTCGGACGCTGGGCGCATCACTACAACATCACCTTCGCTCATCCCGCGTGGTGACATCATTTCCTGGAGGAAAACGAATGATGGGATGCCATCCACTTTCAGGCATTTCTTTGTGGAAAAAACACACGACTACTGACACACTGAATGTTTTTCTGGTTGTTGCGTCTGTGATTTCATTTGATTTGTATTTTTTTTAAGCACGTTTGCAGTATTTGTACCTTTTATGTATTGAAGATGAGGCTTGCAAATTTAGGAATTTGGTACATTGGAAACTTTCCGTGGGAGAAAATGTGCTACAGTCGCAACTTGACTTCAAGGCCAAATTTCACTCGTCATTTTCCTCATTGAAATCCTTTTTTTACTTCACATCTGCACTTTTTTTAACTCATTCACTGCCAAACGACGTGCAGAAATGCGTCCACTCCAGTGCCAGGGTTTTTGTCATTTTCATTCAAATTGCAGGACCCACAGAACATGGAGTTTTCGGACGACATCAACATTCAATTCAGCGTTAGAAACCTTACTCTCTTCTTTCATCAGAAAAAAAGAGTTAATCCCTAAACGATATGCGCCTGGAGTTATATAAGTTTGAAATGAGGGCAGCTGTCCAAAATACAATGCAATACATACAGTAAAGTCTCGTTATATCGATATTCTCGGGAGTCGTAAAAAATATTGATATAACCGGACTATGGATATATCCGATCCTGCGGCATGTAAATTTTCTCCTTGCGTTCATAGAAATAGTATCGAAATAAGCAGTACTATCGATATAACGAGACTTTACTGTATTTATTTATATAGTGCTTGAACAACAGCTGAAGCTAGAACAAAGCGCTAATATGGGGAAAAAGGTGAATACTGCCCCCTTGTGGAAAAGAAAAAACATTGCCAGAGGCCATGGCCAGCGCTTTATCGGCACCCAAGCATGAAAAAAAAAAAAACAACAAAACCCGACTACATTCAGAAATGGCGCGCCGTCATATTTTCAATTCCCGAATAAATTTGTGATTGGCAGTGAACGAGTTAAATTGTAAAAATCTATGATGCCCGAGCAGGTGGGCAAGGGTAGCCCTTTTATTTTGCTTGTCCGCTTATGACCAAATGAAATTGTCATTGTCCCTTGCTTTAAAATTCCCAGCCAATTCCCATGTCAACTTTCCAATTTGGAATATTTTCAAAAACGATCTTGAAATGTTCCTCCCACGATGACGCATTTATTCTTCCCGACATTAAAAAAGACGTTGAAAAAATAATCACAAGAAAAGTGCACGCTGGTGTTTCCTAATGGCAAAAGCTATCCTGGACTCAATGTTTCAAATGAAAAGCGACTTCTTGGATCATCGGGGCCATTTAAGGCTAGAGAAAGGCGTGCTGGGTAAGAGCCCTCAGGGACTTTTGGCACAACTCGCTTGATTCGTTTGACATGTGAACGCAAAGGTTTTGTTGACTCGGCGGGAATAAAGATCATATTGATTTAAATGCTACATTGGTGTTTTTTTTTTATTTATTTTGTCTTGATTCGTTGTTTCTTTCTCAGTTCTAATTGCGCAGATTAAAAAGGGCGAGATCTTAATTAGCATGACGTGAATAGCGTGCAGTTGACAACTAGTATTCACTTTGAGACTTTGACGGTCATGCCGAGTTGCCCTCTTAAGTACACCAAATTTGTCCCGGTGAGGGAAAAAAAGCCAAAAAGGACCACAAAAGTTTGCCTAGCAACACACTGCACTGTAAAACGGGCCCCATGGAAAGTTGCTGTCAAAAAACACGGAACTGGGAATGCAAAAAAATCATCATCGTAAAAAGGGATTGGTGACACCTTTTAAGCACTGGAAATGGCGGCTGCTATCTTCTGCCTTAGCGTTGCCATGGAGATCAAAATGGCCTCCTGCGTGAAAAGAAGACCCAGTGTGTTTACAATGGCACTGGGTCATCATCAGGTAACATCTGACTCACGACCGAGTTCCGTTCCGTCGAAATCCATTCCAAATGTTGAATGGAGACTCGGAGGCTAAATGACCGGTGCCATCACACGGTCGATTGCTGTGCGAGTGTGTGACACGCCGGCTGGCCAAAATTGTCGTACGCGTTGCCGGCCTGCTAGCGCCGCCAGGCGTAGAATGCACATTTTAAAAATAGGGTCTGGAGGTCACGGTCGCAAGTACAGGTGGTCGTAAGTTGAGCCGGCCGTAAGTCGGATGTTAGCCGTATCTAGCAGGTTTTGTCTCACCTCTGTGCGAATGGTGCGGCTGCCCTGGGCGGGACAAGTGTTGAGGTAAAGGTCAAAAAGGACACTGGGACACGTCACGTCCAAGTTCGGGTCGGCATCTAGACTGGCTTCCAGTCCCCGGAGACCTCCAAAGACCACCAGGAGATGCCTACAAACGTGGCGGATGAGAAAGAGCAAACGGGGACGAGTGGACAATTGCGACAGGCGGGTTTTATCTACTTGAATGGAGGCAGCGAGGCGTCGTCAACGCTGCTGCCTTTTTCCGACGTCCCGACGCTCACGTCGTAGCCGTCCTTGTAGGGACTTTCGGTGAATACTGCGCCTATGGAAACAAAATATCGTCTGTAAGAAAATTACCGTATATTCTGCAATATAAGGCGCACCAAATAGAAAGGATTTTTTTTCTAAAGCAGACCACGTGCCTCATAATGTATGGAAAACATTTGAAAATATGTCATTCATCATGGACGGAGGGGTGGAAAACTAGTCTGCCAGCCAGCCAGTGGTTTGGTGTTCATCCGTTGAAAACTCCTTGCTATGCAAAGATTATATTCTGGCAAATTGAACGTTGGTAAGGCTTTGAAAAGTTGGTGAGCTAAAGCCGAGGTATCGATGCATGTCCATTTTTGGGCCAGCACTTTTCAAGTTTGAGGAATACACTTACTGAGACAGGACGCCAAGCGGACGCTGTAGCCCCAGTAAAGGCCTCCTTCCGTCGTGGGGATGTGAGGAGGCACCACCGCCGCTTTGTACGATTTGCTCTCTATGTGACAAAACACACCCACGTGACGTGACGTGACGTGACATCTTCAAACAAACATTTGTGACTATTTGTCACCTTGGGTCTGCGTGGCGTTGAGATGCACAGTGACTCGCAATCCCGCCTGCAGCTTTTTGTCGATCTTCACTTCCTGTCGGTGGAGCCAAAAGGTTGCCGATTTTGCTCAAGTCTTCCGGCGACGGCTCCTGGTCCTTACCTTCCTCATTCCACAGTTGACATAAGAACCTTTGCCCGCTTTGCTGGGCCGATCCAGGACGATGCCTTCACGGTATTCCGATTCCTCGTCGATTCTCATGTGGTGGGGACTGTCCAATGGGTTCAGCAGTCCTACGGGCCATACCAAACTCGGATTGAAGCCATCATAAGAATGCTAAAAATGTGGCGAAATCCTATTGCGTACCTGCGTACTGCAAGTCTTGATGCTTCGGGAAGAACATTTTGCGCAGATACCTTGCGCAAATTGGGAAATTGGCGTTACTGATCGATAACAATGGACAAATGTTCACAGTGCACGTTGTCTCCATACTCACTGGGGACACTCCAGGTATTGGAGTATTCTGGCCAGCTGAACGCACGCTTGTCCCTTCTTTCCGATTCCTTTAAATTCACCTTCCACGCTCCTACAGATAAGAGGAGAAAAAAAAAAAAACACACACGCGCACGCACAAAATCTGAATGACTTTTTGCGATCGGGGTATTTTTTTCCAGCTCGGACGAACTCCTCACTTGACATCATTGCCTTGCTCGTCAAACACGACAATCTCATCCACGCAGTAGATGACGCAGGCCCGAGCGATCTGTCCCGCCAGGTACGTGCGCAGTTCGGTTGACTGAGCGTTGTCCAGAACCGAGCCCGGCAAAGCCACGCTCACCGTGTACGCTCGCCCTTACAAAAAAAAAAAGACCATTTTAAAGGGAACATATTATTGAAGTGTTTTAATGAAGTGGCTTATGCAGGTCTTTAAAAACTCGATCCCGTGGGTGATTTTTTTTTTTTAGTACCTTTGTTGTTGTGTTTCTCCTCGACTTTTTCCTTCACAGCGGCCTCTTGTCGTTTCTGTTTCTCCAGCTGTTTGATCAGTTTGGCCTCTCTCCTCTGCTTCTTGGCATCCTTGACTACTCGGCATTGCCAGCGACAAGAAAAATGATGCGGCAACATTTCTCTTTCAATTACCAAAGAGTAGAAAACTAAAAACAATGCCCTATAAAATACTGTTTGGACGCTCAATGAACACATTATTAATATTGATCAAGTATGTCTGTTCACGAAATAGTCATTTCATAACTTTTCTGCTGTGACTTGGGAATTTCTCACCTGTCAGATACATAAAGTTGATCATCATAAGCGCATGTTTATATGTGCGCACAGACGGTTTTGCACATTTTCATATCAAAATGCTAATTACAGGCACACTTCTTAATTCTTGTTTGTTTATTTCAAGTATGTTTGACCAGTCTTTTCTTCAAAGCGTGCAAGTAATTTCCTTTTACTTGAATACAAAGTTTGAATACCCGTGACACTTTTAGATGAAAGAGTCTATCACGCGCAGCACGTTTTTAGTCAGCAACATTACACATTAATTATACAATACATATTGATGAGAAAGAAGGTTTGTTCAGCCGTCGTCTGTACTTTTTTTGAAGGTGTCGGACGTTTCGCCTCCTATCCAAGAGGCTTCGTCAGCTAACTAAAGTCTGACCGGTCGTATCGGCCCTATTTATATATCCCTAATGTCCAGACATGGCGGCGCCGGATATAAATAGGGCCGATACGACCGGTCAGACTTTAGTTCGCTGACGAAGCCTCTTGGATAGGAGGCGAAACGTCCGACACCTTCAAAAAGTACACATGACGGCTGAAGAAACCTTCTTATCGATGGATGGACCGCTCCCGTACGACTGAGAGACGCAGACGTACAATACATATTGATTTATATAGCGCTTTAACAACAGCTGAAACTGTAACAAAGCGCGTAACATGGACAACTATCATATACAGGAAATAAAGCAGCAATATATGTAAATAAAAAAGTAGTGTCCACACATTCTTTTAGCACAACATTTAACACGATGCTGTTTACTCACGTAGGGTTTTCCTTTTCTTCCAGTCCACCCTTTCCTGCGGCTGAACACAAAGGTAAAACACAATGTCAAGTTAAGAAAACACGCGGGAGCTTATTGTATGGTTATTTAGTAGCGGTTCGGTGTATTTAGGACCTGGGAGGCTGTTTTTGGTCTCTTTGCGGGGACGCCTGGCGACATGTTGACGACGACACGTGACCTCTTTACACTTCCGGGGTTTCTTCTTCGTCTACGTTTATTTGTCTTCTTCGTCGTCGTCTTGTTCTTCGCATGGAGTTTTATAATTGTGCTAAAAATCGTATATGAATAATAATACATTTAATAATAATAAATAAAGGGGTAGTATTGTGCTGTTAGATTGTGTTTTTGTTTGTATTAATGGTTTCTTTAATTAACAGATAATGGCGGTGGTATTAAGTCAATCGTGTCCACACTGTAGCAGAAATCATCAAATAAAGGTTGATTTATTTTCATCAATCAGAAACCAAACATAACCACATTTCATGAGGGATGCACTAATACTTCAAAGTGTTTCATTCACATTGGATTAAAATGGTGGAAAATGGGTACTTAAAAGAGTTACCACATTAACCCTGACAGAATTCACATACTTGACGGAGCACCAGGTGCAACTGCGGCGGTTCAGTATTTGCTCAAGGAATTTGTTTCCGGTCAAACACGCTGCACTAGTATCATCAGCAAAAAAATTGCAAAGAGGCACTATACAATTCCATTTGGGCTAGTGTTCAAAGAGTTAATGGCGACGGGGAAAGAAGAAGCTGTTTAAATGTCTGCTGGCATGAGCGATGGCACCTACGGACAAACAAAGGAAACAAAATCTACTGGAGTGACAAAAAAAGGCTCGGATAGTGACCACGTTTTGCTTAAACGCACAACACACATTAAATTTGGGATATTGGACTTTGCAGTGAAATTTCAGGATTAACCTTAACTGGCGGTATGTAAACGTGAGTACGTTTGACTGTTGGAATTTTCACCCCAGAATAGAATATTGCACAAAACTATAAATCTAGCTGCATGGTGTTCACTGAATCAATTGAGCGCTAGTGTAGGAAGTGAGCTCAAACGTCACGTGGAGCTTTCCACTTTCTCAGGATGGCCTCTGCCGCTTCCAGGGTGGAGTCCTCCTTTTGGATTGACAACAAAAAAAATATTCAATCATTGACACCAAAGAATCAATTGAAAAGAAATATCATAGCTTGTTTTACCTTGATGAAGCAGAATCGGATATATTTGTCAAAATCTTTGGCGTGCTCGGGACTAAAGAAGGCCGACACTGGTATTGTCCCCAAGCCCTGTGGAAACAGCCCATCGATAAAACCCCGATTAGACCATTTTACTGTAAAAAAACTCAAAGGGAGATGTCTGTTAGCTAGCTAGTTGGCTGGCGATCTATTAGCTATCTAGCTAGCGAGCTATCTATTAGCTAGCTAGCTTGCCTGCTATCTATTAGCTAGCTAGATAGCTTTTTATTTATTTGAGTTGTTCCGGGTTGAATGAACGCTGGCGCGTGTGGCTGCCGCTGCTTCCCCGCAGAAAATCTTATCCTGTGACTGTAAAGTGACCTTGAGAGTTTTGAAAGGCGCTTTTCAATGAAATGTATTATTATTATTATTACAATCTTTTACCCTGGCGAGAGATCAATGATTCCGATCGATGAGGGGAAAAAAAAAAATCAAAGTCAATCAATAAAAATGTTGAATTTACCTTTTCTTTAATGAGCCACTTGACAAATCTAAAATCGTAGGATTCGTCTTTTGTGCTTGGGTCATTGAAATTGACCTCTGTGGAGAAAAGGAAGTTGAGGTCACAATATGCAATGTCATACCTCATATGATATTGATGGAAATGTTTTTTTCAGCCGTCGGCTGTACTTTTTTGAAGGTGTCGGACGTTTCGCTTCTCATCCAAGAGGCTTCGTCAGCCAACTAAAACTTGCTGGTAGTACAAATACCCCCCCCCCCCCCCCGCCCCACACTGCTTCCTCACCGACTGAGGAGATGTCGGCGATCATGAAGTAGCCCCCCTGGGGCATAATGGGCCTGAGGCCGATGCTCTGCAGACACTTTGCTAGCTTCTCCCGCTTTGGGTTCAGCGTCGCCGGCAGCTGTCGGAAGTAACTGTCCGAAGAGCCAATTAGTTCCAGCTCACGCTCAAAGCCGCGAGCTACCGCCTCCTGCAGACGAAAAAAAGCCGCCAAATCAAAGAAAGAAGCTCTATTTCCTGTTGTCTTTGTTGTGATCACCGTCACCTGAGCGGCAGTGGCACAGTGGTAGACGCTGTTCTGATGGATGGTCTTCATGTGCTTGAGGAGCGGTCCAGCACCGATCGCCCAGCCCACCTGGACAAAAATAAATGATGTCTGCCCCTTCAAAAAAAACTGACATTCATTATATTGAAATATTCTGTTTCTGCAGATTCGGTTCACATTAGCTGGCTGGCTATGGATTAACTACCTAGCGTTAGCCTGCTAGCCGGCTGGCTATCTATTGGCTGTTAGCTAGCTAGCTAACTATCTGTTAGCTATCTATTAGCTTGATAGCTGTCTATTATGTGTCTAATAGCTAGCTAGCTGGCTATATGTTAGCTTCCTGGCTAGCAGACTGGCTATCTAGCTAGTTTTTTTATCTATTTGGGTTACTTGCGGGTTGAGTGAACGCCGGCGCGTGTGGCTGCCGCTGCTCACCCAAAGAAAAACCGATCCAGTGACTGTAAAGTGACCTTGAGAGTTTTGAAAGGTGCTTAGGAATCAAATGTATTCTTATGATGATTATGATGAGAAGTCCTGTTTACTGCTGAACAGTCCTATTCTCTGAAATGTTCAGATTTGGGGGTAAAATGTCACTCTCAGTCTGACAAGTGAAGCCCAACAGCCCCGGTCGATGGATGGATGGATGGCTCACCTTCCATCCCGTGGCGCTGAAGGTCTTTCCCGCGCTACCGATGGTTACGGTGCGCTCCCACATGCCGGGCAGGCCGGCTGTCAATAAAACCAAACACGCTTGCATGATTATAGGAAAGATGATCATTGAATGTATCGTATCGTATGTATGTATTTGCGCATAGGGCGTTGACGTCTTTCCCCTCACCGATTTTCACATGGCGGTTTCCGTCGTAGGTGAGGCACTCGTACACCTCGTCACTGAAACACAGCACGTCGTGCTTGACGCACAGGTCGGCAATCGCTTGCAGTTCTTGCCTTTTGTATACCTGCAATCGCGTGAACGCGCCCACAAAGACAATCAGGACCGCGTACGCCGCCGTTTGGGCAAACGCCCGCTTCTGACCTTTCCTAGCGGGTTGTTGGGCGTGTTGATGACGATTGCTTTGGTGCGGGGTGTAAATTTACTGGCCAGCTCGTCAGCGGGCAGGACCCAGTCGCCGCTTGATAAGGCGCCATCCCCGCCTTCGCTTTTCTACCAGATTACAATACAATACATCCCAATTTATAGTGCAGTGATACCTCACCTTACAAACTTAATTGGTTCCCAGAAAACGTGTGTGATGCAAAAAGTGTGTCTTCCAAACATTAATTTCCCATAGGAAACCATTAGAAATGAGAATAATCCCTTCCCAGGTCCCCATGAAATGTAAATTTCTCCACTGTGAGACTAATAAAGGCATATCCAATCCAATCCAATCCATAAAACATCATTTTCTACGAAATAAGCCTTAAAACTACACAAAATAGACCTCATTTTATCTATAATAAATTATTATTAAAAAAATACAATACAATACATATTGATTTATATATAGCGCTTTAACAACAACTCAAGCTGTCACAAAGCGCTTAACGTGGACAACTATCCTTCACAGGAAATAAAGCAGTCGTAAAGAAGACGGATGAATACACTTAGCGGCCTGAGAGGGATGTAAACTGCCTTCCCCCCCACCATCTTGACCATGGGCTGGTAGCAGTCAAAGAAAGGCTCCACGATGATCACCTGGGGGAACAAAAACTACTCAGCCAAAATCAACCGTCGCTTTGGGAAAGACACAAAAGAGACAAAAGAAACGAAAGAGACGTGCACCTCGTCTCCTTCATCCACCAGTGCCTGAAAAGCGCAGTAGAGGGCCTGGTAAGCGCCCACCGTCACCAAAATGTCCTCCATGGGATCAATATGGTGTCCCACCATCCCGCTGAAGAATTTGGCCAGACTATTTACCAGACGTGGGTGACCCTGGTGGAGTGACAGACAAACTTTATGTACTGCATAGGAAGACATTTTGACAAGAGCCTTTTTGTTGTTGTTGTTGTTGTTGGTTTATTTCTCACTTTGAGTTGTTGTGCATCATGTGGAACGGATACGCATTGTTTTTCAGCATTTTTGGCCACCATTTTGAACATTTTTGTTGGCTATTCGCTAGTTATATACTATCCATTAGCTAGCTAGCTAGCTATTAGCCGTCTAGCTGGCTATCTATATTCGCTATTTATTTGCTATCCATTAGCTAGCTAGATAGCTATTAGTTGTATAATAATAATCATAATAATAATAATACATTTCATTTACAAGCGCCTTTCAGAACTCGCAAGGACACTTTACAATCACGTATTTTTTTTTGTGCGGGTGAGCAGCAGCAGCCATTCTCACCAGCATTCACTCGACCCGGCAGTAACACAGGAGCTGTCTGGCCGGCTAGCTGTTGGCTATCTGGATATCTATTAGCTATGTATTCACTATACAATAACGGGCTAGCTAGCTAGCTTTCTATCTACACTATTTGAGTTACTTCCGGGATGAGTGAACCCCGGCACGTGTGGCTGCCGCTGCTCACCCGCAGAAAGAACTGTGACTGTAAAGTGACCTTGAGAGTGTTGAAAGGCGCTTAGAAATAAAATGTATGATTATTATTCTTATCTACTCACGAAAGGACGTGTGTACTGGTGCATGGAGGGACCGCCACGCAAGGCTTCACAGAAGGCATCCTGGATGTATTGCGGAGGGGCGAAGTCTGGGAAACCCTGCCCGAGGTTGACAGGGTTATATTCTGCCGCCATCTGGCTAAACTCCACCCTGCACGATGAGAAAATCAGCTTGGACGTCAGATTTTTAGGTTATTTTTTTGCCACCATTTGCGTTCTATCACAACGTGATTTGTTTTTAAATGGGGATTCTACATAACGTGGGTTGATCTCAATTATCGGTTACGCGACTTCACTATAGCGCCACGTTATGCATCATTCTTATTTTGAGTCTTCGTTTTGTGATAAAATATGATCGTCAGCAAAACTCGTGACAACGTGAGCTTTATAAAACCTGGTTAAATGCGTACACTCTGGTTATTGGAAGGCCTTAAGCACAGAGACTAAATGCAAATCTACCGAGTAAACAAATAACAAGCGTGATCTTTGCGGGTGATTTATACGACTGAAGTCCACAAGTTGGTTTTACATGTAACTCGCCGTCACGTCATGAATCAGAAGCCAACAAAACGAAAGAGCAGACCATTATGTCATAAAGCTAAGCAAAATAAACAAACATTTGCATGTGTCGGACACTACCTCACTTTACATTCAGAAATTACATGTATAGTCTTGTCAATTGTATGTCTTTTTTAGCCACGTTAGCCAACTATTAGTGCCTTGCACGCTGGGTCCGAGAGGACATTCATTTCATCTGTGCTGTATGTCATGCATATTAGCATATTTGACAAATGATTTGTTATGGTTGATCAAAGTCATTTGCACACGTTGTTGACACGAACCTTTTCTGTTTCTTACCAAACGTTTTTGTCGACCCCTTCGGTCCTGCTCGCGTTTAGTCTTCGTGACATGCTTTTCTTGTTAAGGAGGAAGACGAGAGGAAAATAAATATGCAAAGGTCAAAGGTCGCAAAGGATTAAGATCACGTGCACCGGCACTTACCTTGCTTCACGCTCGGAGAGTTGCGGGACGGTAACTTGAATTTCCGAAGAGTTCTGAGGAGTGTCCCCATCGGTTAAAGAAACATTCAATTCGAAGGGTGTGTTCAAATTAAAATAGGAAAACGTATTCAATGTATTGAAATCAAAGAATGGTTTTACATGTTAATTTCTTGCGTAGCTGCAAGCCAGACTCAAGTGGGCAGTCGTCCCGTTTTTTAATCACTTCCCGGATGGGTGGGACAAAATGGTCGGGAGATGATTAAAAAAAAATACAGAGCACGTTCTCCCACCACCAGAATACTAAGATTAAATGTAAAAACGCATTTGGACTTGTCTTAAAAATAGATATCTTGTCCGTCTCCAGATTCTGGATTTCCTAGCATACTGACTCGACAGAGCACTGTCGCTAGGAAACGGACATTTCAATCAAAAATAAATACAAAATAAACAATGAATTGAATGTTTGTTGTCCGAACGTACCTAATAAAAAATAAAAACCATGAAAAGACGCACTGAAATGGAAACAAAATATAAAGTAGCGCGCTAATACCGCACATAAACACACAAGGAGCAAGAGACGCCAGCTAACATACACGCGCCGCAAAATACACTTGGGAGAAACAGTCACACACTCGCACAAGCAGTGACAAAAAGCAAAAGACACTTGATATCATTTTGTTGATGGTTTGAAAGCAGTTAGCCCATTTCAGGACAAATGAATGATGGGAAGCATCCTGGCGGCTCACGACGAGTTAAGGAACTTTCTTCAAGTCGTCGGGAAGAATTCTGCCCTTCTTCCTGGCCTGGTTCTTCTTTTTCTCCAGTTTGGTGCTTTTCTTTTTCTGGATGTTCCTGCGTCGTTTGTCTTGCCGCTTTTGCATCTTCTCCACCACCGTCTGACTGCGCCGGTCCCATCGCTTCTGGCGCCGCTTGCGTTCTTTCTCCTTGTTGGCCAGGGCGGCGCGCAGCGCGTCCTCGTCGTCCTTGATCTTGACGCCCTCGGCCTTGTACAGCGCGTTGGTCCACTTCATCCTCGCCTCCACCTCTCGGGCCTTGACCTCGTCCGTCTCGCGTATTTTGTCCAGTTTGTTTTTGCGCGCTTCCACCCGGCTCAGCAGTTGCTTGTAGTTGCGCCCGGACAGCGGCGTGATTTGGCCTTTGACGCGCTGCTTCTTGGCCTTCTTCTTCAGGGCCTTGTCCGCGTACTCCTCTTCCACCGTCTCCACCGCGTTGAAGATCACGGCGCTCTCTTGTCGCTTGGCGGTGGGCTTCGGCGTCGTCACTTTCTGCGCGTCCTCCTCTTCCTCCTTCACCTCAACCTGCTTGCTTTGAGCTTCGGCCAACTTCTTCAATTGGAATTCCTTCTTCTTTCGCTTCTTGCGCTCACGCTCCAGTTTCCGCTTGGCCCGTTTGGCCCGGACAGCCTCTGACAAGGCGTTCTTCGGGGCTCCCTGCCAAAGATCAAATCAGAATCACAATCATCTTTATTGCCAAGTATGAATTGAGAAATTGGACAACGGTCTCCATCTTCAGACCTGTCCTCTGGCCTCTTCGATTTTCTCGCGCAGCCTCTTCCGCAGAACATTGAAGGCAGAGAAAGTCTCCTTCTCATTTAACCCTTAACAAGAAGGAAGCAGTCGGTTCATTCTAATCAGGTCAAAAGGCACGTCGATGTGTGTAATGTTGGCCGTAAGAAAAGATAAAAGATTAAAATAACATCATTGAGAAAACAATAAAAGTAAGACTTTAGTAAAACATACACCCATTTCAATTAAATGTGATGTTTGAGCAAGTTTATGTACCTGCGATATCCGCTGCGCGTTTTGTGTTCACTTTCAAGTGTCCGTTGTGTGCCGACTTTGGACCGGACTTGGTTGGAGGTGTCACACTTGGTTTCTTGTCATTTTTCAATGACTTCTGTTTGCACGTTTTCTTCTTCTGTGGTGGACCGCCATCTTTCTGGCCTTTCAATGGAGCTGAGAGAAAAGAGAAAAAGTCAGTGGGCGGTTTCAAATAAATATGGATATTTAAAGTTGTTACAGAAATTGGTGGACTTATATACATTTGTTGCACCCTTGCAACAAAACAAAAAAAATCATTGGCATTTTCTTGGGTCAGTCAAAACAAAACTAAAATAATTAGATAAATACTTCACTTTCAGTCTTTTATGAATTAGTCCAAAACTTCATTGAAATCAAAGCGCCTCGTGTAAACACAATAAGCACTAAGAGTCACCTCATTAAAGATTGATTTGTTGGTAAATGCTTCTGGTTAAAAAAAAGGCTCAACTAAATTTACAAATTTTTATAGTTTATATGAGTAAAGAAATTGCAAAAGGATTTCTATTTTGGCCAGAGTACTTTTTTCTGCAAAATAGCTGTGCATAAAAGCAGGGAGCTTATACTTCTGCCTCTTTTGTAAATAAAGAAATGCAATATGTGTGTCCAAAAAGGTAGTGCATTGCTTTCCATATACAATTAGGGATGTATTCAAATTCATATAACTGTACATTAAGAAAACGTAAGCATGAAAAGAGTTACCGAATGGCCTCTTCTTTGGTTCCTGCTTCAGTTGATTTAACTCTTTCCTGGCAAATTGCTGAATGTAGAAATCCCTTCCCGCGAGATCCATGTCAAAAATGGACGTTTTTATATATATTTTTATGTTTGTTTACATCGAAAACGCGGTAATTCAATTTGGAATGCAACGCATCCACGAACACGTGTGGGTGGGGGCAAATTTCGGTGACGGACCCGGAAACAATTCTTAATAAAAATACCGGAAGGTGTAACGGCAAAATAACTCCCTGTTCTTACAGTAACAAGTCACTGACGTAGCTGTCCCGGTAATTAATGTACTCGATATGTTTTCCCTAAAAACGCTGCTGGTTTCCTGCAGCAGAGCATTGACCTCTTTAAAACACGTAAGTTTTCATAAATATACTTAAAATAAACAAGGTTTTTTTGGATTGATGAATTTTATTGCAGACGAATGTCGTGCAAGCCAAGAGGAATTTTTTCCTGCTCAGAACGCCTCTCTTCAAACGAAATGATGGTAATGCTAATGCATTTGAAACACGTTTCAATTTATTTGTTATTTTATTCAGTGTATTACTCTGATGTTGCCTTTGGCATCTGTCAATGATTAAGCGCGAGGGAGCCCCCTTGCCCCAACTATGTAAAATCCATGATAGATCGGCAAATATATCTATTACTAAGTCATTTACAAGTAAAATGTGTCTGGGGGCGTCCGAGACTTGTTCATTGATATGTAGAGTTGTTAGGCATCTCTCCCATGGGAATTACTATAGACCAAATTTGGAATCGCTCCATGTACTGTATACAAAATATATAATCTAATTTCATTCATGTATAAATGGTAGTAGAGGGATGTTAATATTAATTTATAGTTTGTGTTGTTTCTCCAGTCTGTTGGATTGCACAGCGACATTCCTCTAATTCGGTGGCGGCGACCGGAGAAGATACTTTTCTTAAATGGTTCCTGCTGCTCATCCCGGCTACCGCGTTTGGCCTTGGCACCTGGCAGGTACGCACTTCTAACAAACAATTTTCAAAAATTATTGAGCATCTTTAGGAAAATAGTAAGAAAAAAAAAGAAAATAGGTTCTAAAAATACATTTTAATTTGAAAAAGCATATACGTAATGTAAAATGTATAAAAAGAGTCATTTTATATATGTATACATTTTGAATTTCAAAAAGTAAATTTGATTTACTCCATTTGTAAACTGTAACATGAAAAAAAAAACAATACGAAATATTTTTTTCACCGATGATTTTTTTTACATTTGATTTAAAATATATAATTATGCACATTTTCAAGTAGGATTGTTCTCACCTTAATTGCTGTTAGTTTGGACATCCTACCCGTCATTAAAAAGATTGTATCAAAAGGTGTATTTCTTCAGTTTTCCCCATTTGATGAGCCTGTAGACATAACTATATCTATTTTTTCCACTTGGGACTTTTTGAAAATGATGTCGTTGTATCAAATTACAGTCCGATTGTCATATAACTGATTATTTTTCCTCCTCATTCGACTTCCATCAAGGTGAAGCGTCGGCAATGGAAATTACAGCTGATCGACGATCTGAACAGACTCAGCACAGCCGAGGCCATTCCTCTTCCGATTGAGTAAGTGGGCTCCCCGTTGACCTCGGCAGGAAACGAGGCGGGCCGGCAACCGACCCAACATCTCCCCCGTGCAGTCCACTGGAAGTGACGGGGCTGGAGTACCGGCGGGTGCGCGTGCGCGGCCGCTACCAGCACGACAAGGAACTGTACGTCCTGCCACGTTCACCCGTCGACCCGGAGAAAGAGGCCAAGACGGCGGGACGATTGTCGTCCAGCGGCGAGACGGTCGGCGCCAACGTCATCACGCCCTTTCACTGCACGGACCTTGGGTAATTTCAATGAAAGACACATTTTTTTTTAAGAATACAATGTAGCGGATTTTCCGGAGTATAAAGTGCACCCCCAATGAATGGTGGATTTTCAACTTTTTCCATATATAAGGCACACCTTCAACGAATGAGAAAATAAAATCCAAATACAGGTAACATCCGACTATCGAACGAGTTCCGGTCATAATTTAAAGTGGTCGTATCCCCAACCAACAGTGACCAAAAAAGTAAAGTAAAATGTTTTTTGGTGTGAAATTTCTACCTTCAAGCTTAACACTAATCATTCTACAGCGGCTAATGCTGCTACACACGAAATGTATCATTACACTCAAAATAAATGATCTGATTCAATTAATTGACGGCTAATTGTGGAATAAACAATGGAGAAAATACATGCATTTGAAAATGTTGTTTTCATTGAGCTCATTTCGTCAGCATCACCATCCTTGTGAACCGAGGCTACGTCCCCAAGCAGAAGCTGAGACCAGAAAGCAGAATGAAGGGCCAGGTGAGAACTTGTATTTCTTTTCGAAGCCCTCGACCTTTGTCTCACCGAAGGTCGCGTTGTCATTTGTGCACGCAGGTGGAGGATGAGGTAGAGGTGGTCGGAGTGGTCAGGCTGACCGAGCCCCGCAAACCCTTCATGCCCAGTAACGACCCCGACAAAAACCGATGGCATTTCCGCGACTTGGAAGCAATGTCAGACGCGACGGGAGCGCAAGCCATTTTCATTGATGCCGACCTTGGTAATGTGATGTCACGTGACCTCTGATGCGATTAATACGTGATTTTTTGTTTGCCGCCCTAACTAATGTTTTGTAGCCAGCACCATCCCGGGAGGGCCAGTCGGTGGGCAGACGAGGGTGACGCTGAGGAACGAACACTTGCAGTATATTATCACCTGGTACGTCACATTTAGTGAGTCACGTACTTCAATTTGCTTTTACTAGCATCAGGTTTTTTTTGTCTTCAAGGTACGGCCTAAGTGTGAGCACCGCCTACATGTGGTATGCAAAGTTCATCAAGAAGCTTAAAATGTAAAACACATCTGCTGAATTTGTCTCTATGTAGCAATTCGTAGTAAAGCACTTGATTTGGGAAAAAAGCACTTGAACGTTCGAACATATTTTTTTATTTCAAAGAATTTAACCAAGCTTAGTTGCCAACTCCTTGGCCTTTGCCTTCTCGAGCTTGGCGATGCGAGCGGTGGATTTGGGTCCCATGATGTTGCCTCCCCAGTGACGACGGATCTGCAAATGAGCGAGAAAAGGGACATTTTAAGCACTTTCAGTATTTCCATACACCACATGGAGAATTTTTACACCACACACTGAAAAGTCCACGTCATAAAAAGGCAATGAGGAAGGCTCACCTCCTCATATCTGTCATTGTAGTTTGTCCTAATGGCTTCCACTAGCTTGGCAAGGGCACCTTTGTCCTCCCTGGAGGGGAAAAAAGGAGAAATCATCAAGCAGGGCCGCAAAAAGGGTGGAAATGTGATGTCCTTTCTTCTTTACTTACGGGTTGGTCTGCGTGAAAGCCACCGAGGTGCACGTTTTCCTGTGCACCAGCTTGCCCAGGCGAGCTTTGCCCTTTACAATGCAGTATGGGACGCCCATCTTGCGGCACAGGGCGGGCAGGAAGACCACCAACTGAGAGAAAGACGGGAAACCGATGGCTTAGCGCGTCATCTCGCAGGAGCGTTGGTACAAGAGGGGGTGGGGTGGTTTCTGGGCTCAGGGTTAAAAAGCTCGTAAGTTTTGATCGACACGACACGATTCAGGTGAAGAAATTCAGACATCATGGCCCAGACAATGTAAAATGCAAACTTGCGCCAGCTTACCTCGATGGGATCCACGTCGTGGGCGATAACCACCAGCTGGGCCTTCTTGCTTTCCACCAGAGTTGTGACGGTGTTGACACCTCAGGGAGAAGAACTAGGGTCACTTTCAAAACAGAAAAACGGGGATGCGGGCCGGAGAAGGTCTTGAAAGGGCCGGCCGGCGCTCAGGGTTAAAAAGCTCAGAAAACTTCAGGATGAGTCTCAGGTGAAGAAATTCAAGTCACATCACTGCATTCAGGCCATTTTGACAAAAGCGGTTGACGCTCACGAGAAAAGCTATCCCGTCATGCTCACCAGCACGGAGGACGGCGGGCCTCTTGGTGGGGGTATCGCCTTTGCCGGCTGCCTTTTGCTCAGCGCGCGCGAGCAGCCTTTTCTTCTTCTCCTGTTTGGTCTCGGGCCTGTACTTGTGGGCCAGCTTGAACAGCTGCGTGGCTACAGCACACAAAATGGAGCAACGTTACATAACCTCGCCTGTTAAAATATCAAACCTTGCATTCGAGTCATTTACGAGGGATCTGGCGTTCATACCCGTTTGCCTGTCCAGGGCCTGGGTGAACTGGTTGATCGCCGGGGGTACCTTCAAGCGTTTGTAGAGGATGGCGCGCTGCCTCTGCAGGCGAATGTAGCGGGGCCATTTCACAAAGCGCGTCAAGTCGCGCTTGGGCTGAATATCCTGGCCTGCGCAAAGACAATTAAAAGCAGTTACGAGACAGGCGCCAAGACGGATAAGAAAGTTATTACATAGTATAGATATCCAGCCTGAAGTCTACGTACTAGTATTTGTAAATGATAAAAACACTCCTGTCAGGTTTTGTTTGACTTCCAATGCCACTTCTGGCACGGCGGAGCTATACTAATGACATAACAAAATTGACTTTTCATGCACTCGGATTGTCCCGTAATTTACTCGAGACATCAAAAATTACTCCCTGGTCTTGCACGGTATCTTACATACTCAATTCTTGCAATACACAGACTAATACAAAGAACTTTAAGCTGGATAGTGAATGCTCAAATGCTTTTCATTCGAGTATAAATGCGCATCAGCGATCTTGGTGAAAGGGTCTTCAGTGATGGTAAGATAGCAAATATTCGCTTACATCATCTGCGCAGTACTTTGTCAACCGGCAAAAGTGTCGTCGGCGAAACTCACCGATGCCAAAGTTCTTTGGCCTCTTCTCAAACAGGGGGTTGACTACTTTCTTGACCTCCGGTTTCTTGGCCACCACAGGGGCGGGTGCCACCTTCTTCCCCTTTGCCTTCTTTCCCTTGGGCTGTCATACAAAAAGGCTCACGGTGAATAATGAGACAATTTAACACGGTGTGTAATCATGTGGACTTCGATTAGACGCTCTATTCCAGAAATCCATTAGACAGCTTGGTAACACATAATTGACATTTTCGCATTGTGTTTAAAAAAGTCCCAACGTGCGTACAATCCATTGAAAGCTCTTGCTACAATTCAAGTTACGATCAGCCTGCCAATAATTTACCAGTTACTGGTTAGTAGCGCCAACAATGCTTAATAACCTAATTAAGTCAACGATACAAGAATAGAAAAGTGCACATTGTCTCAAAAAGCCAATTTAAAAACGTCGATATGATTGCAGCCGTGATCGCCCGAGAATGTGCAAATGAGCAAGGACAGCCTACGTTAACGAACACAACACACTTGGCAATTTCCACATTACTTAGCAGGCCTCGTCGTACGATTACAGGCGAGGCTCAAACGCCATTCGGGAGTTCGACGATGCAGAGTTCAGATTAAACAACATACAAAGGATGAAAGTGGCGAAAGGGTGGAAATCCACGTGGATTTTAACTCTTCTCGCCGCGCGTTAACTTCAGCATTTAGACTAGCGGCTAGCAACGCCGGTAATCGCCGAGGAAACGCTCAAGTCTTAAACCAATTTAAACATACTGCAGCGACAAATAACGACGCGAAACTGTAAAATAATTCCCTGGTGATATTTTGATAGACATTGCAGCATAAAACGGAGCGATGAAACACGGATGCAGACAGATACAAGATTGGTAACATTCGCCGAGGAAAGGCTAGCAAGTACCCACCATGTCGGTTCAGGCAGAAAGGAGGAGCAAGGGCCGCTGGGAACGGAAATATCCCAATGGGTCACTTCCTGTGCAAAGAGCCTGCGTGCGGCTGTTCTGGGATCAGTTTATATTGCCGCTATCGATTCATTCTCTGGAATTACAACATGCACCGGCTTTGCCAAGATCGGCTCTACCACACGGAATAATAGACATTATTTTAGCCGATGCATAACATTACATTTGATTATATTTATATTGAAATGGTATTTAGTAATGTAATACATTTTACACCCATTCGATTTGCTACAAAAATACGCTTTTTATGTTTTTTATTAATCACGTGTCAATTGACGTCACTGCCTTCTCCATCCCTTCCATCGAGACGTGTCGTGGGTGACAGCTGCAGGGCGGGAGTGAGTTGTTTTGAGTGCGAAGGGACAATTTCTTGTCTTGTCATTCGGCACACGTCGCTGCATTTTACTTGCCCACGGTGGTTTGTTCACCGGCATTATGAAGATGTTGCCCCCGTGACGGTTAACGCACGTCACGGTAAATATGAACTTACAATTGTCCGTGGTGGCGGCCGGCGTTTTAGCATCGGTACTCGGATCTTCTTCCTCGAACGATCCTTCCACTCCCGGAGGAATCTTTTGAAATTATTTTTATTTGTTAACATTTTCGCGAGCCACCGTGTCGTTTTTCCGTAATTGAGGCCGCGCAGGCCGGAGTGCTTCATATCTCGTCATCATTGAAAGCTAGCGTTAGCTTGTCATCTGACTTGTTTTCGAAGACAAACGACAACAATGGCCGAAGAAGACCTCTGTCCTCACCTGGACTCCATCGGAGAGATAACCAAAGACGACCTCCTACACAAATCCAAGGTGGGTTGTCGTCGTCATTTAGTTGATGGCAAGAATAGCCTCTTAATGGAAGTCGGCGAACAAAAAGAGAGGTGATTGATACACTCTGTACTGAAGTTCATAAAGCGATAGACGCAAAGAAGAATATTCTTGATCTAAAGCTATATTTAAGAAGTAAACACACAGAGCTTCTGGAAATGCCGTCAATTGCACAGTTGTTTTGAAATGTGCAAAAGTTACAAAAAAAATACACGAAACAAAACAAGAAAGGCTCAATGTAAAATGTGGTTAGGCGCAGTAGCAAAGTATTTGTACTTTATTACTTTTGACTAATTAACGGGAGCGGCATGTACTCTGATGCATGTTCTCTATTGAGTTAATTTTGTCTCTTCTAACAGGGAGTGTGTCAATCATGTGGCGTTGTGGGTCCTAACCTCTGGGCCTGTCTTGAGGTATTTATTTTTTTAAATGGCCATCCGATTTCCAAGAGTGAATGACAAAAGAGAGTCCAATATAAAATACTATAAAAATATAGATGATAAAAATCTCATAAATGCACAAAAAAAGAAGACAAAAAAACATGACCTGATGTTTTTTTTTCTGTCTCTTATTTTAGAATGATTGTCCTTATGTTGGCTGTGGAGAGTCCTACTCGGATCACAGCACCCTCCACGCACGGGTAAGGTAGTAGTTCCTGGATTCTGCGTATTTAGCCTCAGATTCGTTCTCTGTGTTAAGCGGACACTTTTTTTGTTCATCTAGACCAAGAAGCACAACCTGACGGTGAACTTAACCACCTTCAGGATCTGGTGCTACGTGTGCGAGCGGGAAGTGTTTCTGGAACGGAGACCCCCACTGACACCCGTCCCGGCGCCTGCCGTCCCCCACCATCAAAACCATTGCGTGGCTTCGGAGCAGGTGCGCCTCCATGAACCGAGCCATCATCTGCAGAAAGGACACACACGCAACCTTTTACGCTCCACATCTTCAGGAAAGTGTGCCGCTGGCTCAGCCGTTAAAAGCGGTGCCCATTGCCATGGGGGATGAAGAAGGCTCAGAATCCGAGGAGGATGAGCTGAAACCCAGAGGTCTGTCAAAACTGCTTTGAACATCTCGTCCTTAACCGTGCTTTGCACCTCCAAGTCCATCTCTTGGTCCTGTCTAGTCCGATAATTTAGCGCACCAGTAAGATGTCAAATAAATGCCCATAACCGCCATCATTACATACAACGTGAGCTGCTCGGGTTTTGTTTTGTAGGTTTAACGGGAATGAAAAATATTGGCAACTCCTGCTACATGAACGCAGCTCTTCAAGCCTTGTCCAACTGGTGAGTTGTTGTTGTCAGGAATCTCTTTATGGATTGGAATGGATTGAATTAGCCTTTAATAGTTTCGCAGTGGAGACATTGACATTTCACAGCAGCAAAGTGATGGAAAGAAGAAGGAGAAAAACAAAATCTCGAAGCTGCTGTAAAGGGAGCCACTCTTGCAGCGCCATTTTGAAGTGAAAGGCACAAAAAACAAAATCGAATGACAACGCTAAGACACAGTCATTCAATCATAAGCACTTCCTACACCCTCTGTTATATGGAGCAGTTCTAGATGAAAGCGGACAGATCAAAACATCCTTTTCGCCAGTGGATCAGGGGCGTCATGGTGCACGTCTGCTACAAGCTAAATGTTGAAAGCAAACACGGAGCTGTAGCATTCAAAGAGATTGTCTCACATCTCCTCTCCCTGGTAAATCCGTGTCAATTCCAAGCCGCGACAGTCAAATGGCACCGACTTTTATTCATTGTTCTTTCCATTTTCATTTGGTAATTAAAAACGTGACACTTCATTTTGTTCATTGCTCTTTTTTTGTTATTGTTGATGACAATAGCCAGTTGAAAATGGAAGCGACAAATGACATGAAGAATTTCAGCCAATCGCAGTGGTGCTTTTCTTTTCTTTTCTTTTCTTTTCAACTTGGGATGCTTTTTGTTTGTGTGCAGTCCTCCTCTCACTCAGTACTTCCTGGACTGCGCCGGGCTGGTTCGCACCGACAAGAAGCCGGCTCTTTGCAAGAGCTACCAGAAACTCATCTCGGAGCTTTGGCATAAAAAGCGGTAACAAATAATCCAACCCACAGATTCATTTTGGGGCGTTTTATACAAGAATGTCTCAAGAAATTAGAACAATGACTTTCTGTTATTCATAGGAGACTATGAAATGGATTTTTTTCTTTTTCTTTTGTAGGCCCAGCTACGTCATCCCAAGTAGTCTCTCCCACGGTATCAAGCTGCTGAACCCCATGTTTCGCGGTTATGCGCAGCAGGTAGCTAATGCCTACCTAGCATCACTCAATGCATTTTGTTTACACAACAAAATTATTGTGGTAGCTAGATAGATAGATAGCCACCTATATAGCTATATAGCTAATTGGAGAGAAAGCTGGCTTGCCAGCTATTAGATAGCTAATAGATAGGTAGCTAGATGGCCAGCCACCTAGATAGCTATATAGATAATAGAAAGATAAATAGATAGAAAGCTAGCCAGCCAGCTATTAGATAGCTAAATAGATAGAAAGCTAGCCAATACCCATCTAGCTGGCTGTCTATTAGCTAGCTAGCTAGCTAGCTAGCGTTTTATCTATTTGAAAGGCGCTTATAAATAAGATGTGGTATTATTGCAAATGTCCCCATTGTGGGACTACGAAAGGCTTTGCGAACGTGATTGTTCTTGTGTAAAAGGACACGCAAGAGTTCCTCCGCTGTCTGATGGACCAGCTCCACGAAGAACTGAAGGAGCCACTTTCCGAGTGCGCCGTCGGCAGCAGCGGCGAAAGCAGCGACGGCGACGAAAGGCTTGACGGCGACCGCTCGCCCGCCGAGGAGGACTTCCTATCCTGCGAATCGGGCTCCAACAGCGACCGCGGCGACGGGGAGACGGCGCCTCAAGACCGGCGCCGTGGCGTCAACACGATGGGGGACGGCGCCATCTCGGACAAAGAGAGGTTGAAGGAGAGGCGGGTCTCCGGTTCGCCGCTCCACGGGCCCTCGCAGGATCTGGACGAGGACGCAGACGTGGATACGACGGTGGCGCAGAGAGCTGAAGGGGACGAAGAAGAAGAAGAAGAAGAAGTGGTGGAGGAGGTGACTGACACTCAACACCAGGAGAACAATCAAGGACAAGAAGGAAACAGCATCTCATGTGAGACATGACATTTGAATGGATTTTATTCATTGTATTTGATGAAGAATCAAAGTCAATTGTGTATTCGGGCAGTGCCAGACAACGAATCGGCGCCGCCGCGTCCGCATTCCAAGCCTTGCAGCCCAGTGAGACATCTCCAGGAGCTTCATTCCAAGCTCGCTTCCACTCCACCTCGCTCCACTCCAATGCGATCTGCAGGCTCCTTGTACCCATTTAAAAAAGGTTCCTACGCTTTAGGCGCTTTCTTTCCATTCCACAGCATTGTGACTGATTTTATTTCCTGACCCTAACCTTAACCCCTAACCCCTAACCCCTCACCCTAACTCTGACCCTGAACGACATCATCTGTGTCAACATCAAACTTCCCAGACGATAGAGTAGACTCTTCAAGTCAAGTCAGGAAACATATTAGCTATCTGGCTAGAAGCTATCTATTAGCTATCAGCAAAATAGCTAGCCAGCGAGGTATTTGAGGTCAGGAAACATATCAGCTATCTAGTTAGCTAGCTGCCCATTAGCTATCGAGCATTCTACTCATCTTTTTGAGTTATTCCGGGTTGAGTGAATCACTGGCGCATGTGGCAAAATTGCAAGCCGCTAGCCCAAATGTCACATTTTGTAAAAAAAAATCTTGCAGCTCAGCCACTGCTGACCTCCAGAAAGAAGAAGCAGTCTCACTATCGCAGCGTGATCTCCGACATTTTTGATGGCTCCATCCTCAGCCTGGTCCAGTGTCTTACCTGCGACAGGGTGAGTTCACTGACCCGGATTGACCCTCTTTCAGTCTTAAAGCGGACTGCATGCGGAAGCTCGATACTAGCGTGCCTCCATCGAAACCTGCTAGGTGTCTACGACTGTGGAGACCTTCCAGGACTTGTCCTTGCCTATTCCCGGGAAAGAGGACTTGGCTAAGCTCCATTCCTCCATCCACCAGAACCTCCCCGTCAAAAGCAACGTGTGCCCCGACACCTACGCCTCCCAGGGCTGGATCTCCTTCATCATGGATTCCATACGCCGGTGGGTCAGATACAGACATGAACATTTAATAATATTCATAATAATACATTTCAAAATGTTGAATAGAAACTCGGAGGCTAAATGAGTGGCAAACTTTGCCGTCTGGTGCCATCACGCGGTCGATTGCTGTGTGAGCGTGAGATGCCGGCCGGCTGGCCAAAATTGTCGTCCGCCTTGCTGGCCTGCTAGCGCGTTGCGGTGCCAGGCGTAGAATTAAAATGTTGAAAATAGGGTCTGGAGGTTGTGGTCGGAAATCGAGCCGGTCGTAGGTCGGATGCTACCTGTCTAGATCTGCTGCACGTCATCCATCCAGTAGAGTAGAGCAGAGCTTAGAAGCAGGAAATATTGCCTGAGGTTCACTTGATCTCAGTAATGACTCGGTAATGTGAATAAAGGGGTGTTTTTTTACTTTATGTATGCACGTCTGTCTTTTTTGGACTAGGTTTGTGGTCTCGTGCATCCCCAACTGGTTCTGGGGCCCCACGGTGACGTTGGAGGACTGCCTCGCCGCCTTCTTTGCCGCTGATGAACTCAAAGGTTCTGTCCCAGGTGTGACGTGCTTTGAAAAGGACTCGTCTGAATCTGTAAGTGCTGTCCCTTTTTGTTTTGCAGGAGACAACATGTACAGCTGTGAGAGATGTAAGAAGTGAGTATGTCCAGCGAAGACATTCACAGCCATCAGTCCAGTCGGGGGTCCCCTGGCCCCCATCCCAATATTTCATGTTGATGTCGTCAATTCTGCAGGTTAAGAAATGGTGTCAAATATTGCAAAGTGCTCCGACTTCCAGAGGTACCGTTTCCTTTTTCTCCTGCTATTTGTGCTTATTTTTAAGCCAACGCTGGCTGTGTCATTTAAAGCGTCAATCTGCACGGTTTGAAAATCAAATCATTTTTCAACCATATTTGAATGATTTGATTATTATAGAAAATTAGAACGAATCCTTGCAAAAATTAAAGCTACTCGAATAGTATTTTGACTTGTTGATATTTTAATCAATGACAGATATTTTCCCATAAAAAAAGTAAAGTAGTGAAATGGTGATCTTCCATTTCCCCCTCCCAAAAAGTCTTAAATAAAAGGTAAACTTTTTGCTCGTGTCTTTTTCCCCACCAATAAAAAACGTGTTTCTTGAAAACGGATTTTTTTTCAGCCTTCTCACATTTTGTTGCTGTTTTTTTTCTTCCTGAAGCGGCAAGTGCAAGGTGTCATTCTGTCCTTCAGATTCTGTGCATTCACCTGAAGCGCTTTCGTCACGAGGTCATGTACTCGTTCAAGATCGGCAACCGCGTCTCCTTCCCGCTGGAGGGCCTGGACGTGCGTCCTTTCCTGGCCAAAGACAGCCCGTCCCAAGTTACCGCCTACGATTTGCTCTCCGTCATCTGCCATCACGGAACCGCTGGAAGTAAGACGGACGGCAGCAAAGTGCCGCAAGCCCAAAATCAATCGCCGCCTTCTCATCACAGGCGGCCATTATATCGCGTACTGTCAGAACGTCATCAACGGTCAATGGTACGAATTTGATGACCAGTATGTCACGGAGGTCCATGAGACGGTGGTGCAGAACGCAGAAGCTTACGTGCTCTTCTACAGGTAAGATAGATAGCTAGCTAGCTACATAGCTAGCTAGTTAATTCCTAAATGATATGGGTCTGGTGTTATATGAGCTTGAAATAAGGTTGGCTGTACAAAATACATGACAAACGTATTGCTTTATATAGCGCTTTAACAACAGCCCAAGCTGGAACAAAGCGCTGACATGGGAAAAAATAGCCTTCATAAATGTTAGTAAAATAAAAACAAATCCTAAACTAAAGTCCCAACAATCTGTGGGCTAAGTAGAGCACAAATAAATGAACGGTTAGCACGCAAAGAAATTCATTTCCCATGCGTCTTAGCGATGAAAGCAGGAAGTAGTTGTCGTTCCTGTAGAAGGAAAACATTTAACAATAATACTAATAATAATACATTTCATTTCCATGCACCTTTCAAAACTCTCGAGGTCACTTTACTGTCACAGGATCAGTTTTTCTGCGGGTCCACTTAACCCGGAAGTAACTCAAATAGATAGAAAGCTAGCTAATAGATATCTATCTTGACAGTTAGCTAACTAGCTATGTACAAGCTCCGAAAGCTGTGTACGTGTATTAAGCAATGGCGGGATTGCTATGTGGCAGGAAAAGCAGCGAGGAGTCCGTGAGGGAGCGGCAGAAGGTGGTGGCGCTAGCCGGCGCTAAGGAGCCCAGCCTGCTGCAGTTTTACATCTCGCGAGAGTGGCTCAATAAGTTCAATACCTTTGCGGAACCGGGCCCTATCGCTAATCACACCTTCCTTTGTCACCACGGAGGTACGTTGGCGTCCTTTCGCTCGGTGGCGGGGAGAAATGGCCGGCATTTTACACCTCAATTCAAATTACGTTGATGATGTCATTTTCTAAGAAAGATGTGTTTTATTGGGGAGACAAAAAGTTCTGGAGACGCGAGGAAAAAGTCACATTTTATTGACATTTTTAGGAGGGGAAAAAAAATTGGACGGGGAAATAGAAGATCACCGTTTCACGACTTTACTTTTTTAATGGGAAAATATCAGATTAAAATGTCAAAAAAAGTCATAATACAATGAAAGTAGCTTTAATTTTTGCAAGGAATGGTTCTAATTTTTGAAAAAAAAGAAAGTCATCATTTTGGTGGGGAAGAGAATTGTATTTTTTATTTATTGCACAACTCGTCTTGTATTAAAAAAAAAAATCAAAATAATAAAAAAAGTAAAAAATTAGGACAAAACCCAAAAAAATGATAGGTCAGAATTTTTTTAGGAATTGGATTGGATTGGATTGGCCTTTATTAGTTTTACAGTGGAGAAATGTAATCCCTTTATTTATTGTGTATTTATTTATCTGCTTATTTATTTGTATATGTATTTTTCTGTTTTATTATTTCTTCATTTATGTATTTATTTCTAGCACATTTGATTGAAGTCCCCACTAGGTAGTGCCCCTTCACTCACACCGCACAAGTGCGGTCAGCCACAAAAGCCGCTGAAACTTGCCTTGAGAAAATAAAATCAACACGTTCTGTTTGTAGAAATGCTTTTTGATGGATTCTTACGCCACCTGAAAAGATTTCAAGACCAATTAATTCTCGCCTTGTGTTTTTTTTTTTTTTTATTTTTTGCCAGGCATCCCTCCTAATAAATACCACTACGTCGACGACCTGGTTGTTATCGTGCCGCAGAATGTGTGGGAGTACCTTTACAACAGGTAAGACTTTTTTTTTACCTTGGAGGGAGAAAATAAATGTAGGATATGTAGAAGATAGGCTGCCAAATGAAAAACAAACTAAAGTAGTTCATTCAATACATTGACTAAACAAATTCTCCAAAAAAGACGATGAACATGGCAGGGATAATATTAGCGGGCCTCAATTTGCTGTATATATGCAGCTAAAAGCGAGCAACTACTCATTTGACGACAATGAGGTTAAAATCTCAGCCAAAGAAAATCGATGCTTTGAAAGGGGAGTCAAAGAAGCCATTTTTAATAAACCAGCAAAACCCTTCACTAAACCGCCATTGAGGTTTAATTTGGATCGTGCGGTCAACACACTTCTGAGATCGTCAGCGATAGGCTTAGTTACGCTGATGAGGTGATACCGCAGCAAATGGGGCAAGTCCAGATGACGGACGGATGAAGAAACCTTTCTTGAGAAATTCTGGAATTGTGTTTTTTTGTGAATATAATATATTTTTGGGAGAAATTGTATACAAGAAAAAAAGTTGTCATTTTTTTCAACACAATCGAAATTTCAATGTCAAAAAGATTTTGTTTTTGCCCAAAGTCTTGAATAATGTTCATCCCTGCGCCTCAATGTTTGTTGGCGCCATTGTTTCCATGTGATTGTTGTGCAGTTTTGGCGGCGGTCCCGCAGTCAACCACCTGTACGTGTGCGCCATCTGCCAGGTGGAAATTGAGGCGCTGGCGAAACGTCGGAAAAGGGAAATGGACACGTTCATTCAGGTGAGAATCGGCTCGGATGGCCTCAGCTCGCCTTACCGAAAGTAAGCCCCGAGCGAGCCGTTCTTCCGCAGCTCAACAAAGAGTTTCAAGCCGAGGAGGCGCCCGCCGTCATCTTGTGCATCGCCATGCAGTGGTTTCGCGAATGGGAAGCTTTTGTGAAAGGCAAAGACAGCGGTAAGAAAAGCTGCGCCCGGTCCGCTCTTTCTCGAGCGTCCGGCGACCCGTTTGGTTGATGAGCCGTGGCGTTTCAGAGCCGCCCGGCGCCATTGACAACAGCAAGGTCGCCGTCATGAAGGGAGGACACGTTCAACTCAAGCAAGGTCAGCAAGGCCTCAAGTCGCCGTGCCGGGAAAGCAAAAGTTAATCAACCGACTCAGAATAGCGAGACGAATTGAAGACAACTTAGCGGTCGGTGCCCGGAGGTCGCAATGTGCTGTTCAAAATGATCTGGCAACCAATTTGGCTAGCTAGCTAGCTAGCGATATAGCTCTCTAGCTAGCTATCTAGCTTATCCTGTGACTGTAAAGTGACCTTGAGTTTTGAAAGGCGCTTAGAAATCAAAGGTATTATGATGATGAGGAGGAGGAGGAGGAAGAGAATGAAAAGATGGCTAAAGTTAACAAGGCCTCCCCGTAGGTGCAGACTACGGGCAGATTTCCGAGGAGACGTGGCAATATTTATTGGGAATTTATGGCGGCGGTCCGGAAATCGCCGTGAGGCAGACGGCGGTCCCGGTGGACCCCGACGGCCTCCGCGGCGAGAAGAAGATCCAAGCGGAGACCAGAGCGCTCTGACGTCATCAAAGGTTCCAATCCATTGACGGGAAATGTTGTTGCGCCGCTGACATCGCCGCGCAAAGTCCTTTTCCAGCAGCTGCCTCGCTAATCGTCCCGAACGGCGGCGCTTTTTCCTTTCCGATGGCTTTTCCACACCGTCCGTTTGTCTCCCTCCCGCGTCGCTGAGGAATTTGGCACCTGGACAAAGACAAAGACTGGTCGCAGAGCTGTAAACGTGTTTTTATCATCTCTTGTATTGTTATTTTTTGTTTGAAACCTCGCGCTGTCGTGGCACAAGGTAATTCCGCCCCGCCCACAGATGATTTTTTTGGGTTGGTCACTTGCCCGCTCTTGTTGTCGAGCTGCTTCTTCTTCTTCTTCTTCTTCTTCTTCTTCCTGGCGCGGCAACAACAGCATCAGTCCAACGCGTGTCTGAGCCCTCAGGAATGTCACGCGACAAAAGTGTCCGGCATGCACATCTTCCAAAAACAATTATTCATATGATATCATATTACAGCTGGCGAATGTAAGTTGTGGAAAAGCAATTGTAATGGCTGATTCGACTCCATAAGAAAAAAAAGTGGATGGACACTGACATGTACTTTGATGCCAAAGTATTTTTCTTTTAATTTGTGAACTCTTTCACTGCAATTCCCCAATTTGTTCGGGAATTGAAAATATGGCGTGGAGCGCCATTCCCAAATTACGTCCGGGTTGAGTGAACGCCGGTGCGTGTGGCTGCCGCTGCTCACCCGCAGAAAAACTTATCCCGTGACTGTAAACTGACCTTGAGAGTTTTGTAAGGTGCTTATAAATAAAATGTATTATTATTGTTTAGTGAAAAAAAAAAAAGGTAAATTAGACAAAGTTAGCTTGCTTAGTGCTAACATATTAATTAAACGGTCGTATCCAAGCTAGTGTTCATTAGTATATATGCTATGCTAATTGGAATCACCCAAATTGCTACTTTGCTTGACACGAAGCAGCAACGCAAAGCAAGCGAGAATATCATGAAGGACACGGGCTTCTATTTTCTCTGCTTGGCACAGCGACTCTAAGTGGTGTTTATTTTGCCTTTTGATTGTACTCGGGATGGCAGCTGCCTGCCTGCCTGCCTGCCTGCCTGCCTGCCTGCCTGCCTGCCTGCCTGCCTGCCTGCCTGCCTGCCCGGCCCGCGTTGCCTATACGTATTCACGTCCGAGATGGGAGTCTGGAAAGCCTCGGTACCGTCTCGTTTGTGCCGCAACCTGAAAAATGTGCTTTTACGTTTTGAAATGGGCTTGCTGGTGCGTTTTCGTTTGAGCACGTTGCGTGGCCTAAAAAAATACCGCCCGCCCCCAATCCCAAAATCATTTGACGACAGTGTTTGTGCTACTAGTGACGCTTTGAAAACACTTGGCCTCGTTTCAAACAGGTTGTCTTCACGTGTCTACTTAAGATGTACTGATGACTTGCTTAAATGATTAAATATGGTCTTTCATGATGTCATCCTCGGGTTTTTTTTCTTGTCATGATTTGGAGTTCGTTTAGTTTGCCGACAGAATGACTGCTCACATTGAATTGTTAGCTTGAAGCTAAATCGCACTGGCTGTTTTCCTCACCAGAACAACAAAAAATATATGTACAGTGATACCTCGCTTTACGCATGTTTTAGCTAACAAACTTTTCACTTTACGAACGTGAAATTTAAATTTGCGAGAATATAATCTTGGCATATGAACTATTTTTCGGGAAACACACAAAGTGATGTGTCGTTCATGAACAACTTCTAAGATGTCCAACCCAGAGCTCCTTGAGACACTTTTGCACAAAGCTATCCATTCCATCAAGCCATCAACGACCATCACAAAGGTCAATAAAACGACTTGCTTATACAGTACAGTTTATTTCTTGAAGTACAATACCATAGCACATTTATTATACATAAAATAAGGTATATTTGGTCTAGTTTTAAGGCTTATTTATTTGAAAATGATGTTTTATGGGGACCTGGGAACGGATTAGTCTCATTTTAATGTTTTCCTATGGGAAATTAATGTTTGGAATACACACTTTTCACCTTACACACACTTTCTGGGAACCAATTAAGTTCGTAAGCCAATATTAACGTCTTTTTGTGCACTTTGCTAAGTACTATCGGAAAAACGGCAAAGTAGACTGCGTGTGATGCTTTGATGAGTAATAACATCCCAGTTTGGTTTTGGAGTGGAAACTTTTTTATGTTGCAAGCAAAGCACACAAGCCGCTGTTTTGCCCGCAGTCATCGTATTTTAGCGTCGTGACCACAAAAGGGCTTTCCGGAGAAAGTCACTTGCCGGCAACGTGAGTCACAATACGTGGAGGCGACTTGCTTGTCTTTGTGTCAATGGCTGGCACCACCGACACATTGGACACAAAAGCAACCGCCGCACATTTTTTTAGGATTCAAAAGAGGTTTGCCTTTACGTAACTTGAAGTCATTTAGTTTTCAATATGCCTAACATCCATATTTTTGCCCAGCATTTTTAAACATAAAAAATACTTATAATTGAACACTATTTGTGAGTCCTCAAGCAAACTCTTTCCATAGACAACCAGGTGTCATTTTTTTAGTATTTATTTATTCGATACATATAGCATGATATACTTTAATCCTTTTATTGTATGTTTTTAACAACATACAATTTAGCCTTCAGTCAAGCTAATGAAATATTTTCGTAAACCTTAAAGAAAATGGAGCCTTCAAACAACCTGGCGTCGCACGAAAAGACCATTTTGTCTGTGTTTTTTCGCAGAGATCAAAGAGCAATTACAGCACCGGTGTCAAACTCAAGGCCCCGGGGCCACGTCTGGCCCACCGTATCATTTTTAGCGGCCCGCAAAAGCAAATCAAACATACCACGATGCTTGTTAAAATCTGGACTAAAAGGTAGCTTTAATTTAGCTCATTTAGCTTGTAGTAGACGTGCACATTCCACCATGACGTCCACTGCTGAAAAGAATGCTTTGATCCTCTCCTCTTTCAGCTAGAACCGCTTCGTGTCACAAAGAGGGTACAGCAAGTGCCAAAGAACGAATGATTCTTTGTGTTGTCAGATTATTTGTTATTTCGTTTTTGTTTGTTTGCTTTTTTGTCTTGAAAATGGCGCCGCGAGAATGGCTGCCTTTCCAGCGGCTCCTGGATTTTGTTTTTCTACTTCTTTCTTTCTTTCTTTCTTTCTTTCCTTTCCTCTTACTTTCATAACTTTGCGGCTGTGTTACTTCATTCTGGTAACTAACGGAACAGTGATATATGTCTTTATTTTTGACTTCTTGATATAATTTCAGTTATAATTTTGGGGGGTCGAGTTTAAACACAAATTAGCCTTCAATGAAAGTTTTTTTTTGAATCACTTCAGCCCAGTCGAGAGATGTTTTTTTAAAATCTTTGTTTCAACATTTAGCTAGCCATGCTACTTCTTAGCATTCTTGTGGCTGTTGCTTTTTCATTGAAAAAAAAGAAGACACGTCGCGTGCCTTCTGAAATAATAATCATCATCTCCCGAGTTGTCATTGGCTGGCTGCGCCCCGAGGGGAGACAGCACTCATGCATGTTTAGACATCTCACGTGTGTCAGTGTGTGTTGCTTTTCCTCTCCAGCTCAGACGGACGGCCATCATCATTTGAGTGAGTGAGTGAGTGAGTGAGTGAGTGAGTGAGTGGGTGAGTGGGTGGGGACTCAGGCAGGCAGGCGGCCTACAAATATCAGCCCCCCTCGCGGCGGACACCTCATAGGGCACGTCGCAACGCCTCCACTGCTCCTTCTTTTGGCTCCTCGACTTTTGGACTTGAATCCACGTGGAACGTCGTCATGTTGAGGAACAATAATGGCGTCTTTTCCTGTTTTGTTTTCTACGCCGTCCTGCTGCTGCTCAAGATGTACCTTCTGGCCTTCATCACCGGACAAGTCAGGCTACGCAAAAAGGTCAGTGAACGAGTGAACCAGTGACTTGAATGAGTGAGTTGATTTTTTGAGAATGAATAGTGTATTGTGTGAGCGAGTTAAAGTGAAGAGACTCCACTTAAATGAGTGGATGAGTGTTTTTTGGAAGCAGTGGTGAAAGAGTGAATGAACGTGGGGGTCATGAATGTGAGTAGAAGAGACACAAGGAGGGAATAAAGCTATGGATGGAAAGATTTTTTGATGAATGAAAGGGTGAGCGAGCTACGAAGATTGGAAATGTCACCGCAGATGTTTGTTGCGTTGTCTCTCGAAGGCTTTTGCCAACCCAGAAGATGCCCTGCGACACGGAGGACTTCAATATCAGCGCTTGGATCCCGACGTGGAACGATGCCGCAGGTACGCCGCAAGCACTTTCTTCATCGGAGCCAGATTGAAAAACCACAAATATGTTTTCTTGTTGACCAGAGCTCACCGCAACGACATGGAGAACATCTTCCCCTTCCTGTTCCTGGGCGCCGTCTACTCCATGACGGGTCCTTCGCTGGGGACGGCGCGCCTCCATTTTGTGGCCTTCACGGCGGCCCGCGCGATGCATAGCGCGGCTTACCTGGCGGCGCTGCCGGCGCCCGCCCGCTCGCTGGCCTACGTGGCGGCGCAGGTGCCCTGCTTGTCCATGGCGCTGCAGATCATGGCGGCCGTCGCCAGCTACGCCTAAGACACACCTGGAGCCATTTTCATTTCAGCATTTTTTACTGAAGCGGGAACCAAGCTTTCCCAAACGGACTTGAATTTTGGGGGTATTTTTTGGGTTCCCCCCCCCCCCCCCCCATAAAATCAGAAGGAGACACTTTTTCATCAACATCAAAGTACGTTTTGGATCTTCCACACTAGCCAGCTACATAGCTAGCTAGTCAGACAGCTAATAGATAGCCAATGAATAGCAAATAGATAGCTAGCTAGGTAGCTAGCTAGATAGCACATCTTGTGCAGGTGTGCCTCGGGTTACTTCCGGTCCTACTGAACAGTATTCTGAACTTTAATGTAACCAAGAGTTGAATATCGAACAGTTAAAAAAACAACAACTTTGTCACAGTTTGAAGGTAGTGGACTGATAATATTCCTATCGTAGAAGAAAGAAGACACGAGTTTTTTTTTTAATCTCTTCAACCAAGCACATATTCGTGTTTTTTTTTTTGTTTTGTTTTTTTACGTGTAAAACTCGAAACCTCATTTAGAGTTTCAAGACATTTATGATTATTTCCTCAACATAAGTTGACACCTTTTGTGCTTGGAAAAAAAATGGGCAAACCCGCATGTTTACACCCAAACTTTGTGTTGTGACAGCACTAACAAACGAGTCACGCCGGCTCCTTTTCTTCATGACATTTTGCTTTGTACTTGAAAACTTGAAGGAAGCTCCTTGCCGACTGAATATTTCATCTGCCTCAATATTTTATTTATTTATTATTTCAGAAAACAAGTTTGGCACATATATACAGGTAACATCTGACTTACAACAAACACGCTCAACTTACGACCACCCATACACTCCAGACCCCATTTTTCACCGCAACGCGTACGACAATTTTGTCCAGCCAGCCTGCATGTCGCTCTCGCACAGCAATCGAACGTGTGACGGCACCGGAGGGCAAAGTTTGCCACTCATTTAGCCTCTGAGTCAACACTTTCAATGGATTTCCACTTACGACCATTTTGATTTACGACCATTTAGTCGGAACGGAACTCGGTTGCAAGTTAGATGTTACCTGAACACCTGAATATATATATATATATATATATATATATATATAGTGTGTGCAAGTTGAAAATAAAATCTGAAAATAGCTGTATGTGCAAGATCACTCCTGAATTCAATGTTTTTTATTTGATTATATTTTATTGTAGTTTATTTTTATTGTATTGTATTTTATTTTAGTATATTTTATTTTTATAAAGGCTGAAGGCACCTTCGGAATGATTTTTAACTGGGTTGGCACTTGAAATCCCATTTGAAGTTTTCAGAAGCTCCACTTGGCAAGCTTTCTTTCACACGAGGTGGAGATTGGCAGTCGACAGCATTCCTGCAGCCATGATGTCATTGCCTCGCTCTCCCGAGGGGCCCCCCGAGCCTGGGCGGGACCCACTTACAGCCGTTACGGCATCACCCTGAAATGTTCTTTTCATCATCCCATACCTCCAGGGGATCTTTGATGATATTCCTCCTCTCCTCTCCCCAAAAATAAAAAAAAAATCAAATTCCCAAATTCTCTCCAGTGATTTTCCAACAAGCTGTGACTCATATCGCCAAGCCGCAATTCTGGATCGTGATGGCATTTTCCTCACGGACAAAAAAAAAAACAGTTGCGTGTAGGAAAGTCAGGGAAAAAAGGCATTTCATCCCCCAAAAGGGGCGTGGCCAGCATTTGTCATGTGTCAATGTGCACCTGAAAAAAAAAGCGTTTTTGGAACAGAAAATGAGAAAGGAAAAGTCATGACACTTGCGCAAATTCCATCAATGCCATAGTTGTGTCTTTGATCACAGACAGAGAACATTGCCATCCACATATACATCGTCAGTAGGTGGCAGGCTGAGCAAACTTGCGGGTGGCACACCTGCTGCCAATTTGGATATTTGGGAAGTGAGTACTGAAAAAAGCACAAAGTGGAGGATTGTTTGCTCTTCACCATTTGACCCTTGTGTCGACCCCAATCTGGTCTTCTCTTGCTCCGGCGGTGATGTAAGTTTTGTTTTTGTTGATCAGTTCCCCGTTTCTTGCTTACGTGAATTGAACACTTTTCATTTTGTTGAATTGCATCTGGTTTATTTCCGCCTTGCCTGTTCTGCGAGTGCTTTTGGTTATTTTTTTTAATTTTTTTTACGATGCAGGTCCATAGCAGAAAAAGACCTTACTTATACATGGTCGTTTTTTTTCGAGCTAAAAACGCATCAGTATACATGGTCGTTTTTTTTGGCTCAAAACGCCTTACTAACCATGGTCGTTTTTTTCGGGCAAAAAATGTCTTACTAACCATAGTCGGTTTTTTTTCGGGCTAAAAACGCCTTACTATACATGGTCGTTTTTTTTCAGCTAAAAACGCATTAGTATACATGGTCGTTTTTTTTCGGCTAAAAACGCCTACTGTACATGGTCGTTTTTTCTGTGCCAAAAATGCCTCGTTTTTTTTGGTCAAAAACGCAGAAAAAAACGGCCGTGGTTAGTAAGACGTTTTTAGCCGAAAAAAAAACAACCATGTATAGTAAGGCGTTTTTAGCCCGAAAAAAACCGACTATGGTTAGTAAGACATTTTTTGCCCGAAAAAAACGACCATGGTTAGTAAGGCGTTTTGAGCCAAAAAAAACGACCATGTATAGTAAGGCGTTTTTAGCCCAAAAAAAAACGACTATGGTTAGTAAGGCATTTTTTGCCCGAAAAAAACAACCATGGTTAGTAAGGCGTTTTGAGCCAAAAAAAACGACCATGTATAGTAAGGCGTTTTTAGCCCAAAAAAAAACGACTATGGTTAGTAAGGCATTTTTTGCCCGAAAAAAACAACCATGGTTAGTAAGGCGTTTTGAGCCGAAAAAAACGACCATGTATAGTAAGGCGTTTTTAGCCCGAAAACAACGACCATGGTTAGTAAGGCATTTTTTGCCCGAAAAAAACAACCATGGTTAGTAAGGCGTTTTTAGCCGAAAAAAACGACCATGGTTAGTAAGGTGTTTTGAGGCGAAAAAAACGACCATGTATAGTAAGGCGCTTTTACCATGAAAAAAACGACCATGGTTAGTAAGGCGTTTTGAGCCGAAAAAAAAACCAAGCATGTATAGTAAGGCGTTTTCAGCTGAAAAAAACGACCATGTATAGTAAGGCGTTTTGAGCGGAAAAAACGACCATATACTAAGCCGTTTTTGACCAAAAAAACGACCATGGTTAGTAAGGCATTTTTTGCCCGAAAAAAAACGACCATGGTTAGTAAGGCGTTTTGAGCCGAAAAAAACAACCATGTATAGTAAGGCGTTTTTACCACGAAAAAAACAACCATGGTTAGTAGAGCATTTTTTGCCCGAAAAAAACGACCATGGTTAGTAAGGCGTTTTGAGGCGAAAAAAACGACCATGGTTAGTAAGACATTTTTTGCCCGAAAAAAACGACCATGGTTAGTAAGGCATTTTTTGCCCGAAAAAAACAACCATAGTTAGTAAGGCGTTTTTAGCCGAAAAAAACGACCATGGTTAGTAAGGTGTTTTGAGGCGAAAAAAACGACCATGTATAGTAAGGCGCTTTTACCATGAAAAAAACGACCATGGTTAGTAAGGCATTTTTTGCCCGAAAAAAACAACCATAGTTAGTAAGGCGTTTTTAGCCGAAAAAAACGACCATGGTTAGTAAGACATTTTTTGCCCGAAAAAAACGACCATGGTTAGTAAGGCGTTTTGAGCCGGAAAAAAACCCAAGCATGTATAGTAAGGCGTTTTCAGCTGAAAAAAACGACCATGTATAGTAAGGCGTTTTGAGCCGAAAAAACGACCATATAGTAAGCCGTTTTTGACCAAAAAAACGACGATGGTTAGTAAGGCGTTTTGAGGCGAAAAAAAACGACCATGTATAGTAAGGCGTTTTTACCACGAAAAAAACGACCATGGTTAGTAAGGCATTTTTTGCCCGAAAAAAACGACGATGGTTAGTAAGGCGTTATGAGCCGAAAAGAACGACCATGGTGAGTAAGGCATTTTTTTGCCAGAAAAAAAAACGACCATGAATAGTAAGGTGTTTTAGCCCTAAAAAAACGACCATGTATAGTAAGGCGTTTTTAGCCCGAAAAAAACGACCTTGGTTAGCAAGGCATTTTTTGCCCGAAAAAAACGACGATGGTTAGTAAGGCGTTATGAGCCGAAAAGAACGACCATGGTGAGTAAGGCATTTTTTTGCCAAAAAAAAACGACCATGAATAGTAAGGTGTTTTAGCCCTAAAAAAACGACCATGTATAGTAAGGCGTTTTTAGCCCGAAAAAACGACCTTGGTTAGCAAGGCATTTTTTGCCCGAAATAAACGAAAGTTAGTAAACGCCTGAATAACCATGGTCGTTTTTTTCTGGCAAAAAAACACCTTACTATACATGGTGGGTTTTTTGGTCAAAAACGCCTTACTATACATGGTCGTTTTTTTCGGCTCAAAACGCCATGGTCGTTTTTTTCGGGCAAAAAATGCCTTACTAACCATGGTCGTTTTTTTCGCCTCAAAACGCCTTACTAACTATGGTCGTTTTTTTCGGGCAAAAAATGCCTTACTAACCATGGTCATTTTTATGGGCTAAAAACACCTTACTATACATGCTCGTTTTTTTTTGCGTTAAAAACGCCTTACTATACATGGTCGTTTTTTTTTGGGCTAAAAACGCCTTACTATACATGGTCGTTTTTTTTCGGGCTAAAAACGTCTTACTAACCATGGTCGTTTTTTTCGCCTCAAAACGCCTTACTAACTATGGTCGTTTTTTTCGGCTGAAAACGCCTTACTATACATGGTCGTTTTTTTCGGGCAAAAAATGCCTTACTAACCATGGTCATTTTTATGGGCTAAAAACACCTTACTATACATGCTCATTTTTTTTTTGCGTTAAAAACGCCTTACTATACATGGTCATTTTTTTGCGCTAAAAATGCCTTACTATACATGGTTGTTTTTTTTGGGGCTAAAAACGCCTTACTATACATGGGCGTTTTTTGGTCAAAAACGGCTTAGTATATGGTTGTTTTTTTCGGCTCAAACGCCTTACTAACCATGGTTGTTTATTTCGGGCAAAAAATGCCTTACTAAATGGTCATTTTTATGGGCTAAAAACACCTTACTATACATGGTCGTTTTTTGCACTAAAAATGCCTTACTAACCATGGTTATTTTTATGGGCTAAAAACAATCGTTTTATGTTGGAAAAACGCCTTACTATACATGGTCGTTTTTTGCACTAAAAATGCCTTACTAACCATGGTCGGTTTATTTTCGGGCTAAAAACGCCTTACTATACATGGTCGTTTTTCAATAAGAATAAGAAATACTTGGAAAGTGCCACACACAAAAATGGACATGGTAGGGATTGAACCCAGGACATCATAAATGCAAAGCATGCACTCTACCACTGAGCTACAATCCCAGTGAAGAGTTTTGAAAACACCTTCCTATACATGGTCGTTTTTTTTTCGGGCTAAAAACACCTTCCTATACATGGTCGTTTTTTTTTTCGGCCTAAAAACACCTTAATGTACATGGTGGTTTTTTTTCGGCTAAAAACGCCTTTCTGTACACGGTCGTTTTTGGGGGCTAAAAACGCTTTACTATATTGATGGTGGTTTGCGCTGTTTCCATGCTGGGCTGAATGTTTTCTGTCCTCCCTTCCAGGATTTTCCAACCCGGTTCTCGTCAGGAGGCCCAGTTGACGTTGGATGGCTGCGTGGATTGTTCCACGCCAGCCCATAAAACAAGCAGGAGACTCTGCTGGAAACTCTCACCAAGTGGAAATAACTTGACGACGCCAGAAAATGTGGACGCGCGCGCGCGCGCACACACACACACACACACGCACAACAAAAAATGGGCAGAAATTCCATAAATATTTATGACATATCAAACAGAAGTACCTACTTTCACAGAGATGTTTGACAGCACTCATTTTTTAAATAACTTCTCTGATAATGATAGTCATAACAACAATAATAATCTGAATAGTCATCATCATCATCATCAACTCTGTTTGGTAATTTGAGGCCACATTTGATACACAAACAAACATTGACATTTTTACAAGTAGTACTTGGCATTAAAAACAATGGCGGTACAATATTGTTAAGACACTTGGTGTTGTTGTTGTTGTTGTTGTTTTTTTTCCTGGTGTGTGTTTGGGTGTGAATTGTCCTTTGTTTGGACAGCACAGAGAACTTCAGCAAAAGTCCAAACAACAACCACGACAACCATAGCAACAAAAAGAAGAGCCGAGGGGAAGGAGAGCAAGGAAAACAAACGCCCATCATCATACGCATGAGAGTGGAGGACCTTTTGTAAACATTGAATGCCATTTTGTGTGCGCGAGAGTGAGAGTGTCTTTTCACAATTCCTGCTTTGAGGAAGTGCAAGTGAGGTTCATGCAAGTTCGAAGAAGGCTGCTGCGGGCTCCGCTACCGTCAAAATGAGGGATTTCACTTGAACTCATTCACTGCCATTCGCAAAGTTGTTACGGTTTTGCTTTTTTCATGCTTGGGTGCCGATAAAGCGCTGGTCATGGCCTCTGGCAAAGTTTTTTTTCTTTTCCACAAGGGGCAGCATTTCCCCTCTTTTTCATGGTAGCGCTTTGTTTTAGCTTCGGCTGTTGTTTCTTATCTTGCAATGAACAATATAATAATAATACATTTAATTTATTATAAGCACCTTTCCAAACTCTCAAGGACACTTTACAGCCACAGGATATTTTTTCTGCAGGTGAGCAGTGTAAGCCACAAGGCGTTCATTTTTACGTACGACAAAAACCCTGGCACTGGAGCGGGCACCTTTTTGCACGCGGTCTGGCAGTGAATGAGTTCAAAAGTGCCTTTGTGGACTCCCGCTGTCATTTCACCCAAAAGCGCAGAGAGAGAAAAAAAAGGCAGCGGCGTCAAAGGGTGCGCGAGGGGATTGTCTTCACTTGAGATCCAGGACGTCTCGGTCCTCCAAGGCGCCGCTGAGCGGCCGCGTCTCCGCTTCGTCCTCCAAAATCGCGTCCACGTTGCTATCGCAGGCCTCCGAGTCCAACCTGACGGCAGGAGAAGAACAAACAAAAAGGATTGGACAAACAAAAAAACCAGGACAAACGAGGACGGACGCTGTCAGACTTGTCACTGTTGGTGGACGTTAGCGCTCGTGCTCGGGGCTCCTCGGCCGTCGTCGTCGCCATCTTCTTCTTGCTGGCTTTCTTGCCTTTGTCCCATTTACTGCTTGATTCTTCCGTCAGCCCTGTTTCAACCACGGCAAAGACAGACAGACAGACAGAAATTAATTACATCAATACATAAAAAGTTAATACAATTAAATAAATACAAATATATACATACACAAATGAATAAAAAATAAATACAGCAATAAATCAATCAATTAATAAATTAAATACATAAATGCATACAATTTTAATACAATTAAATAAATACATTAAAATAAAGCAATGAATAAATACATAAACTAAATAAATAAATACATAACACATAAAAATGTAATACAATTAAATAAATACATACACAAATAAATAAATAGATAAATAAATGAGTGAACAAATGAAGAAATACATTAAATAAATACATCGAAATTTATTACAATTAAATACGTACACAGATCATATGTAGACAAATAAATCACGAATAAATAAATAAATGTTTAAAATTGATTCAACCAGCAATAAAAAGTATGGTTAAAATGGTATTTTATTTATTTAAAAAACTATGACTAGATGCCGTATAAAGAAGATTGACGAATTAAATAAACGATAAATAACGAACTGACTGAAAGATGATGAAAGGGAGTTTTACCGAGCAGCTCGTTGCGCGCGCGGCTGGCGATCTCTTTCATTTCCACGCGCGAAAGCGACAGCGAGTGCGTCGTCGACGCCGTCGTCGATACTTTGTTGACCGGCGGCCATTTCAGGGCTCTTTCGACGCTGCGGCCCACCAGGTTGCACAAAGGGATCTTGAAGATGTGCTTGCACGCCGACTCGCCTGGGAAAGGGGGACACACATCAGATCAAACAAACAAACAAACAAACAAATTGAGCGAGCGTTTGCAAACTTTCAGTTCCACTATTTTTGCAGTTGTCAACTATGCCACCGGAGGGCACTGTTGCCTTTCTCAAGAGCCCTCCATTGAAATGTCAGTGGGCACCATGGGGGGGATGGGGGGGTTATGCGGGTCACTTGGGTGATGGCCGTCATTTGGCAACATTTCACGAAAAGTACGCGAGCGAGCGAGCGAGCGAGCGCCAGGCAGTCTCATCAAGTGGAGATTGTTTTATTTTGCGCTAATTGCTGCAGTGACATGGCCTGAGCCCATTTGGCGGCTTCCTCCCAATTCAACATGTAATTCCTCCTCCCTCTTTGTGGCGCTGTTAGTTGGACTCGGGCGGACAAGGGTCTCCATGGAGACGGTGCGGTGTGTAGATCACGTCCTACAGCCCCCCCCCCGATCCGCTTCTCAGCCTGGAATGTCATCCTGTCGTGAAAAGCTTCAGGAAATCCTTTTTCTTTGTGACAGGCAACTCAGATGTGGGGGTTTGAACCTTCAACCAGGGGGTACGCTTAAATGAGATCACGATGTCAAAGTCGAGGCCCTGGGGCCCGATCCGGCCCAGCACATCATTTTACGTAGCCCGTGAAAACAAATCACGCGTGTCACCGATTCACTTGACATTCCAGTGACGCTACCTTCAGCATCCTTCGACGTGTGCAGCCAAAGCTTGCTACCGTAGGGGATCCGGATAGAATCTGAACACATTGAGACATTCGGGGGTTAGCACCTTTTTCAGACCCGTTTCACCCCAATAAAATGGGGGGAAACAGCTGCCTTGAAAGGCATAACTAGCATGCTAACCGCCAGCATGTCAACAGAAAAAAAAACAAAGAGAGCCCGATCGTATTTGTTTGATTTTTGCGTTTGTTTTGGGAGCGGCTTACCATCGCCGAGGGCCGAGGCGGGAAAAACGGGCATCTCGTAGCCGCTTGGCGTCTGCGGGGAGCTTTGCGAGCCGGCGTCCCCGGAACTGCAGTTGGAGGCCGAGCCGAGCGCGGCCGACGACACAAAGTAGATGTCCGACTGCGGAGGTTCGGACGGGAGACAACATTTCACTTAGCGGGCGCATGAAAGCGAAGGCCGTTGCGATTGCTCCGTCGTCGAACCGAATCGAGGAAGCTAAGACGGCATTTCATGCTAACGCTAGGTCTTCCTCAAGGACCGCCGCCATTCCGGCCGGCAAAAAGAGTAGTGACCCGTGAAGCGGCAAGTTGCAGTTCCGGGACCACGGCGGCGTACACCAGGTTGCCGTTGACCACCAGGCGGATCTCAATGGAGTCGGTGGTGAAAGCCAGGATGTACGGGAAGGCGCACACTGACGGGGGGGGGGGAAACACCGGCGTTCAGGACAAAGGAGTCAACGGCTTTGCCAAACGGTCACATCGCCATAGCAACGAACCAACGGCGTTGGGCATCTGGTTCCAGCTGAAGTGGAAGTCGGACGCGTTGGATTGGATCACGGGCGTGGAGCCGTTGAACGGACATACTTTCTTGTACCAGCAAATATCTGACAAATAAAACAATGATGTCAATGAAATATCCCATGTTTGCATGCAGACTAACTCCGAGTGAGGCCGCTTTGTTACTTCACGACACGGACGGTTGTCGTGCTTCATTGCATCTCGCAAATGTGGCTGCTTTGCGTTGACATTGTAAATGCATCGAGAGAAAGTCATGTTTGCGTTTGTCCTCACAATTATAACACAAGAGTAGTCCGGCCTCGCCATCTTCATACACGTCCATCGCCGCCACAAAATTGACCTGCGGACAGAGAAGCCATTTTGGTTTCTCGGCTCATCGTTGATCAAAACGCTAAATGAACAACGGTAAAGAAAATGCAGTCTCGTTTCATTTCATTCAGCATTATCTTAACACTTGATGTGTTGTTTGGATTGGATTGGATTAGCCTTCATTAGTATGGCAGTGGAGAAATTGACATTTCACAGCAGCAAAGTGACGGAAGGAAAGGAAGAAGTAGAATTCGGGAGCTGCTGTTAATGCAGCCACTCTCGCGGCGCCACCTTGAAGTCAAAAGAACAAAAAATAATAATAATATGACGACACAAAGACACAGTCATTCAATCTCAGACACTTTCCGCACCCTCTTTGTTGTATGAAGCAGTCCTAGGTGAAAGTGGAGAGGATCAAAGCCTCCTTTTCACCAGCGGATCAGGGACGTCATGATGAAATGTGCACGTCTGCTACAAGCTAAATGTTGAAAGCTAATACGAAGCCGCGGCATCCATTGACGAAAGAGATTGTCTGGCATCTTCCATCCCACGTAAATCCGCTTCAATTCCAAGCTGCGACAGTTCCACATACGCATCGGCGCCGCGAAGGCGTGGTCGGCGCGCCTTACCTTATTGGCGTCGAGGTGGTGCAGCCGGTAGGCGTCGCCGGTGCTCTCGTCGATCAGGTCAAACTGATGTTTGTAGCCCACGCAGATCATGTTGTCGTTGTCGCCCGTCGGCCCGTCCACCAGCGCCATCACGGCGGGCGGGTCGCACAGACAGATCTCCTGGCGGGAGGCGCGCGGCCACGTTCAATCAACGCCCGGCGTACCGCATTACTGCTTTAGCTCCTGGATGACACGAGCTTTACTTTAAGCATGGGGGCGTTCCGCAGGGCTCCATTTCGGGGCCTCTGTTGTTCTCACTATACCAGATCTCATCGGGTTCCATCTCTGCGCAGTCGAGTTGAGAATCACCCAAGTGATGATACATACCATTTGTAAACTCTCAAGGTCACTTTACAGTGACGGGATCCGTTTATGTGTGGGTGAGCGGCGGCAGCCACGTGCGCCAGCGTTCACTCAACGCGGAAGTAACTCAAATCGATAAGTGGACATTTTGGTATTGTTTGTAAATGACTAGTGCTGACGTAAAGTGAAACCGAGGCCAAAATGCTCCCCAAAAGTATTTGGGGAGTGAACAATTGAAACCGAGGCAGTCTCATCGGAGAGTGAGGTATTCATGAAACGTTTGTTTGGATTATGTTCAAGGGCTATCTTGCCAGCTCGCGTTGGCGCCATTTCCCTTCCAATGATCGACTTTGAAGATAAGCGTGGCGCACGCACCTACCCGTATGTACTGGAAGTCCTCCACGGGAGAGTCGGCGGCCCCTCCGAAAGCTTCCGAGCGTTTGCGGGTGATGAGGAGCAGCTTGTTCCGGATGGCCGCCACGATCCGCAGCTCCGAGCCGCGGTGGCTGTTGATGGCGTATAAATGGCAACCTGGCGGGAGGAGAGTGGGGGACGGTGGGCGACTGGAAAATGGCCGACCGGCCAGCGTGCAAAGATGGTGCACCTTTGGTTTTTTCCAGTTTATTGTCCCGGAGGTCGCACTTGCCGCGGGCTTGCTGTTGCTCTTCCAGGCCCTTCTTGAGGGTGCTCAGTCGGAACACGTACAGACGAGCCTCTTTTCCTGCCATCAGAGCGCACACTTATTCTTTTACTTTTTATTTGTTTGTATGCATGCATGTAGTTATGGAAGTATGGATGGATGGATGCGTGTATTTATTTGTCCATTTCTTTATTTGGTTATTTATGTATGTATTGATTTATTTGTTTGTTTGTTAATGAGTTGTCTATTTATGTAATTGTTAATTATCTCTCTACCTACCTACCTATTGATGTATTCATTTATTTATTTTGACACTCGGCATGATAAGCCATAAAATGGCAAGAAAAATACGGATCTTTTGAAGGCTACTATACATCAAGATATCACAAGAGCCATATTTGAATCCCATCTCAGATGGACTTTAATGGAATGGTATTGATATTGGTGTGATTGAAAAAATGGGATCTCCACCTTTGTCCGCTCGAGTGATGAGCAAATCCCGAGGCTCCAGTATGTGCATTTGCTTCACCGGCAGCGTCTTGTCAAACACCTGCAAGGGCGCCGGGAGAGCCTGAGCCTCGGCGCCGGGGGAGGAAGTCGGATCGGAGCCTGAAGAGGGACAAACATTAAATAGGATGACATGAACTCATTCACAAATGGATTTGGGATTTGAAAATACGACGCAGAGTGCCAAATTTGCTCAGGTTTTGTTTTTTTCACGCTCGGGTGCTGATGAAGAGCTGGCCATGGCCTCTGGCAATGTTTTTCCCTTCCGCAAGAGGGCAGCATTCCCCTTTTTCCATCTTAGCGATATCAATCAATATGCATCGCATTGTATTTTGGACGGGCGCCCGCCCCCCTTTCAAGCTCATATAACTCCAGACCCATATAACTTTGGAATTAATTCTCATCCGGTGTCCTTGAGAGTTTCGAAAGGCGCTTAGAAATTAAGTGTATCATTATTATGATGATCTTTGTTTCCCAGGAACTACGTCGAAGCCAGTTGAGGAGGTTCACTTCGACGAAAATAATACTTGTCTACCATATTTTGGCATCCTGGTACCAAATCCTTCAGACAAAATAGGCAATTTGGTGCTCGAACAAAACTTTTTTTTGGTGCCAATCGCTCACAGTTTGGCTATTAGTGAATAGTTGCGGAAGTGCCATCTAGCGAAAACAAAAACAAGGGTCAACTGGAAAAAAGGACAGTTAGTATGAAAGTGGGCACTTGGTTGGATTGAAGGTCAGACGATGGAGATCCGGATCGATTGGGCGGGAGGACGTCAATAGCAATGAACGCGCACTCACCGTCCAGCAGCAGGACCCCCGCCGCGTCGGTGGCTACCAGCAGCGACCGACCCCATGAGTCCGCGCACACCAACTCGTGAGGGAAGGCGCCGCAGAACGATTGCGACTCCCACGGCTGGCGCGCGCAAACGCAAAGGCGTCAAATCAAAGGCGGCGATGCTATTCGCTCAAAGCGCTCACCTCTTTTCTGCACAAGCCGCTGGTGACCAGGCTGGTGGGCGCGTCGCCTCTCACGATGGTCTTCAACTTTAAAGCCTAAACGGCGCAAAGTGTTTGGAGACAATAAAGGCCTTTGCGGGACTTTGGCGTCTGCCGCGTCGGTGCTTTTTCAACCTGGCCTATCCGGACGAATTCGGCCTGGCGCGCCTCCTCCTTCTTCCGCGCCGACTTGGGCGACTCGGGCAGCACGTCGCTGAAGGAGCGGCGGTTCAACATGGTCTGAGGAGAAAAAGGGACCTAAAATGTGGCGCAAAAACACGCATGACGGATGGAGGTGAAGGAGGGGGCGGGAAAAACAAAGCGGCTCATTACATTCCCTTTTCGGCATTTTTGGAGGCCGCGCTGAGCGCTTTGCCTCTTGTTGCCAGCACCGTTTTTGATCGGGAGGAATGTTCTTCCTTTCCTTTCCTCTTCCATTCATCAGTTTGCTGCTGGGAAATGTTCATGTGTCCACAGTGAGAGTAATAAAGGCTAATCCAATCTAATCCATTGGATATTTTTGATGTATCAAGTGCGGGAAAGGTCGGATTTACGACCGAGTTCCGTTCCGACCAAACGCTCGGAAGTCAAAATCCATTCAATCGAGACTCCAATGTGTATCTATGCGGTGGGCAATCTGCAGCGGTGGTGACGAGGCAGGGGGTGAAAGAAAGGTCAGGCAAACAGTTGTGCTTTTCTCCAAGGCTTGTTGGTTGCTTGGTGCTACAGTACCTTGTGCAGGTCAGGCGCGAGGTCTTGGTAAAGCGAGCGGATCAACATGTCCAAGGTCCGCTGACGCTTCTGGGCAAATGTTGGCGTCTCCAGTGTGGCTTTCTCTCCGTTGATTACTGCGGGAGCAAAAGTCCTTTTATTCATCTGCCTCCATTTTTGGGAAGGTAGCCACCCATCGCTAAATCGCCTTACCAATATTTCCCCTATAGAGTCAAGATCATTATTTTGCGCTTCTGCTCTGGCGTGGATTTTTTTTAGGGGGTGCCATTTTTGTCATCACATTTTGTTTCGTGTCTCATTCATTTTGGGTGCAATTCCACAATTTAGTTGGCCACATTTAGTATTCGAAAGATGTGTTCAAATCCTCAGCGATCTGGCTTTTTACACCAACAGATGGCAATGTTGGTCGCTTCATTTTGAATGTGCAGTCGGACTCGATGTGCTTTGGCACCCATAACTTAAAACAAGTTTCAATATTTTAAATCATTCACTGCCAAAAATGTGTCCACTCCAGTGCCAGGGTTTTTGTCATCATTGTCACTGGAATTCCAGGACCCGCAGAATATTGAGTTTTAGGACTACATCAACAATCGATGCAGCGTCAGAAACCTTAGACTCTCTTCTTTCATCAGAAAAAAAGAGTTAATTCCTAAAATATATGGGTTTGGAGTTATATGAGCTTGAAATGAGGGCCGCTGTCCAAAATACAATGCAATGCATACATGTTGGTTGATATATGTAGCGCTTGAACAACAGCTCAAGCTCTTCGTGGAAGGGAAAAATACAACAAGAGGTCTGACTAGCACTTTATCGGCACCCAAGCACGAAAAAAAAAAAAACCGAACAAATTCGGGAATGGTGCTCTTTGTCATATTTTCACTTCCCGAATACATTTGTGAATATTTAAAATAACTGTTTCTCACTAGTGTTGTTTTTAAAGAAATTTTTGTCATTTAAAAAAAAAAAAAGAATACAAACAGTACAAGTGACGACGACAAAACATCCCAATGACAGCGAATAAAGCAATCTTACGTTTGACTAATAAAAAGTCCCTGAATTCGTGGTGATCGGTAAAGACTGGCGGCGACGGCAGCGGTGGTCCAAACAGTGGGACGCTCTCCTCGGAAAAAAACTTCAACCTGCGACAACAAACAACATAAATAGCCCGACAGCCGTAAGTCAGCCGCAGAGGCGCTCACCTGTAACTGTCAGTCTGGCAATGATAGCGAACCAATGCAAAAATATCTGCGCGCGGAAGCTAAGGAAGCGCCCGCCAGACACAAGAGGACGCGGCTCGTCCTCTCTCTAAGTTCAGGATACGCGTGAAGTGCGAGCGGATCATGGAAGGCTTGAAGGACGACGATGCATCGTCGCCCTCTTGGAACACGACGGTGACGATGTCGTTGCCGATGTGGCGCTTGCGTTCCACCTGAATGATGATGATGATGGCCGACAGTCAAAGCATATCATCTTGGAAAGAAAGAAAACATTTGCTTTGGGAATACACAGGTAACATCCGACTAAACGCTCATGAGTGGAAATCCATTCCAAATGTTGAATAGATAGTCGCAGGCTAAATGACTTGCAAACTCCCCCCTCTGGTGCCATCGCGCGGTGGATTGCTGTGCGAGCGTGAGATGCTGGCTGGCCAAAACGGTCCTACGCGCCGCCGGCCTGCTAGCGCGCTGCGGCGCCAGGCGTAGAATTAAAGTGTTAAAAATAGGGAGCGGGATGTTACCCGTATATGGTATAAAAGACGAGTTCTAAATGCTCAGAGGGCTCGTCAATGGTCATTGACCTGCTGTTTGTTCTCTTTGGAGTAGGGCAACATGGTGGACACGTGGAACATGAGCTCATGGCCCTGATACACCGTGTAGATGGACTTGATCCCCGTAGTGTCGTCTGCGGGAAGTAGCAAAACAAGACAAGGACAAAGGCGGGGACTTCAGGCCACTGCCAAACTAAGGCAAGCCGACCCGACCCGACCCGACCCGATCCAGCCTCAGAAATGTACATTTTGGAGCGCCAAGCAAAACTATTGTGTTTCAGCCACTTCTTACTCTTGGTGTCAAGGCCTCCCCGATAACCCGCCCATCCCCGCAAGGTGACGCTGTCGCCCAGCAGTTGGAGAAACTTGTCAAAGCTCTCGCTCCCCACTTCTGTAACAAAGCAAAAAAATGGCGTCCGGAGAACGTCGCTGGGGCAGCGGGCAGTTTTTACATTTTACCATTGCTGAACATTTCGTCGTCCGTGAGTTGTCCGTCTTTGGCAAACAGGACGCCAAATTTGAAGTTGACGGAACCCTGCGGAAAGCTTATTTACGCTCACGGCGACTGATGTCCGAAGAATAGATGGAAACAAACGCTACCTCCTGTTCCTCCAATACGAGCAGATCCTGAAGGCAAGGGAAGGCTCAAGTTAGCGTGGATTGACGGCGCGCCGCGTCCTTTTTGATGTCACATTTGACATGGCGCTAAGATACATGAGGTGACGTGGCGTGATCTTATTTTGAGATCATCGTCGACGTGATATTTGAGGGTGGCTCACCTTCTGAATGTCGGGGTTGAGGATCTCCCGGGGGCCTCTTTCAAACCTGTCCATGTTCATGGCGCTGCCGGCACATGTCGTGACACCAAGACATGAGAGAAGCTCGGCGGGGGGGTCAAATCGCCGCAAGGTACGCCGGGGATCAAAATGCTAAGTCGCGCAACCTTGAACATTTGTAACGTGTCCAGCCTCGTGGACGTTTTTCATTTGATTCCATTTTCTTTTTATTGTATTGTATTGTATTACCCTGAGAATAAGGGAAGGAGTCTCACCTAAGGATGGATTTGACCGATAGTGTTTTTGTCGGGCTATAAGGGAGGCTGATCTTCAGGGTCCCCTGTGCAGACAAAAGAAAATAAATACATAACGTGTCGCATTGGAATATTGATTTGGTCGCACTTCACAGGAATTTGCTTTTTGGCCGCCACCGGGCAACAACTACAGTGGCCATCTTGTGGAGCCAAATACCGTTTTCCTCCACAAGATGGCTCGATACTGCGGAACCCGCTGGTTGTTCTGGTCGGAGAGGACCACGGACAGGTAGAAAGGGTTCTTCTCCGCATCCGTGCACACATAATTTTGGTGCACTGAAAGAAAAGAGGAAATGGACTTTTGGACACGTGATCAAAATGTTAAGACTTGAATCTTTTTCAAAATCTATTTGGTGAGTTTGTGTTCACATAACCTAAAAGCAGCAAATACCAACTTGGGAATGTCAATATTTTCCTTGATATTAATACGGCAGATATATTAAGAGCCTGGCGTTTGAAATAACAATCGAATGCAGCTGTTTAGAGGCTCGTTTGTAATGCCGCGGTTGGCGAGTGTGACATTTTGTTGAACTGACCTTTCCCGAGGAAGTATTTAAAGAACCATCTGGTGTGGTACTCGGGATTTTCCAGGTGCACGTCGGTTCTCCTCCAGGTTCCATGGGCGTAATCCAAATTCTGATCGGCACACAAATCAAGCCATTATTTCTCCATTCTTTTATTCTGAAGTATGCTTCATTTGATGGGAATGTTTCCTTTTTTTGCCAGTGGATGCATCGATTAGAGTGGAGGTGTCCGTGTTCTCAAAGTGGATGAGGGAAAAGGAATGGATCTTGTCAGTACCTCGTCCGCGGAGCCGTTCTCCACGCGGAAGCGTCCCGCCCTCTGAATGGCCCCGTCTGCATCGCTGGATATCAGCTGCCGAGGATCAAACGCAGCAAATTACACATTCTACTAAGATATGATCACATCACACCAAAAAAATCTAATCAGAATAATCATTTCAAAGCAACATGTATGTAAGTATGTGTGTGCGTGCGTGCGTGCGTGCGGTTTGTACTGTATTTATTTTTATATATGTATTCATTCATTTTTTTAATCGATGTATTTATTTATTTTATTTTATTATTTATTTATTTAGCAATGTACTTATGGATGTATTTATTTACTTATCTGTTTATTTAGTTATTTATGTATTTGTTTATTAATTTATTCATTTATATTTTTTATTTATTCATTCATTTATGTGATTATCTATTTAGTTATTATTTATTTATTTATCGGTTTATTTACTTATCTAATTACTTATCTGACTAACATACACAATTGAAATATTCTAACTACAGTAAAGTCTCGTTATATCGATATTCAAGGGAGTCCGAAAAAATATCGATATAACCGGGACTATCGATATATCCGATATCGATATAACGAGACTTTACTGTATATTGAAATATTCTAATTACTATATTGAAACTATTATTGCCCCTCCATACGCAGATATTTGTTTTCAGTTACAGACACTAACTGAAGAAACCGCACAACACGCTAAAGTACACCCAGAAGGGACTAAAATATGTATTTCAATGTTGTAAATAAGAGGTTATTTGCAATTAGGCCCTTGAAGCGCACACACGCGAGAAGTAATGAGGCTCACAAAGAGGAGGACGAAGTCATCACAATTGCGGCGCATGTTTGGTCGCTAGGAAACCGGGCGTATCACTTCTGCCATTTGACCGTAATCGTGGCCGCCGCTACCCCCCCCTCCCCGACAAGAGGTCATTGTGAAGATGCGACGAGGGAAAGATGGCGAACGAAGGCGACATGACAGATGGCGAGGGGAAAGCAGATCCATATGATGCAAGCTCAGGAATGATCCCATTTTTTCCCCCGGAGAAATGGAACTTTTTTTGACAGAATGCTAGCTGACTTTTTCAAAATGGATCTTGCGCTCAAAACAACTAAAACAAATCCATGTTGAACTAAAATAAGCATATTTCGAATAAATGACCGTATTTTCGGCACCATTTCAAGGAAAAACGCTGATTATGCACCTGACGCACGGAAAACGTTTTAAAATATGCCATTCATTGAAGGTGATCCCTTATAATGCGGTGCACCTTATGTTAAATATATCATTGGTTGACGGCGTGCTCATATCCCAGAAAATATGAGCCCGTTTGCCTGATAAACAAGCGTCAATCCAATGTGCAACATCCAATTTCATCAGCTTGGAAAGCCCCCCCCCCCCACCGCCAGCCAGCCATTCCAAAGTGTAAAGTGCACGAGGAAGCTTTCCATTTCCACATTAGAGCTCCGACGCCCCATCCCCCCCCCCCCCCCCCCCCCCCCCCCCCCCACCCCCTTTTGCTTCCTTGCCTGGCGCAACATGAAGCGTCTAATTGCAGGATAATGGCGGGGAGGCTGACCGAGGCGGACCGAGCGATTCCTCCCCGCCCGACGGAAGGACAGACATACGGACGATCCGCGTTCAACGTCAACTCCACCTCCTTCGACGAGGGCCGTTAAACATTTTTTCTTTGGAAACAAGGCAGACACACACAAAGGAAGTCTTTGAATTATGAAAGACAAGAGTGGCGATGCCGCTCGTAGCTTTCCATCGGTTCGAGGAGAGTAGAAATGAAGCGAATCTACATGGTGAAAAGTGAATATGCAGACCTCCCCCGACAATATCAGAACAGAACCTTGGGTTCTGTTCTTCGTGAAGCCGTTCTCAAGATGACACAAGACCGTGATTCCCATTGAAAGCAATGGAAAAGCAAGTAATCCGTTCCAGATGCAGGATGTCGATCCATTTCCCTTATTTTGAAAATCTAAATATGTGCTGACTCACAAGCAGCAACATTTGACGCTTGTTGAAATGCTTGGGAAAGGAGTTTGGAGGTGTGACATCATCAGGGTGTGGCCATATGGGGGAGGGGGGGGGGGGTTATGGGCTGAAGGGTCAGATGTGTCACAGCACGGCGCCGGGCATCAATTGTTTTAGCAGATAATTTATGGATCGCGGCTCAGTGAGCACAGACCCCCCCCCCCCACCCCACCCCCACTTTACTCCCCTGACCTTGTTACCTCATTCACTTCATGGCCTTTTATTGTTTTTTTTTGTTCTTTCGTTTGTCATCTGCAGTCAAAGATGCTTTTGTTGGACATCGGCATACAGAAAAATAAAGAAGTGCATGAATACAATCATAAATAAACACACAAAAGAAAACAAATACTAAATAAACAAATGAATAAAAGAATAAATAAATAAAAGTATATATAAATAAAAACATTCCGGTGTAAAGCACTGGTCAGACCTGTGGCAATGGCTTTTCCTCCCACGGGGGGGCAGCATTTGTCTTTTGTACAGCCGCCCCCACTTCAAGCTCAGATAACTTCAGACCCATACAACTTAGGAATTAACTATTTTGATTTCTGGTGAAAGAAGAGAGTCTAAAGTTTGTAACGCTGCATTGAATGTTGATGTCGTCTTAAAAGTCAATATTCTGTGGGTCCTGCAATTTGAGTGAAAATGACAAAAACCCTGGCACTGGAGTGGACACATTTTTGAACATTGTCCGGCAGTGAATGAGTTAATATCATCTATTGTCACAATTGTGTCATTTACAGCGAATGGGGAGTAACCGAAAGACTGACAGATGAACTTTTTTTTCTGTCACTGACCTCATCCTGACACACACACACACACACCACAGTGCTGTCGTTGCTGATTGTCAGCATTCGCTTTCCCCCTCGACGCTAATCTGGCCCAAAAACTCGCTGGGTCCAAGGAAGTGCGATTGCGCCGCTTAAGGCCCTCCCCCGCGAGAAGCAACAAAATGACTCAATGGCTTAGGAGGACGCCGCAACGGCCTTGTTGCCGACTTCCTTACATGCCAGCGGCAACAACCATACGAATGAAGTGCGGAGGAAGAAGAAGAAGAAGAAGAAGAGGTGGAGGCGCGTGCGGCGCTGGACCACACCCAGTGCATGGTGACTCATCTCCCACTGCCGTCCGGTGAAGGAAAGCAAGACAACAAAGATGGAGAGCAAGAAAGCGAACGCTGACACAATCTGGGCCCTGCTAATTGAAGGACCCTCCTGACACCCTGGTGGGGTGGGCTCAGCTTGCCTGATATCATTTATATATAAAAATAAAAGGGAACCAACTATGAATGAAGTTTTGAGTGCGTCTGCCTGCACCTGTTGCAATATCACAACTTCCAAGATGTCCAACCCAGAGCTCCTTGATGCAAAAAGCTATCATTCCATCAAGCCATCAACGACCATCACAAAGGTCAATAAAACGACTTGATCATACAGTACAGTTTATTTCTTTTAATGACTATCCCATAGCACATTTATTAGACATAAAATAAGGTATATTGTGTGCAGTTTTAAGGCTTATTTATTAGAAAATTATGTTTTATGGGCACCTGGGAATGGATTATTCTCATTTTAATGGTTTCCTATGGGAAATTAATGCTTGGAATACACGCTTTTCGACTTACACACACTTTCTGGGGACCAATTGAGTTTGTAAGCCAAGGTATCACTGTATATGTATATGTATATGTATATGTATATGTATATGTATATGTATATGTATATGTATATGTATATGTATGTACACGTATACGTGCATCCCTACACATGCCTGTGTAAATATGGGGAGGCATGACTCACCAGCTCGACAGAGCCGTAGTGCTTCCTGCTGAAGTCTCCACGTCGGCAGCCCAAGTCCTCCGAGGCCGAGCTGCAACAGAAACACACCAGCGCTCAGTAAACAGCAACAGCTCTTGCTGCAAACACACACACGCGCACGCACACACACACACACACACACACACACACACACACACACACACACACACACACACACACACACACACACACACACACACACACACACACACACAGCAATGCCTTCATGCTTCTTGAAATGACAAAAAAAAGCACAGGCACCTGAATCCAAAGAGAAAAAAAACCACTTCCAAGATAGTCAAGGACAAAAAAACCAGAGCAATGAAATGTCATGACAGTGCAGTTCACATCACGTATTCGACGTAAACAGCGCACTGTGGAAATGATGTCTATTAGTTTTGCTTTATTTCCGTTTCTATAAAGCGTGTCCAATCTGTAAAAGTACATCCCAAACATGGTTTGATACACTTTCGGATCGTACGGAACGTCAATGAAACGTCACTCGGGCCATTGCGACCCCGTCGCTAACCAAAACAGCAGCACATTATTAATATGCGCATACCTACGCAGGCTTCTGTGTTTGTTCAAAGATTTTCTTTTACTTCCACAAGTCTAACTTTTCCGCATTGTGCCGAGAATGCGACATCAACCAGATATCTACCAGTAAACTCTTTTCCTGGTCATCTTTTTATACTACTAATGGTTGGTATGCATGTGAAAAAAATAACATTCCGAGTATGACACATTTGTTCTACTTGTCAAGCGAGTGTCAAAAAAGCTTTCCAATACACGCAATGGTCAAATGAACGCAGAGTCGCTAACCTATTTCTAGAAAGGTGCGCGGAATTCAACCCCCAACCCAGCAGCGGCACGTGGCCGATCGAATTCACTTGAAGGAATGCAAGGCGCACCTCGCGTGGAGGTATTGGAGGAAGGAGAAAAGGAAGAGGAGGCGCGTGCAACAGATGCAAGGTGCTAACAACAAACAACAGCGGGTGGGGAAAGGGGTGGGGGTTCGCGCAACCGCACACGTTAAAAGCAAGCACAATCTAGAAACCCTGTGGCTTTTCTTTGTACCGCTGATTGAACGTCAACAATTTAGTGGCCGCTGGATCCACGCTGTTCATGTCTACTCCAACAAAGTGGTGGAAAAAAAGAAAAAGAAATGCGGCCACCAGCGACACCGACACCCCCCCAGCCCGCTAGTCCTCCTCTCCTTCCAGCTAAGCGAGCAGCATCCTCATCCTCATCCTCATCCTCATCCTCATCTTCATCTTCATCATCTTCGCACACTGCGGCGGATCCAAAAAAGAAAAAACCAAAACAACAAAACGAAGCAAATTGGTGGCTCCGCACCGGCGGAGGGGGTGTGTTTAGTGCCGCATGCCGCCCTCCCTCTGACCCAACCCCCCTCCGCATCAACGCTGCGTGAGTGAACGTGACACTTTTTTTCAGCTGCGGGAGTGGAAACGCCACCCCCCCGCCGGTATAGCCCCTTCGCTACTGTGACGTCACCGTCAACCACGCCAGCCTTTTTTTTCTCTCTCTTTGCACTTAACGCTCGCCGGGAGCCGAAAAGTGATGTCGGGATGCCGGATAACGCAATCACATCCCGGCATCTGGAAAATGCGGCGGAGCCGAGTGACTAGGCACTAAAATAGAAAAACAACAATGCCGATAGCAATACTGGACAAATAAACACCACACAAAAAAATATATATATATATATATATATATATATATATATATATCTGATTTTTTTGTTTTGTTTTACAATGGCGAAGGGGTTACATTTGAATTGACTCATTCATTGCCAGACAATGTGCAAAAATGCGTCCACTCCGGTGCCAGGGTTTTTGTCATTTTCACTCAAATTGCAAGGCCCACCTAATATTGCCTTTTACGACTACTTAAACATTCAATGCAGCGTAAGAAAGCTTAGACCACAGGTGTCAAAGTCAAGGCCCGGGGGCCAAATCCGGCCCGCCACATCATTTTTTTCGGCCCGCGAATCAAACTTGTGAAATTACACGACGCTTGCTTGCTAAAATCCTAACCAAGATTTCATATTTTCATTATTCTTGACTTCACATTTGAACTCGTTCTTCATTAATTTTGTTGTGCGTTCTATATGTAATATGTGGAGGCGATGAAACATTCTAATGGCTTCCACAAATTCAGATTCAGATTCCAGAGGAAACCAGAACTACAATGTGGCCTGCTGCGAAAAAAAAAATGACGTTGACGCCCCTGCCTTAGACTTTCATCAGAAAAAAAAGAGTTAATTCCTAAATGATATGGCTCTGGAGTTATCTGAGCTTGAAATGAGGGCGGCTGTCCAAAATACAATGCAATACATTATTGGAACAAAGCGCTAACATGGAAAAAAGGGAAATGCTGCCCCCTTGTGGAAAGCAAAAAACATTGCCAGAGGTCATGGCCAGCACTTTATCGGCACACAAAAATAAAAAAACATAAAATAAATGGCGCCCTGGGTCATATTTTCAGTTCCATAATAAATGTGTGCGCAAAAGCATCCAACGCGGTTCTAAAATGATCCTTGACAATGGCCGCTATTGGGCTCAATGTGAGTTGATGCTTCGTCTCCATCGATAAATCGCCAGCGGGGGCCTTTGTTTTGCAAATCAATGAAGTGCTTTGGAAAATGACCTTCACGAACGCACGCGTGCGTGCGTTTGAGAACTCGTCCAATGAAAAACTTTGACAAGATTTTCATTTCAGCAAGACCGACATAGTACTTCTTGTGTATCAATTCTTATGTCATTATAATCACACAAATGCTGTACTGATCATTAATTTGCCAGAACATAAACACTTACATTAGTTTTCCCTTTTCATAGATTTAATGATTGTTTACATCGTATTTGAATGTCGATTTGGGAGAATTTCGTCTCAAAAATGGAATCTTTCTCTCTCTCTCTCTTTCTTTGGTTCGTCTCACTCCATAAAACGCGGAGGCCATTAGTTAACTCTAATGGAAAGAGGCTGCCCTCTTGGGGTTCAAGAGGGACATTACAAGCAAATTGAACCGCTTCATTTGGTTTGCACAGATACATTCTTTCTTTTTTTTTTGTATTAATAAAACCAAAACAGAGTATCAAATAGGTTAAAACGGTGTATATAATGAACATTACTATAATTATATATAATTAACAAGAATGAATGTGGCAAGAAACAACATGCAAATTTTTTGCAGGCAGCCTTTCCCGCCCGGAGTTCTTTTTCACATGGAGTCGAAATGAAAGCAGACGTTGCCGTCAACTAGCAAAAAAAGTGGACGCGGCGCTACAATCCACTCACTTTGGCCTTTTGATGTTGCCCTTCTACTCGACTCTGGTGGTAATGTCCCCTTTTTTGTTTGTATCGCCGGGCTACGCGGGCGCATATGGCAGCCATTACGCACTCGTGAGGGGACTCAGGACAACTTTTGACACATCCTGTCTGCACATATGCACGTGCGCAACCTTCTTTTCTTTGCTGAAGTGACAAATTCACCACTCTTGACTTGGAACTATGTTGAAGTGAGAGGAGGAGACCCCCCCCCCCCCCCCCAAAAAAAAAAAAAAAGTGACTGTAGATACAATTCTATTGCCACGTGCTATAAATTGATGGTTGCCATTTTGGAGATGTGTTTCTCATTTGCTTAGAAGCGAGTGGGGGCGGGTTGTGGGAAACCAAGCAAGGAGCTGCTTTCTTGTTAGGGGGAAGGTTGGAGGCTTGCGAGGGTAGGGGAGCAAAAGCATATACGGGCGGCATTTAACCTTTTTTTCCATGTTAGCGCTTTCTTCTAGATTTAGCTGTTAAAGCACTATAGACATCAATATGTATGTATTGCATTGTATTTTATACAGCCGCCCCCATTTCAAGCTCAGATAACTCCAGACCCACATAACTGAGGAATGACTCAGGTTTCTGACGCTGTATTAACTAGTTTAATAGTCCTAAAACTCAAAATTGTCCTGGAATTGGAGTGATAATAATGACAAAAACCCTGGCACCGGAGTGGACACGTGTTTTTGCACATCGTCTGGCAGTCAATGAGTATATAATAATAACGCTATAAAAATAGACGTGATCTTAAAAGCAACGGGGGGGCGAAGATTGGAAATCCTATAGGAAAAAAAAAACCTTCAAGCATTTGTCATCCGTCGCCTTAGACGTTTTGCCGTTTTAAAGTTTTAAAGTTTTTCTTGGGGGGGCTCGGTCTATCAATGCCGCAGCCAATTAGACCCCCGGGCCCCCTGCCCCGTTTTGTTTTGGGATGCCAGAAAAGGCGTTCAGAATCCCCCCTCCCCGGGCGGTTCACGCTTGAATACGCCAGCAGGCATCATCTCATCTGTGATTGGGTGGGCAGGTAAGCCCCCACACTTAGAAAGAAAGAAAGAAAGAAAGAAAGAAAGAAAGAAAGAAAGAAAGAAAGAAAGAAAGAAAGAAAGAAAGAAAGAAAGAAAGAAAGAAAGAAAGAAAGAAAGAAAGAAAGAAAGAAAGAAAGAAAGAAAGAAAGAAAGAAAGAAAAGCAGCACGCCGCGCTTCAGTCAGGTGATCCGTCATCATTTGCGAGAAAACAAGTGGCCAGCGAAACGCTCCATATTTGGTGGCCAACTTAACACTCCTCCTCCTTTTTGTTCTCCTTGAATTGAAAGCAGCAAAAGCTGAAAGCCTTCCTTACCTGGTGATCTCCAAGCTGCAACCTTTGCGAAGGAGCAGCGCTCTCTTGCGCATGATGCCGCCTTTGTCTCTGCCGAGGTCAACATTTTCATCCCAATTCATCAGCTCGGTCAACTCCTTTCAAAAAGTCGCCCCCAAAAAAAAACAAAAAAAAAGTCCTTTCCGGCTGAAAGTGATCTTGCAGACTTGTTTCCACCCCGCAGTCCACTTTCTCCTCCCTCCTCCCCCGACTCGTCTTCCTCAGACTGGACAAAAAGGTCGCGTAAAAGAGCCGCCGAAGGCACACCGTCGCCGGGCAGTGGCCGCCTCCATGCGGGCTTCGGGATGGCGGTGGCGGTGGTGGCGGTGTGGGGGGGCACTCAGCTTCAACAGACTCGCCCAGCCGACGCATGCAAACTACTCCCTGGCTGACTCTGTGCACTGTGATGAGAGAGAGAGAGAGAGAGAGAGAGAGAGAGAGAGAGAGAGAGAGAGAGAGAGAGAGAGAGAGAGAGAGAGAGAGAGAGAGAGAGAGAGAGAGAGAGAGAGAGAGACGGAGAGGGAGGGAGGGAGGGCAAAAGTGATTCCAAATAATAATCATTATTGTCATAGTTTAGTTACCATGAAAACAAATGCAAGTGTCATTCACAAAGTGTAAGCAAATTCGGGAATGGTCATATTTTCAATTCCTGAATACATTCTTGACTGGCAGCGAACGAGTAAAAGAGTCGGGCCTTCAAAGGTGAAGTGAAGGTCAAGTTGACCCGCCAATGTTAAAAACCGCATTTTAGACACCCCCAAGCCAAATCGCCCCCCAAAATTTTGTCTGTAAACTAGGCAGTGAAGTCATGGCGCAAAACATCCGCGTTGGCTTTTGTTTGTCCGTAATAAGACACGCGGCCGCGGGCCGTCATTCCGCCGACAGGCCATCGGGCGCTAATTGCAAGGGCTCTCGCTGTCGCTGTCGCTGTCGCTGTCGCTGTCGCCGTCCATCGTGCCTGCCTTCCGCTGCCGATGACGCGGCTTTCAACTGCAAGTGGATGTCAGCAGCACCTGCGCAGCGTCACCCCCCCGTTCACGCTCCCTCCCGCCCGCCCGCCCGTCCACCGCCCGAGCCAATCGGCGCCGCATCGTTGCCATGCGGATGAAAAGCGGGAAGGACGAGCGATTACGGCCAAGGTCGCGGCGGCTGCCAAAACTAGCTCTCATCTGTCAGCAGATAACGACTCGAGGAGAAGGAAATTATGACAAGATGGAACCATCCGCCAAGCCCTCGGCTGTCGTGACGCAGCTAGTATGAAAACATAACGTGTGTCGCGGCCGCTTGCATAAAATGGAGAAAAGTCATCAATCAGCCATCGTGGAGGTAATCCGTCATTTCTCCTCCACTCGAGTCCACGTCCTTGTGGAAGGAGATTGACGGCCGCAAATGGGCCACCCACCGTGTTTGGTGCAACTTCCCGCCAATCGATTGATCAGCCACCAACAACCGAGGGAGGGAATCAAATCACATTTCCCTCCAGCGGGGCGGTGGAAAAACCTTTGGCGTGCGATGCGGGTGATACGCCGCGGGCAGCTCAACAGATAAAGCCAATCGCTGAAACGGACAAACTTCTTCAGCATCCTTAATATCGCCGTCTCGTGCTCCGTTGTCAAAACAACGCACTCATTCCGAGATTCTGCCATCCCCTTCAAACGCGCTATAAATATTAAACACAGATCGAGCGTAATTTTGTTTTGTGTCCTCTTTGGTTTAACACGAGCCTGCGGCGGGGTCTTTTTCACTCCCAAAAAAAGCAAAAGTATCCACTCAATAACAAACCGCGTCTGCACTCAAAGAAAGTGGGTGTGGAAAATTAGTCCACCAGCCACCGCGGCGCTCCGCGCGTTTCCCGAAAACTAGTTTGTATGCCAAGATTACATGCTCGCGAATTTAACGTTCGGAAGGCGAAAAGTTTGTTAGCTAAAGCGATCGGAAGCCGAGGTATCGCTGTACATGGTTTTATTTGATTGGCTTGTTGCTGTGTTCGCTCTCTTCAATGTCGGAAATTGGATTGGAGTTGAAGATGTTGTCTCGCCAGCAAATAAATTGACTTTGAAAGCGGCCAAGATGTCGTTCCGGCTGACTTACCGCTCTGTTCCATTTGTATTAATAATGTCTCTCACACACGCATTTCCAGATGACACGATTAGGAGATGACAGGATATCTTTGAACGGAGAGTGAAAAATATGGAACATCGTGAGAAAAATATTCCTGTAATGAAGCTTCACATCATTTGGGGAAAACCCCCCGACTGAAAAACTTGACAGAAGTGAACTTATTTCTATGTCATATTATTCGCCAGTTACAAACAAATCTTGACTTCCGCCCCTGCTTGTGTGTACTGTTTCTTGCCACCATTGGTCATTTTTAAACTACACGCAAAGAAGATGAGTCATACTGGATGTGTAAGGTGCCAATTGTGTCAAACCGATGTCATCTTTATCCTTCCTTCATTCAGTGTGTGTGTGTGTGCGCGGAGGCAAGTACAGTATTCCCATTCCCTTGGCAGGCAAAATGCCATCTTTTGTGTGAACAGTGAGATGGAAAGAGAAAGTCCACGTCCACTTTGCATCGGCCATCGAGTGGACCCACTCATGACACAACTGGAGACTCACGCCGCAAAGGTGACACTGTTGTTGCGGCGCGATGTGGATTCGATGACAATTTAGTAGGCAGGCTTACATTTAAGACACATTTACGACCATTAAAAATATATTTATCTAATTGCAATGAAAGGAAAGGTTATGAAAAAAATAATCGTCATTCAGCAGCACTAATATGTATTGAATCTATCGGAGAACAACCTTTTTGATTGTCGTTGAATTAATTTGAGAGCAGTCTGGGTTTGATTAGCCTTGACGAGCTCCACTGTGGTCTTGTAAATATGCAACGCGTTTATTTGTAGCGTCTTACTCACCTCATTGAATTGAAATCCACTGCAGTGCGTCATGAGCAAAAAAAAAACAAACAAACCCACGGCAGGTGTTTCTTTCTCTGGGATGATGGGGGAAAACCAAAAACAAACACCACTGGCCATCTCCTTTTGCTATATTTAGCTCCAAACAAGAGCCACTTTAACTTTCAGACTGTCCTTTTAAGGGAAGGATGCAAGGCGGAACGGGAGAATGCGATTGAATCCACGAGTTGGCCGGCAGCTGGGAATCAAGGCGGTTAGCACCGCTAGCTTAGCTAGCTGCAAAGCAGGCTGAGTGGAAGTCAAGTTTGCCATTGCAAGTTCTGACAATGGTGTAGACAAGAGAGCGAGGAAACTTGTAAATAAAATAGTTAGTCACAGAGTTATATACTGCATAGAATTTTACGTGGTGTTGTTGAAGCCTAAAATACATATTTTAACTGTTTTTTAAACTTCGGGATATTCCTGCTGCTTTCGAGATGACGTAATGATGACGTAAATGCTTCATGCTAGCCGGCAGCTGGGAATCGAGAAAGTTAGCATAGCGAGCTGGAAAGCAAGTTTGTCGAAGTCAATTGTAATCAATTCACGTTTTTAACTGCGGGGATTTAATGAAGTCAGTGTCAGGAGATGAATTATTATTTTTTGTTTCGAACCACGCGCAGTTAACAACTGAACACAGAAAGAAACAAAATGTTCTACTTCTTTCATTAATGTTCCAAAGCAGTGACAGAACAGCAGAGAGCGCCCCCTGCTGTTTTGGAGTGTCGACAGCGTACCAGCACAGTAACATTAATAAACAACATTTATTATGTGTTATCATTATTATTATTATTATTGCTTTATTTTTCACCTCGGCCGAAATTTTACACCTGCAACTTGTCCAATACTACTTTTCCCGTTCACAATCAGTCTTAACATTCTGATATATTTTTTCAGAAGGGGGAAAAAAAGGTCACCTTGTTGATCCTTTTTTTCTTTCTGAAAAATATCAATCTTTTGAGAAAAAAAGTATTGCGATAGAAAAGTCACACATTTTCAGGATTTGTCTGTGAATTTGAGAGCTTCCCCCCAAAAAATTGCAGTTTAAAAAAAGTCATTTTTTTTCCCTTCTGACCTGACTCCTCAAACTACACATTTGATTTTCACTCTGATATTCCAAATTTCATTTGGACTCACGTCCATCGAATGTGCTGACTCTTGCATATTTTTGCTGTTTGTGTAACTTTCTTCGTCCTTCTGTCACTCATCCAACCAACCAGGTGCTTGGCGGGCGTTGTTGCTCCGCCCAAAATTGCTGTGCGATCAATGAGGAACATTAATGCTGACTATAAAAAATGTAAAAAAAAAACAAAACAACATTTCTGGTATGTTGTCAAGCCATACCAATTTCCGAATGAGTGAATTGGGGTGAATGTAGTGCAAAAAAGTGCTCCATGGGCTCCATCGAATCCCTAAAAAATATTTTCAATAGTGTTGATTTTCCTTCTAAAAATACTCAATCTGTTCATGGAGGAATGTGAACAACTGACGGTTGTCTGTGTTGCGCAACAAATGGCGGACAAAAAAACAAAAACGCGAAAGCTGCTCCCTCAACTCCGTTGCGGGACCGAGCGCTCGTCCGGGCAATTTTCCAGAAGCTCGTCATCGGAGAAACTGATGTGAAGGCAGGTATCGTTGACGGGGGACGAGGCGGGCGTCTGGCGTCGGTTCGAGCCTCGTTGACGCGAGTCCACATTGTCCTCCCGCCCGTCGCAAACCGGAGTGGCAAAAGTCCCGCGGTCCCCGAACGCGTTGTCGTCCTGCAAAGGCGAAAAGAGCGACTTGGTGTCGGAGCGCACGCCCGAGTCGTCGCTGCTGAGCGAGTGGAAGTCGGCAGACGAGCGCCAGCCGGGCGGCGCGTCCGGGAAGGAGAAGAGGAGGCTGTTGCGCTCTGGCGGGCTCGGGCCGGCGTCCTGGTTCCAGCCCGGCGACGAGGTCCGGCTGGCTCGCTTTCGGTTCAGGGAGGGAGGAGGAGGCTCCAGCTTTGGAACTGCCGCTTGATACCTGACAAGCAGACATTATGTCACCTTGCGGTATTTGTCAATATTATATTAACATCAATGCTAACTCGCATTTGCCCATGTTAGCGTTATGCTAAAAAAAAAAAAAAGAATACATGACAATCGGTATGACATTGCCGATCTACTTGTGTTGCTGCACCGCTTGTGCTCAAACATCTTTTGCTCACTACTATTGTATTTATTTATTCACCCATTCATTTAATTAATCCCTTTTATTTATTTATTTGTTCATTTATACATTGAATTTATTTATTAATTCATTATGTGTCCACTTCACTTCATTTATTATTTATTTTTGTCCCCCCCTCCAAAAACAACAACAACAAAAACCACCGGGGGGGTGTCCTCTTTGTCATTACTGACATTCTGCGATGCTTCAAGATATGTAATTCGTGACATTTTGGTGACCTTTTATGACCCCTTATGCAAAACTGGCTACGTTTGCATGCATTCATCGCTTGTGGTTCTTGTACAGTTCTTGAGATAGTTATGGTTTGTTTGTTTGTTTGTTTTTATGTGCTGACTGTTTTATGTGAGAATGCGGACGACGGCAATCTTACTTTTCCTCTACGCTGGACGTCCTCCTGCTCGTGACGGGGACCACCTCGTTTGACGCGTCGCCTTGCAAAATATCACCCGCGTGGGCGAAAGAAAGGCTTGGCGGGGAGGGATCGGAGGCGCCCGCGTCCGACCTGGGCGCGGAGGTGATGGTCTGCTTCTTGAGACGGAGGGAGAGCGGCCTGGCCCGAGTGGAAAGCGCTGTCGGACAACAAGCTGACGGTTTTTTAGCTCAACAGGAAACGGTAAGCGAAGGAGCGGCCCGGCCCGGCCCGGCGACTCACTCACCGCATCCGTCGAGCGGCGCCTCTCGCAGCTGAAGCTCCGCCTCTTGGGCGCCGGCGGCTCCGGCGGCCTCCAGCCGCCGGAGCCGCCGCACCAGCAGGGCCAGGTGTTGCAGAAGCTCACGGTTCTGCAGGAGCAGCTGATGCGAGCGCGCCTGCGCCTCCATGCGGGCGGAGCTCTCCGCCGCCATCTGATCCTTCAGCAGTCTCACCTGCCGGCACGCGCAACAACAACAACAACATCGCAATCAGTCTGCAATTTACACCCAACTTCTTGTTGACCGAAATATTCTTTCTGTGCTCAGGGGGGCGCTGTGACCAATATAGAAGTAGTGCCACGGGGTCATTCGGTGCCCCCAAAACAATATTTCTTCTTTTGGCAAAGTTTCAAACAAAACAAGCGCTTTGGTGTCATCGAGGCGAGGTGCCCCTGAACTGTGTTGAAGTCAGCAAAAACTGAACCAGTGCTGCCACCTCGTGGCCGACCGCAGCCACGTCAACAACATCCCTGTGCCCTTCAGAGTAATCTGTCATATATAACTTAACAAATCTTTAACTAAATTCCTTCTTCAGCAAAACATCACAAGATGGCAAGAGAGCTGTGAAAGAAAACAAAGCGACTCCCTCTGCAAGCCCTTCCGATACGGACGATCGGTACCGAGGAGCCACAAGATGGCGCCCAACAGTTGTTTTTGATGTACGTAGTTTGTTTGTTTGTTTGTTGAATTGGTTTCGGTCACCTGAGCGACAGCCACTTGAGTGTGCTGTTGCTGCTGCTGCAGTTGCTGCTGAAGGAGCTGCAAATAGTGACAAGTTGCCAGAGAGCTTCCGGCCGCGGGGGACCCCCACGGGGGGCCGCCAACCTCGTCCTGGGACGGCGCCGTCAACAAGGATTTGCCAGAAAAGTCCTGGACGCACACAAACGGGGAAAACCACATAGAATTATCTTGCTTTCATCGTGCGATTACATATACATTTTGCTGCCTAACAAAAGGACAACATTTGAGCTTGGAAATTAAATGTAATATCATTATTTTGAAAGGTGCTTATAAATGAAATAATTATTTCGATTATTTATTATTCGTAGTACGTAGTTGTATCATCATTCAATGGCCAAAGTTGTTGCACCCACGCTGGCTCGCCGCTAGAGGCCAGTAGAAAACAAATAATAATACATTTAATTTCAAGCGCCTTTCAGAACACTCAAGGACACTACAATAAAAAAAAAAGCAAAAAATAAATAAAAAACATAAATAAAATGATAAATAGAAAATAGAAATTTTGTCTGGTAAAGAAAAATATTGAATAACAATAATACTACTACTAATAATACATTGTATTTAGACGCGGCTTTCAAAATTCTTAAGGACACTTTCCAGTCAGTTTTTCTGTGGGTGAGTAGCGGCAGCCAAATGCGCCAGCGTTCACACAACCCGGAAGTAACTCACTAACTCTACTATAAAATGGCCATCGGCACAATAATATTCAAATAAAGTAAAACTACTCTGTTTGCAGACACTACATGCGCCGACGCCACGATGCAAAGGACAAATGTGTTATTTTTTTAAAAATGGACTCCACCTACAACAAAATGGAGTCAAGGTCAGAAGTCAAAAATAATTATGGAAAGGGTAATAAATGCGGGAACAAAACCTTCAGGGAAAAAAAAGTGAGCCCATGAATAAAAACGACCACCAAAAAATTATGAAAATGTCAAAAATAGGATTCCATGTAAACGTCTCACCATGATGGCGTGTTCCGGTTTGACGACGCTAAGCTCGGCCAGACTGTGCAGAATGTCCCCGACCGTCTTTCCACGTCGCGACGTGGCGGTTGCGGTGTCCTCGTCCTCCTCCTCCTTTAGCTGGGACTGCGTCAGAGTCCTCCGACCTGTTGGCGAGCCAAAGAGCCCGAATGCCATTAGCTCAATGCTAACAAACTATGCAAAGCGCCATAGATTGGCTAACAATTTCTGTCTATTTTTGTGTCAGCCTACAGTTTTGTTTTTTTGAAGAACGCGGGTGAAATTGGACCACCTTACCGCCACGCCCACCGGACTCGTCGGTCGAGTCGTCGCTGGGCCCGTCGGCGTCCCGCGGACCGAGCTTGTGGCACACCTCAAACGCTTGACCCACCGTCCTCACGATGCGAATGGCCTGCGTCTGCACTCAGCGGGACCGCCCGATGGGCCGACGTGAGCCGCGAGTGAGCCGCCAACACGCCGGCCGGCTTTCGACCTCACCTTCTTTTTGGATTTGAAGACGTTGCAGCGGAAGGAATTGCCCGAGCCGTCGTCTCTGGCGATGTAGCTGAAGATCTTTAAATCTTGCGAGTCATGCGAGACGTAGAAAATCCTGCCATGTGTGTGTGTGTGGGGGGGGAGGCCCTTGGTAAACTTTCACAATGTTGCACAATTAAAATCCAAAGAATCAGTACAATCATGGAAAAAAAAGGGACAAAAAAGTCCATTGAAACCAATTTTATCATAATAATAATAATACATTTGAGTTCTAAGCGCCTTTCAAAACTCTCAAGGTCACTTTACAGTCACAGGATCCGCTTTTTCCAGCGGCAGCGTTCACTCAACCCGCAAGTAACTCCAATCGATAGCAAGCTGGCTAAGAGATAGCTAATGATAATAATTATCATAATAATAATAATAATAATAACTACTAGATAGCTAATAGCTAGCAATTAGATAGCTATTACCTAGTGAATAGATTGCGAATAGCTAGCTAGCTATATAGCTAATGGATACAGTAGCTAGCTAATAGCTAGATAGCCAGCTAATAGATTTTCAAGACGTCTTGAAGAGGTCAACTGAAGACGCATAGCTGATGGAATGCCCCCATCTGCTCATTTAATATTAATAATAATACATTTTATTTTCAAACTAGCTTAACTGTAATACTACTACTACTAGTAATAATAATAAAATGTATACATTGTTTTAGATACAAATAAATCTGCAAGAAAACGACATCATTTCAAGAAATGTGTACCCACCAAAGAAAAGGAAAAAGAATGAACCATTTAAAATAAACCGAATCAAAGAAAAAAATAGAAATAAATAAATAAATGAGGGAGGGGGGCATCAAGTAATTGCAAACCTGTAAATGGGGTCGTGCATGATGAGCATCTTGCTCTCATGCCACGTCCATTCTTTCCTCTGCGGGCAGAATTGGGCGTTAGCGCGTTAGCATTAGCCGCGGTTCTCGGTGGCCTCGCGCACGTTGGCGAGTCACCTTCTGTTTCTTGCGCAGCAGCACCTTCACGCCGTCCACCGACACCACCACGTTGACTTTCTTCTTCTTGATGTTCTTGGCCTTGAATTCGTACTGGATGACAAAAGAAAGACACACAAAAAACATTTGAAAATAGCAAAGTGGTGACAATTAGCAGCATTTGGATGACATGAAATGCTTCTTTTTCTCCTTCATTGGATACACCCCCAAAAAGCCTAGATTTGATTCTTGCTACCCCCACCAGCCCTCAAGTGACACTTTTGCCACTTGAATGCAAATTTGTGAGCAGGCATCCAAACCGAGTAAGCCGCTTTGCCAGCCCAGCCGCTGCACCCCGACACTGATTCAAGTCTCAGTCCTCTAAATTATACAGCGGCCCCCCTGGGGAGCTGATGAAACATAGAACAGCTTTGCAGGGACATAATGGGGTACACATGATTTTTTTTTGTACGCTAAATGTCCAAATTGCACGATAATTCCTTTTATGTATTAATTATATTGTCATGCGTTGCAAGGTGGTGGTGGACCCCACAAATGCAGGCAGGAGGGAGGAGCTAAGGTGTATTGGACACATTGTATGAAATAAAGTCAGCAGAAACAAAATCGCCAACAACAAATTCATCCGAACAAAAAGGCCCAAAGTAGCCAACAAAACCATGAATAAAACATGATGAAACAAACTTGACAGGGTGACATATATAAGAATACGTTATTATATGTATGTTTATTTATCAACGTAGCGAGAACACAAAATGAATTTTAATGACAAAAATGACTTTTATAAGGATAAGTTCAGAAAAAAAATTCCAACTCGGAACAGCGCGTCAACGTTTCACGGTACAAAATGTCGCCCGCAGGAAGCTTCTTTATCATTCACACCAGCAAAGTAGGATTTTGCAGCTTCACATCCAAGGTATGAAATGTTAATAATTGCTTTCTTACTCTCTCCCGTGCCATGCCCCCCCTGCCCCACCCGCCACCGCCGCTCAGTGAGTGTTTTGAAATATTCATGGTAGGATGTGTCAGCGTCACGGACGCTGGAACAATTAGAAAGAAGCTCGACATGTCAGCGTGCCACGTCGGATATGCGGCGAGGCGAGGCGATGTGTTTCTTTCGCTTTTTATGGGGTGGGTGTGAGTCAGCGCGAGTGCGAAACCCGCACGTCACTAACGATAAGTGAGCCGCCGTGCCAACGTTGCGCTCGTTTTGTCTCGCCCGATTTCCTTTCGGCGATTGCTGGAGTGCGGCCCGTCGTTTTGGGCTTTGTTTGACTGGAGGTGTTCACTACTGTTTCCAAAGGGCTGTAATTCCTGGAAAACTGGCAACGTTTTTTTGCCTTTTGTCCATGTTAGCGCTTTGTTACTGCTTCAGCTGTTGTTAAAGCGCAATATAAACCAATATGGATGTATTGCATTTTGTACAGCTGCCCTCATTTCAAGCACCTATAACTCCAGACCCATAGCATTTGGGAATGAACTCTTTTTTTTGCTGATAAAAGAAGAGAGTCTAAGGTTTGAATGTTGATGTCGTCCTAACAGTCAATATTCTGTGGGTCCTGCAATTTGAGTGAACGTGACAAAAAAACCCGGCATTGGAGTGGACACCTTTGAGCGGATGGCAACTGATGTGAGTGTTAAGTGTCACCTAAAAATCTCAGATGAAGGCGTGAGAGATGGATGTCACACACACACACACACACACACACACACACACACACACACACACACACACACACACACACACACACACACACACACGTTCATTTGACATGCAAGATGCAAGCAGAAAAATCAATGTTGCCCCGAAGCTTGGTGCATTATTGACAGCGTTGGCATTTAGCAGCAAAGGCGCACAAATAGGAAGCTTTTAATTGCTGCGGGAGGCTTTGCAATTTGCCACATTTTGTGCCACGAGCGAGCGGCCGCGGGCCACCACGCGTCCTTTCAGGGCCACAAAATTTCCGCGGCTTTTCCAGAGCGCACTTTGTCTTTTTTCTTCTTCCAAGTGTGCAAAGAGGCTACAACGGGTGGAATGTTTGGCACGCTAAGGTTGCTCCTTTGTCGCGCCTCTGCAAGCGGCCCTCCTCAAAAGCTTTCTTGAAACCCCCCCATTCCCCTCCCGGGGTGCCCGAGGGACGGCCTGTCCTTTCAAGGCACCCGTCAAAGAAGCACCGAAGCGTGGAAGCCACCCAAGATTTAGTTTACGGTACGGGGGGGGAAGTCGGACTGATTATTGGGAGCCATTTCGTCTGCAGATGAACGTTCAAGTTGCTGCGATAGTCTTTGAAAAGTAGGACGCAACAACTTCTTTGGACTTTGAGAGCAGGCGGGCTTCTTAAGTTCACGCAACCCGGCAAGCTAGGCCAGCGCGGAGCGGGATCTTGCAGAAATTCACCTGTCACGGGTGAAATTCTTTCATTTTTATTTTTAAATCACAGCGGGACTTGCGCGGCGGCATAAATTCCGACTTGATGATTGATTGAGCCGATCTGTTGAAAAACGTCCACTCCGATCGATCGGTTGCTTTGACAACAACCTTCCTGCTCACCCACAGAAAAAAAACCGGATCCTGTGACTGTAAAGTGACCTTGAGAGTTTAGAAAGGCGCTTAGAAATCAAATGGTTTATTATTAGTGTTACTTTGCTGCTGTAAAATGTACGTTTCTCCATTGATCCGATCCCTCAAATGTCAAAGGAATTTCTGGCAAGATTTTGGTAGCCTTCTATTGTCTTCCGTGTTACTGAAGGATGAGCAAAGACGACGACGACGACGACATCCGAGTGGCATATAAAAAGCAGGCATTCAGGTCAGGCTTTCTCCTTGCGCGTCTGAGAGACAAAAGGCTCGTTAACATTCCAAGCTGATCCATCCGCTGCACTTGCTTGCGGACATCTGCCATTAAAGCCAGAAAGAGTGAAAACAATCCCCCTCATTATGGAAAGACCCACCCACCCCCGCCTACTAAAAAAAATAGCCGCTGCGCGCAACATTTAAGTGCATCTAGAACAAAAGGTGCCCCCGACCGCCACTAATCTGCCATCTCATTGTCTGAGACGTGCTAAGATGTTTTGTTGACAAAATTGTGCTCGCTGTCCTCCATTCCGTCATGTGCTCTCAACAAAAAAAGGTGATCCAAGCGGACCGAAGGCTAAAAGAAAAAAAAGCATGACATTCCATGAGAGACTCTTGGCAATCGGAGAAAAAGAGGCCTAAAAAAATCCCATTAGGGTCCAAGGGGAATCGCAAGGAGGGGGAAAGCGCCCATTTGGCCCACAGCTTGCATCTATTCCCGTCCACGCTGAGAAGATAGCCAGCGATGGGCTAAATGGAGGTGGCGCTATTTTGGTGGGGGAAGAGCGAGGGGACGTCTATTTACGTCCTTCCCGTGAATCCGAATGAAAAAACGCGGACGGCGATCAAAGAAAAGTTGTCGCGGCCGAGTGGGGGGCCTCACGCGCCTCTCAAAGGATCAGCGGGGGGCGGCGGCGGCCATTGTGACTCGCCGTGTGAACGGCAGGTGCGCAGCTGAGTTGGCCAATCAGAATCAAAAGGGAACGACGTATTTTGTAACACTAAGGCGCAAAAATGAAGACTTGAATGGCTAATTTAGCTTGTAGCAGACGTGCGCATTCCACCGTGACGTCCCTGATCCGCTGCTGAAACGCCCGTGCACGTTTCGGGTGATAAGCGCAGATTTGGGCCGCCGTTTCTCAATAGGCGGGCTCGCTCGGGCGTACTTAAGATAAGAGCCTTGTCGCGTCAGAGGCTGACTTTGACGACAACGTCAAGCCGCCGGAGCACCGTCTCGAGGGGTGGGAGGAATCGCTGCCCCACCGGGACAGCGACAGCGATAGCGGGAAGTGGTAGCCACGCGCGAGTGCGTCTTATCAGGTCATCTCCTTACCCGGATCCTCCTCATGGCCGCCACGATCTCCGTGCGACTGTTGGGCCGCGAGACGTCCAGGCTCCCCACATACTGAAACACGTGCATCACATTGTATCAATTAGCCATTTTGGCGACAGCCCAAATAAAGACATCCAGACGTTCCTCAACTTATGAACGAGATACGTTCCGAGCGGAATTTGATTGGAAGTTGCTTCCCGTGTTATATTTTGGATGACATTTAGGTTTCAGGCTGACATAAGTAAGTTTAACGCTTGTATAAGTAACCTGCATTGGTTTGTATTGAAAAAGAGATGCTCTATAAAGATATGTACATGTACAAATGGAGAGAATACTACATATGTTACTACCCAAAAAAAGTGTTTGCATGTACCATTGTTCGTAACTGGAATGTTTATAAGTAGGGGACCGTCTGTAAATACAATACAATACAATACAATACAGGTAACATCCGACTGACGACCGGCTCGACTTAGGACCCCCCCCACTTACGACCACAACCTCCAGACCCTATTTTTAAAATGTTAATTCTACGCCTGGCAGCGCAACGCGTGTGACAATTTTAGCCAGCCAGCCAGCATGTCACTCTCGCACAGCAATCGACCGTGTGATGGCACCAGAGGGGGGAGTTTGCCAGTCATTTAACCCCCGAATCTCTATTCCACATTTTGAATGGAAGTTGGATGTTACCTGTACGCTGTAGCACACGTATACATTTGGGGGGTAATCAGTTCTAGCTGAAGTCCGATGAACACTGTGTATTGTTCCTGTACCTCAAGGCTCCATTCTAGTACCCTTCAAATTTAGAGCACAAGAGTATAAAGATGTCGTTGAATTTGAGCAAAATCGTGACTTTGACTGCGTACTTTTTCCTCATCGGAATGTTGAAAATAGTTAAACCGCGTGTTAAAACAATGCTGTGTTGAAGCGCGGCACGATGGCAGCTTGGATGGATGCGAGTGAGTAAAACAAGTAATCCCATCCCATATTGAAAGTACAGCAATTGCAAAGTGTACCCGGGTCCTCTAAAAGCTTAATTCTGTTTTGCTGAGAGCTCAATAATTAATAGCAGAAACACAGAGAGCTGAAAGCATCTTCAAGCAATCTTTTGCCCAGAAAGTCATCTTACCGTGCCGCAAAAAAAAAAAAAAAAAAAAAAAAAAAAAAAAAAAATCCATTTTAAAGCATTGACTTCTGTCACATTTGGGATGAAATTGAACTTTTCAGAGTACAGTAGTTTTATTTATTGAAATGACATATTTCATTTTAATTTCCCCATTGTTTGTTTTTTTTCTGGGGGGGGAGAGACAAAATTAGTAAATGTCATCTGATACTGTTGCATGATATCAAATTGCACATTATTGATTTCTGTCTTTTGGAAGTAAATGCTCTGATTACAAAAAAAAAAAAAAAAAAAACGAATCAGAAAATACCCAGTTTGTACTTCAGTATTTAAACGAGTCATATTCTAAAGGGAAAGAAATGTTAATGAAAGTCAGGAGTGAAACAAACTTATTCTGAAAAAAAATCTAAATAAAAAATAGACTACAAACTAATTTACGCTGAGCGTGTTCATATGAACACAGATAAATTAATTAAAAATTAAAAATCAAAACTGAGTATCAAATACAGTAGGTTCAAATGGAGTATAAAATTAACACTATTTTAATTCTATATAATTAACAATAATTAATGTGGCAAGAAACAACCTTAATGCATTTGAAAATGAACTTATCTGTGTTCATAAATGGGTTAAGAAAGTACAACGGTTTACTCTTTCCTGTACTCATCTGATACTAAGTATTTGAGGATTGTTTTTACTTAATAGAGTACTGACTTTTTTTTTTTGCTTTTGCCTGCGTCATATTACTATTAAAGTAAAAGTACTCTTGCTTTAAGTACAATGTTTGGATACTCTTCCCGCCCGTATTTGACAGTTGAGCACTTGAGCATTTTGTTTTTGCCCAAAATAATGGAGTCGTGATATTCTAAAGCACCACTACTGAAGAAGTTTTGCCTGCCCAGTCTCCTAACCAGAGTCGGGGTTGTTTTTGCAGTGAATATGTGATCGATGGCTTATCCTTTTCACTTAAACACGAGTCGTCTTAAGAAAGAAGCGTTACTTGAGTGCAATTTGGGGTCTGCGGGGTACGTACCTTGGCTTGGAAGGAGATGCCATGCTGGTAAGCTTCGTCGTTGTGCAAAGGAAGCCTGGCGTCCGTCACGTCGTTCACCAGGTCGTAGCGGTTCCTCCGAGCCGGCATGGCGCAACAGCCGAGGCGGGAACCTCAAGAGCGGGGACCGAGTCGGGGCTCCTCCTCGCCCCGGTGGCTACTGAGCATCGCGGTCGCTACGAACCGGAAGGAACCGGGCCAAAGCGTCAATGCGGTGCTCGTAAATTGGGCTGGGTGATGGCGTTGAGGGGGGTCGTTCTGCAAAAACAAGACGAGCAAGGGTGGTCGGTGGCTGGTGGCTGGCTGGCTGGCTGGCTGCTGCACTTGTCTCGGCTTCGCAAAGCAAAGCAGTCAATGGGGCAAAGTCTACCTTCAGTGGGGCGTCACGAGCGGATTTGTTAACGCGAGCACCCTCTGGCGGCCAAACGTGGAGACGCTTGCGGGACACTCAAGTTGCACTTTCGAGCGTCACAACTTGATGACGTCGGAAAAAGAACAAACTCGACTTGACGTTTCGAAATATATTTTAAATAAGTGTATTCAAATACAGTAACGTCCCGGTTATATCGATACTATTTCTATGCACGCGTGGAGAAAATTACATGCAAACAGGGTCGGATATATCGATAGTCCCGGTTACATCGATATTTTTTCGGAGTCCCTTGAATATCGATATAACGTCGGAGTCCCTTGAATATCGATATAACGAGACTTTACTGTACTTAAATAATGAAGCATCATTTTTGAAACTGAATGTTATCAACGTTGGGAAAAAACTATAGATGGACTGTATATTTTAATTGACGAATATGCAGTGAGTGGCAAGCAAGTAACCGGCAGAAAAAAATATCCTGTGACTGTAAAGTGTCCTTGAGCGTTTTGAAAGGCGCTTAAAACAAACGTATGATCATAAATAGTGCAGCGAGTGATTAAACAGAGAGGAAAGTGGTTTGGGGGCAAGTTCTTAAAGTCGGAACGGTGAAATTGTGGCTGGAAGCAGAACGCTTACCTGGGCGTCCGTGTTGGCCAACCCACCTGCGGAAGTCCCGGATGAGACCAATCGGACACTGAATGGTCATCAACAAAAAAATGGCAAAAAACTGTCAAGGGCCAAACATAATGACTGAGGAAGTAACCAGGACATCGATTTTACCACCTTTACTCAGCACTTGAGTCACTTTTAATTCAATTGAAACGATTAGTTACATTCTTATTTGGAATAGTCGATTTTCACACGGACTCGTTTTATTTTCCAAGTAACAGTCATCACTCTTGAGCGTGATATTTAAAAGTTCAGAAATATGGCCATACTAATGAATGCCAAGGCGTCTGTTGTTGGTGAAATAAAAGAGCGACAGCAGTTCCGCAGTCGCACAATTGTTTGATTGATCAATAAGAGCACACAATGTCCGTACGGCCCAGATTTGAAAACAACAGTAAAGTTTTCATGTTGTTTTGTTACAACTGCATGAAAGATGGCTTAACGATGAGCGTGTGCGCGCGTCCTGCTGCCCGCCTTACCCGAGAGCCGAAGGAGACGTTAGCTGACAACAAAATTGCTGCTACGTTGTAAACAAAAACAAAGATACATTGCAAACACACGTTAAACATAATCAATTAGTCCCTTTTTAACATCTTTGTAAAATAGTATTTTCTCAAATACTGGCATGCAACCCTTTTTAGGAGTGAATAGTCAGTCCATTTGAAGAGAAGCTAACCTTTAGTAGTCTCACAATGGAGAAATTCCCAATTCACAGCAGCAAAGTTATGAAAGGGAGAAGAAAGGAAAAGAAAAAGTCCAACATTATGAATTCTTAAATGTGGCATCTCAAATAAACGTCGAACCCACCCAAATAAGTTTCCAATGGCCACGATTCGCAGTAAACTTGCTGAGCAGCTGATATCCCGGTCAGTTAAACCCTCCACTCTGATTGGTTGATGCTCACGCCACTCTAACAAAAAGGGTCCCGCCTTTACACACAGTCAGGGTTACTCGAGTCGACCAAGATGGCCGCAAGTGAACAAAAATAATCGCTTCGATGCACATTATTGTTGACTCACATTTACTCTGATTCATCAATATGATAATGGCGAGGATATTTGGAATGTTTAAACTTTTTTACACTAGGCCAAAGACAATTCATGAATATGTGACCCTGAAATAGATGCCCGGGAAACCTCGACGGTCGACTTGATAAATGTCCCTTCGGCGCTATGATGGGAAAGTCATTTTTCATTGCGCTAAAACTCCCAAGCCAGTAAAAGTTGTGCTAGTTAACATCAATAACGGAAATAATCAATAAAACCGTTTGAATTTTTGAAGTTAAGAAAAACAATTATAAAATATAAATACATTCCAAGTTGTGGGTCAGGAAAGGCTGAAAAATAAATCTTGTCACGTTAAGTACATCATACAATCGATACGGCAACACGGTTAAGGTCCTGAAAGGGAGCAATCGCAAAATGGACGCCCTACTTCTGAGTTCAGGGCTTCAACACCCAACAAGCAAGCGGCCAAGAGAAGGCAAACCATAAAAGGAACCATTACAAATATATAGATATATATATATATATATACACACACACGTTCACACAACAAAAATAAATAACTGAATAATTACAAGCGGGAGATCTTGAGTGCGTCGCCGACCAGGCAGGAGGAGCAAGGAGGAACGGGAACAGGGCGACCGGTTGGTTTCACTCCGCGGCGCCGCTCATTTTCTCCTCGTCGGCTTGCTTGTGATGCTGCAGACGGGCGTACGTCACCGCGTCCCCCCTGATAGGTGAGTGGCCATTAAGGTGTTAGCATTAGCGCGGGACCGGGATGGAGTTTGTTTAGCGGCCCCCGTCAGGATGGTAGTCAATATGGAATCGGACAAGTGTTGTAAACACAGCCAACCAACGAGAGGCCGTCCGTCTCAGACCAAACCAGGGATGTGTGAATAATCAGTTTTCAGCCAAAAACAAAATAAATAAACATTGAATGAGTGACCAAAACTGCCACATATTAAATATAAACGCAGATGAGTGTATTCGATTAAGAAAAGGAAAATAAGCCTTTTTAAAATGAGAGTCGGCCGCTAGTTAGTGGGTGTTTGACAGACACAGAGACGGTTACACCTTTTTTTGGGTGAAAAAAAAAAGAAGAAAATAAATAAGAGTGCTCTTACTTTTTCCCAAGAGATGCCAAGCCATACAAGACCCCGGTGGCGAAGGCGATGGCGTTCCCAAATAGCGTGGTGAAGGAAAAACTCAGGAAGATGGGGAACATCGCCATCCTGAACTCAAAACAAGTCACTCGCTAAATTTGGCTCATCGTTTGACCACCATGCACAAATAACATTAACAATAACAGCAACAACAATAATAATAATATTGAAATGTCAATCTGTTCGGTCACCAAGCTAAGACCTTATATTAAATTGATATTCCCCAATGAAATTAATCAGAATTTGTCTTTTTAAACAAAACCAAGGCCTCACCCGCAGTAGAAGAAAGATTTCTGCCAGGGCCGGAAACGGTCAGCGCGCGCCGCCACGGCGTTAGCGAACTCGATGAACTGGCAGCAGAAGGGCACCTCGCATAGAAACAACACAAAGGCGTTCAACCTGGACGCAGGAGCGCATTAACAATGGAATCTCAATTCTGACACAAAATGTTCTTCGGAGCTCTTACGGGTTAAATGAAACAGTAGAGATACATTGTAAACATGAAATATAAAGACTTACACCATCCACACTCCGGCGGCGATGTTTAAAGGGTTTACAGTGACACAGTTCCATACTCCTGCGATGGCACAGGCTACCAAAAAAAATAAAGCACAAAAAATGATACACCCACACACACACAACAAAAAAAACATCTAAATAACACAATAATGTCAATAAAAACACGTTGCCGTGACATGTTGACTGACACTCCATGCACTTATTTCCACTCTGGTTAATTATTTAGAGCTGATGGAATATGCAGCTGTGGTTCGTGTGACACAGGCACTTTTGAAGTCTCCGGTGTCAAGTGTTGCTGATGATGCTTTTTTTTTCGTTCTCTGCTCGTCCAGGTGGGGCCCAAACAGCGGTTGGATAGGCTACTGCAAGTGGGCAATGCCTTTTACTTGAGTTGTATGTATGTCATCGCTATATCAAGTGGATCCCCTATTATTCAGGTGGGGATGTGACCCTGAATAATAGGGGTCGACTTTAGCAAAAATCCCACTATAATTGACCCTGATTCAAATGCACTGAAAAGTATCGATTTTCCATGAAGAATAGTGGTTGAGTGACCGCCTCCCCAATCGTATAAACATTAAAAGTTATATAAAACAGCATGTCGCGTACAAATTGTATTTGTTTACGAGCCAAACAAGCGTGACGTTAAAAACAAGATAATTTTTAAAAAGCAATCAACTTACATATTCCTCCCAGCACACCGGCTATTTTGCAAAGCCACCGGTACCACCACGTCATGCCATCGTCCTCCGGAGGGGAGCTTTTGTGGGTCTCCTCGGAGTTCATCCTTTCGATCCAAAGCTACCGCGAATGTGGATTTCGACGATAGGCGCAGTCGCCAGTCGGACTGTGGAGCCGAAAAGGAGACGGCGGTTGCTAACAGCTAATGCTAACAAGCGCCGACCAAAACATAGACGTCAGTTCCGACTTTCTCTTGAAAAGTAAATCGAAACGAACGATTGAATCGTGACAATATATATAATTTGCACTAATAAAATCAGATACGACAATAAAATATAAGGCTAGTTTCAGCGGAAGCTACGGTTTCTTGTTCCGGTTTCCTGCAACCGCAGTGCATCATGGGTAGACATTCCAAGTCAGTTATATCGCACTTCACTATCAGCAGATTCGTGTTATTTCGGGTAATTGTGCCTAATAAAAATAGAAATTGCACGTGCGCACTTAATTTACATAGAAAATATGTTTCAAATGATTTTATATCCGACTCCTATTATTTCTTTCGTCATATGACAGCTCATTTCAACCAATGAAATGGACTCATGACGGTCGGTGGGCAGGATGACCGCCACGCTCGTCAAGAAGCTCGTATTATTTTCAGAGCCTCAGAGAGTTTTCTGTACTTTGCATCTTGGTTATTATCAAAAACGAATAATCGTATTATTTGTGACGATTTATTTCTCATTGAATATAGTTTTTAATAGACAGTAAGACACCATGACGATCACTCGGACAGCAGCATTGAGGGAAGAGGCTGTCGCGTCCTCCGACTGGTCTGCCTCTCCTCCATGATGGGAAACACTTTTCTTTTGGGGGCAGGCGGGAGGCACAGCATGGCATCAAGCGTCTGCTGCCTCACCTGACCGGCACTCTCCAGCTGGGAAATGACGTCCTCCACTTTAGCCGCTTGCTCTTCGCCGTCAGTATGCAGACGCAGTTGATCAAGCTGGGAGTGAATGAAGGAAGGAAATGTCAAGGAGGCTATTGGCAAACGTGGGACAAGATCCTCTCACTTACCACCTCTTTGGAAAATTCCGGCTTCCTGATAAAGGATGGGCTTTTTGATACTTTGACCGCTGACAAAAGGACCGTGATGGCTTCTTCTGTCTGTTTGGACATCGCCAGTAACAAAATCTAATAATTCATGTGATGAGAGGGAAAATACAGTTTTAAACGTAGAATAACTCGCACTCAGTTATTGTGATGCAGACTCACCTCTATGTTTCGGCATAGTCGGCTATCTGTGCTCATGATTTGCGAATACATCAATTGTGCCTTTTCAAGGTCATTCTGAGGAGAACAGCAATAATAATCATGATGATAATGACAATAAATTTCATTTCTAAGCCTTTCAGAACTCTCAAGGTCACTTTAAAGTCACAGGATAAGTTTTTCCGTGGATGAGCAGCGGCAGCAACACGCGCCAGCGTTCACTCAACCCGGATGTAACTCAAATAGATAGAAAGCTAGCTAGCTAACAGATAGCTAATAGTCATTTCACACATGAGACAGTGAAACTCTGATTGCGGTTCATCACTTTTTTCGCTGCGCCGTGTTATGTTATAGTAGAAGCTGTTTGAAGGTTTAGAATGACATTTTTGTCTGTGCGGCGTTTGTTAGCGCAAACTCACCTGTTTGAGCGCTAACGCCACAGCGAAGCAATAAGCGTGCCTGGGGAAAAAATAGCCTTTGGCCTGAGCCTCCTCGATGAGGGATGTGCAGATTGTGTGTGACTCTGTTGTGTTCTGATGGCCAAAATCAAAGATTAAAAAAAAACAGCAGATAAGTTCACACAATTCAGAAACAGAGCAAATATTGTTATAGTATACCATTATTGTGTCATGATAGCAATGAAAGGTGGATTAAATTGCGGTAAGGTTACATATGCATTTCCTCCCGCTGGTCATGACCGTTGTTTTGTTTTTGAACGCAACATAAACAACAATATGTTTGAGTTACCAGTTTATAGCAGACAGCGGATGCCAGCGTCAATGTGTCTTTGTTGAAAGGCACATTTTGGCTCCTCATGGACCGTATCACTCCGAGAGCATCTGTCGAGAGCATTTGTCCTTTTGAAACACAACAGTAAATAGGCCGTGTGCAATCCATTGACTTACCTTTATGATAGCCTTTAACAAATAACATGTCAATGGCAATGTTGAAGGAGGTGGGGTCGCTGAAAAAGCCTCTCAATTCCTATCCAGGATGACAAAAGATTAATATACTGTACTATTCTTCTACAATTACCTGATTTTTTTACACAAGTATCCATGCTTCTCCTTTAGAACATCACGCAAGTACTTTTGCCACCAATGATGTGCACCTGATCGGTAAGCGTCTCGGCGGCCATCTTCTCCTGTCCCAACTCATAGCACAGTCTCATGAAGAGGGGCCCAAATTTGAAGTCCCCGTGCGCGACGTTCCCGTTTTCTGCATGGTACCTGGTAACCAACGGGTGATGGTGCGACTTCAGATGGATCGCTGTGGAATTCAGTGTTCTATGTCCCATACCGGAGAATACCTATAAATTGCATCTCGAGCGGTCTTCACGTCCTCAGCAGACTGACACAAGTGAAGCAGCAGTTTAAGCTCGTCTCGCAAAACAAGGCTGTTGCTTTGCAGTTTGTGGCCAAAGAGCTCAATAAAATTTCCTGCCGATATGAAAACAGGAGGAATGCAGCGTATTTGACAAAAAGCACAGCACGGGGATAACCTTGCAACCATTTTATTCAAAATAAAACGAAATTACATAGGACGTGTTCAGTGCGTACCTTCTGATCCAGTGATGAGGTGCGCAACTGCCAGCTTTCTTCGCTGGAAGTCTTCAAGTTTGACGACATCCTCAGATAGCAGATGCCTTTTAGCTGCAGAGTTGACACAGAGAATTATTTCAAGCGGAAACAAAGGAATGAATGCATACGTGCACGTTGTCACGTGTGCACATAAAATCCACCGGTGGACAAATGTCTCCGAGTCGCCAACAAACGAAACAACAACGTTATCCTTGTTTACCTCCTGAACGTGGTCCAATCCAGCCCGGCTGGAGCAAAACTGAAAGTGTCACTCTTCTCGAAATGTGCTCGCGTCGAAACGAACAACAACATAAAGACGTAAACCTCGGCAGCGCCATGTCAAAAAACTGGACCACACCACGTTAATTACGTAATTTTTCCATCACGACACGTTCACTTTAAAACACATCTATATGGAATAAATGTGTTCCTTTTGCATTAATCTTTTCTATTATCCGTGTTTAAACGTAATAGAAATATGGTACATTCCAACATGGCGGCGCCCTAACGAGCCATTTTTTCCTCCAACATTGAAACTACGGAAGCCTATTGCTGCCATACATGAAAAAAGACGGGAAAAAGTATTTAAAAATATTACAATACAACAGTGCTCTAAACAATAACAATGTAACATCTTTTTATTAACAAATGTAAATCGTGTCAAGAGGAAGAAGAGTTTAATTAATAAGCACATACATGAACAAATAAAAAAAAAAGACGTATTAAGTTAAAATGGACACGTATCGTAATCAAGAACATGCACAAAAAGGTCAACGAGCTGGCGATGCTGTTTTATTTGATTTTATTTATTTGTTACTGATGCATAGCCGTGTCCTCTTGAACATACAGTGCCTTAATTATTATGAAACACACATTTTGATATATAATAAGGATGTGTGAGGCTTAGTCTTTGCCACATAAAGCCGATTTACCCAAAAAATCCTTATGACCAAGTACATTCAAGGGCACACTATAATATCTTGTTACAGCAGAAGCGAAGCAGAGCAAATGGTTGCTTCCTGTTGTCGCCCCGAGTAACAAGACGCCAGCCAGCGCGCTGGCCGTGATTGCTTGCTCAGCCAATCGGACACAGGCCACGTTGGATAATTGATGACTTGCTGCAATGTGCGTGCATGGTGACAGCTTATTTCTTGCATATCAAGGCAAGGCGATGCACTCTTTGCATTGGTCATTGGTGGCAAGACTTGGTTCATTTCCTCTCCTGAACAAGTTTGCTTTCTCATCATATAGTATAATAACATAGTCTAATTGGAATAAAAATAAAAGGGGAGCACTCATTTGTGTTTTCATCAACATACGTACTTCCTTTTATTTTGGTGTTTTGCATTTGGAATCAGTCAGCAGCGGTGGCTGCTATTGTGTTACACACGCGGCAAGCAAACAGTCAGAAAGCGCCCACAAATACTTTCACTTGGAACAAAGTACACTTTATAGAAGAGGATGCTGTTGAGAGCACAAGACACACATAAACATTGTTGACGCGAAGAAACGCCTCGATGATTCCACGGAGTAGAAGAAGAAGAGAGCGTTGTCTGTATTGTCATTCAAAGTTGGTCTTTTGTCGCAATTATCGAGGACTGATATTTAAGACATATCAGGTCACTTACAGCGTTAGCTAGTAGCCCAGTACAGAAAAAACTCCACCAAATCACGCTTTGTGATAATATACGCCCCTAAGTATTGTTGTATGCTCTATTCGTTTGTGTTGCAGCTCTGTATATGTTAAGGTAACCGTTGTTTTGAGAGTTAACCATTATAGTAACAACTATGCCAATGACTGTGTGCGTCGCTATGGTATTTAACCTTACATATGAGGTTTATGCAAGCAGAATTTGTAATAATCTGTTTTGGTGTTTAAGTAAACAGCGGTCCACCATTATTTGCAGGTGATAGGGCGAGAAGCCTGTCTGTAAATTGGGAACATCTGTAAATAATTCAAAAAGAAAAAAATAGGTTCAAAAATGGTCTTTATAGAGCTGAATTTTTACCAATTGTAAATGGAGTGGAAGGTTGTGGGTTAACCAATGCTGAACAGCGCCTATTCCTTTTTCTTAGGTCAGTTTTTGGCGTTGCATAACATTTTTCGTTTTCATTCACAAGGATGCTGGCTATGTTGACGCTAAATAATTTAGCGTGGTGGCGCTAAATGCTGGCATGTCTCAAAAAAATGTTAATTCAACTTCCACTAAAAAGATATCGACGCCAAATCCCAAATAAGGTACGGAATGGTTTTGTCCATTAGCGTTCTTTTTATCGAATACATTCATTACTCAACAGCCCAGCAAGGCAAAGATCTGTTGGTTCTTTATCCACCCGGTAAGATGAAAATCAAATGTGTTGAAATTTAAAAGATGTGTGATGGGTGCAACGCATTTTAGCAGCCGTCCCTTCGCAAAGTCGCAGGTTGATATTCAGAAGTGCATCGTGGAAATTAATTTGACGTGCGTGAAAGTAAGAGCGACAGGTTTCAGGCGACGTTGGCTCATGAAGGACCTTGTCCTACATTTCTATCTTACATGCTGGAAAGGACTCGTCCTGCATGACCACCGTGCTGCTGCTGGCTAAGACCATGATGTTCAGCTCCTGTTGCTTATCGTGACTCTCCTGGTACCACTCCCTCATCACGTCCGTGTCGTGGGTCGGTATCAGTGTGACCTGGTAGGCGAGATAAGGTGACAATTGACCGTTTCGGGCTGATGGTCTGTTCTTTGGATATTCAAAAAGTCTAGATTTCGAGATGCCCAGTTCTAGTGGGGCATTCGTACAACACTTTGAGTGTCAACGTCTGCCAGAAGGTCTTGATACGACAGGCTTTTTGAACAGAAACAAGTGCAGGTCTCCCAACTGCATTCATTGTACATTACATGTTATTTGTAATGACTTGTTTTTATTGATTAAAAGTTTGGGAACTCTTGTTTGACAAACATATCTACAGATCCCCGAAGTGACATACCTGCATATTGTTCTCCCATCGGGCTTTTCCTTCCAGAAGAGCATCGAGCACGGCCCGACTGGGCTCTTCAGACGTCTGGTCATTGCCGCTGACCACATAGTACGAGGAACGCACCCGTTGGAAGAATTCGGAATCCACATTCTTAGCATTGCAGTGATTGGGGATGTAAACCAAATCGACATACATCGGAGGACAGTTGGATAGAGATGCCACACTTGACACTTTCCCGCTGGTACTTCGAGACGCCGACGTATTGGTTGCATTTTTGGCATCTTTCCCTGCGCCAAGACTCTTCTTGGGCGAGGCCGTCTTTGAGTCCTTCGCTTTTGACAGACCGGTTTTCCGAGATGGCGAAGAGGCCTTTTTGGTGAGCTTTTTCTTTTTGAGTTTATCCGTGGCTTCCGTGTTAGCATTGTGTCGGTTTTCCTCAGCCTTGAGGGCTTCTGGATCGACCATGCAGACATCACGGGGGCCCACAGATGGAGCCGAGTCCCTGAGCGCTACTGGAGGGGGATCAGCATGCCTGTAGGTGAGGGTTCTATCGGTGGGTAACGTCTCGGAGTCATCTTCTGAATCGATGTTAGCATCCGCCGTAATCGAGGGGCACTCCTCTGTCCCCGGTGGAACATCGGAATCGGTCTGAGAGGGGGCGGATTCACTAATGGATGTGGGAGGAGTCTCCTCACATTGCTTGGCAGGAAGCTTCCCCCCTGGAGGCGGAGGCCCGCCTCCTACCATCTCAAGAGCCTTCTCTTCCTCGAGGAAATATTCAAGAGGGTTGGGGTTGATGAAAGAAGGTGAAAGTTCAGTCTTGGGATGACGGTATTCACACGAAGGTACTAAACAGAGGTCGACCTCCGTCTTGGAAATGGATGGACTGATCTTGGAAGGGTCAGGCTCCCTGAAGCTGCAAGCTGCGTTAGAAGTACATGGATGCGAGGACACAGGTACATGTGATGAGGAAGAGACTTTGGTGCTCTCGGGAGATTTCACTCCAAGTGGTGAATTGTCACATATAAACGAGTTGGTCTCTTTTTCTGAAAACCGTAATGCAGATGACGACGGGGAAGTCGTGTCAGAGGGTTTGTCATGTTTCTCTTGTTCGTCACACTTGTTCATTGAAGATGGAGAAGTGGGGCTGGTATCTCTTTCCAGTGGACCGCCTGAAAACGGAGAGGACCCAATAGAAAGGCAGGAATGAGGGGGTGAGTGGGTAAGAGAGGTTGCCGTTGTCATTTCAGGTTTGTCAAGATTCTCTTGTCCAGGAGATTTGTACTCCTCAGATAGTGAAATGGAGCTGATGCCTCTTTCCACTGGACCTCCTGAAACTGGGGATTCCTCACTGGAATATGGGGAACGGGGAGCAGAGTGGGTGGAAGAAACTGCTTTCGGCGTGAGTGGAGATTCGTCCGTCCGCTCGGCCAATAGGGGTAATTCTGTCATTTGGCACGGTGTGGTGGCAGAGGGAGTTGACTGGGATGCATCCGATGGGGTGACAGATGCATCATGGGCTGAATCGGCGTCTTCAAAAAGTAAAGGCTTCTCGGATGCTCTCTCAACATGCGAAGGACTGTCGTCAATCTCAGTTGGGCCGTTCTCTGTGGCGCGCGAGTTGCTTCCTGCTGATGGGTGCTCAGGAGATTGCTTACTGAAGTCAAGGGCTAAGGATTGGTCTGGAGATTCCTGGCCGAACTCCAGCGACATGGCAGAATACTCAGGTGACTTTGCGTCATGTATCTGCGGATTGGCTTTGGTCTTTGGTGAGACGTCTGGTGAGATGGACATTGGCCGAGGGCAGTCGTCCTTGGATGGGGATGCCACCTCTGTCTCATGGAAGGTTGTCGGGGTCTGACCTACGGAAACGGATAATGAGTCATCTACTTCCGTCGAGTGAGGAGAGCCAACCTCAGCATGGAGGGAAGGGGAGTCGGTGGTGGGCTCGGGAAAAGAACTAGTGGCAAGTGAGGCAGTGGATGCCGAGGCTAAATGCGAAAACACATCCTCCGCTGCGACTTCTTCCAGCGGTGTGCCTGACTTCTCTGAGGTGCTGCCTTCTGAAATTGACATTTTACTCTCTTCTTTGAAAAGCGATTCTTGTTTCGCAAGTGTCGTTGAGGAAAAGACTGATCTGCTGATGTCATCCGGTTCCTTCTTTATCGGGGAGTCCAGGTCAGTTGAAGTTGGGCTTTTTGGAGAAGAAGACAACTTATCCATGGAGGACAAACACTCTTTCTCGTCAGGCTCAGGTGTGTCCCTGCTTGAAGACTCCTCTTTCTCACCGGTGACTTCCACAATAATCGGACCTTGGTTTTCATTGCCTGACATGGGTGGCAGAGGTCCTGCTTTTTCTTCTACCGGGGACTGATAATAGGGTGTATGGCCCGAGGAGTGGGGGGAGCCTGCTCCTTCTAATGTCTTGTCCTCCGGGCTGAGGGTGGAATCACCCATCGGTCTGGTGCCGCCTGCTAAGGTAGTGGAGAGTTCAATGGGGGTGCCAAACGTTGACGGTAAATCAAAGTTGTAATTTTGATTACTTGAAGGAGATTGCACCGAGGGCGCTGTTGAAGTTGGCCTTGCTGAGACTGTGTCTGGGTTCTCAAACGATTCTTCAAGTGTGGTAAATTTTTCGACTTTTGCATCACAAAGAAATTTGTCCTCTTCTAATAACGACGGGGGAGACATGGTCGAGGCTGTGTGGCTGTAGTCTTGACCTTCTGTTGCATCGCTCCCGGAGTAGTCGGAACGAGGTTTAGTCTGAAGTAAGGGTAGTTTGTTCTTCTCACACTCTCCAGATTCCATTTCACCTAATCTGCCAAATTCCAGAGATGGAGACTTGTTCCCATTGTTAGGTGACAGGGTCTTCTCACCAGTGATCTCAAGGGTGGACTGCATGAGGCCAGAGGTGACGGGCAATTCCTTGGCTGCTTCGTCTGAGGCGGTCGAGTTCTCAATGCTGGCCGGAAATATTTCATTGTGGATGGATCCGGCAGGGGAAACGGGAGACGATATTTTGGGCGCGGCTGAAACAATCAGTTCTTTTTTCTCACTTTTGCTTTCGCTCATGCGTTGATCATCTGCTGGATCATGGTCGTCAAGAGTTTCACAGGACTCTTTGTGATCCGTGAGCACTCTCAGTGACTCATAAACAGCTTCGGTTTCCCCTTTCTCTTCGTAGTCGGCTCCGTCAGATACTTCCTCCATCACAGTGCCCTCGTCGTCGTACCTTTCACACATGTTGCCGTTGAGTTTACCCTTGAGAGCTTGTTCATCTGGAGTCGCTCCATTTTCCCCTTCGGCCTCTGTTGTGGCGATTCCCTCATCGACAGACTCTGGCGCTTCGGGGGACTCTTTGGTCTGGATCGGGTCTTTACAGTGGGTGATTAGTGTTGTCTCTTGAGCTACAGTTGCTTGTAAGACCCCCATATCCTGACCCAGATCTTCTGCTCTTAGCTCTTCAAAGTCCTTTGTGAGATCTTCTGGGGAAGACATATCAGCCCTTTCTGCATCAGAGTCCATCAAAGGTGTCGCAGCAGCAGCTGCACTTTTAGCGGCATTGACCTTTGGATCATTTGGAACTTTTGACACTCCTTTAGCTTTCGGCTTTGAGGGCGTGCCTGCATCTTTCCTTGAAATGTCTTTTTTCAGGGTCTTTGGTTTTGGAGACATGCCTTTATCATCTGCAGAGGCTTTTTTAATGTCTTTCGACAGCTTTTTGACATCCTTCTTCTGTTCCTTCTTGTCATCCTTTTTCTCCTTGAGAGGAGAATCTCTCCTGATGTCCTTTTTCATTTCCCTTTTCTTTGCGTCCTCTTTCTTCACCCTTTCATCTTTTTTGATGCCCCGTTTAGGCAAGTCCTCTTTTTTGCCAACCTCTTTTTTAACCTCCTTTTTCTTCTCGGCTGATATTTTCATGTCTTTCTTGGCAATGCGCTCCTTTTCCGGTTTCACTTTGATCAGAGATGTCTTTTTCTCAGGTGCTTCCTTCTGGGATGTTTGGTCCGCGTTTGCCTTTGACTCTTTCTCCGGAGCCTTGGCTCGTTCCTTTTTCATAGGGGCTTTTTCCTTTTTCTCTGCTTTTGGTTGTTTTTCACGGGACAGTTTGTCTGCATCAGCTTTGGGTTTCTCCGTCGTCTCCTCCTTGGATTCTTTCCAGACAACTTTGCTCGGCGAGGACTTTGGATTTGACTTCAGGCTCTCCTTGCTGTCCGTTTGATTTTTTATCTTGGCTTGCTTCAGAGTCGGTGTTGACGGAACTTCTACAGGCATGGATTTCTGAGTGACAACCGGCTGTTTTAAGAAGTCCAGGTGCTTCAGTTTTTCCAAACCTTCAAAGATGTGCTGCTGGGTGGCATTTCCCGTAAAGAGAACACGTACGACTTTCTCTGAGGGATTCGCAGGGTGCCACACGACGAGAGAGCTGATAGATGTCAAGTAAGACGCAGGGAACTCTGACTCTTTCCCATTTGGCAGCAGGATGGAAGCGGTATCCTTTTCGTTTCCAGTCCACTGCTTCATAAAATGTTGCATCTCTTTGCTGTTCTTTGCTGGATTGAGTACGTACATCTCGAGTTTCCCCACGCCCATCTTCTGAAAAAGTATGATAGGCTCAATCGTGTTTCCGCCGGGCCGCTGGAGCGGCTCCGTTCTCAGGTTTAACTTTGCAAGGAACTGTCGAGTGGCCGCCGCCTCCTCGAGATTCTTGCGTACTCTGTAATTAGGTTCGGGGTTTTCCAAATTTTCCGGAAGGTTCACAAATACGACCCCGATATCCGGCGAGATCATGTTCTTCGCCCAGTCGCCGTTTGCCGTCGAACCCTGCGACTGCTCCTCCTCCAGCTCCGCCATCTTTCTTCGCAGCATGCTATTGATGCCGGGCAAGTTATCATCGCCGATGTGGGTCAACAAGATGGAGTCCACGCGGTCTAAATGCCTCACCAGCTTCCAGAAGCATGACTTCCTGTCGGAGCCGCCGTTGATGAGCATATTGAAGCCATTGACGGCGAAGAGAGCGGAGTCGCCGCGACCGCCGGGGAAGACGTAGCAACACGGCTTGGAGAGTTTAAGGAAACCACCGGAGGCCGGCGGTTCCAGTACGTCGAACGGGGTCAGGATTTCGATGGATTCGGACAGATACTCTGTGAACTCGGAGAGTCCCTCCATTTCGGGGAGGATGAGCGCTGAGTTAAGCTTCATGTTGATGAAATCTTGCAGGTTGTGTTTGTCCAAGTTGGAGTTCTTCCAGTCTCCTTGATCGGGGCAGGAGAGCGTCAGGTTGGCTTTGTTTTCCGGGTGAATGGTACTCAGCAGTTCACCAATCTAACAGCAATTTAAAAAAATGTTTTGGTTTTTTGACTGAATATTCAAACATTTGAGAGAAGAAATAAACCGTAAACACACCTCCTGGTCGGTGAATATGTCCATGAATTTGGAGAAGGAGAATGATCCGGATTGAAGAAGGAGCTCGCCCGTACTTTCGGTACATTGGCCACACAGGACCAGAAGTTTTTGTCTGGCAGAATCCGAGATCATCAATCGAACCTACAAAGAAAGCTGGTGAGAATTAGATGACATATACTGCCGGAAACTTGCCATGAAGCTTAATGTGAAGAATGAGATCGTGCCTAAGTGTAATTCCTGAGGTTGCCAACCATGCTTCCTTATAAACCTTTTGAGGAATGGGGTTTGTAAGAGGCAGGATATCTATCACTTTAGTAGCTCAGATTTACCTCGGTCCTCACGGTGTCGTCTGAGGGGTTGATGAGCACCACTGTCTCCAGCACGTTACTTTTATGATGAAGAATTCTCTGGCCTGCCAAAAGGAAGGAAAAGGGAAAGAAAACTCACTTTTGATGAAAATTTGTAATTGGAATCGTTTTCTAAATGGTAAATTTACCTTGCACGGGATTTCATGGTGATTGGATTACGGCATGATACATTCTAATTATGCTGAATAAATGTTATGTTCCTTTTTTTGAACGGTCCATCTCGCATCTGGCACATTTGATGTATGCATGTGTGTGTATGGCAGACACAAAGCCCGCACCATGACATGCTTGATCCTTAAAGCGACAGCATCCTAACAGGCAACAAAATAATAATCATAATCCATTTCATTTAGAAGCGCCTTTCAAAACTCTCAAGGTTTCTTTACAGTCACAGGTTAAGTTTTTCTGTGGTTAAGCAGCGGCAGCCACGTGCGCCAGCGTTCACTCAAATTGGAAGTAACTCAAATAGATAGAAAGCTAGCTGGCTAATAGATAGCTAGTTGTGTTAATTCTGTCTCCTTATTGTCTATTACAAATTAGCTAGATAGCTATTTAGCTACTAGCTAGCTGGATATGTTACGATTCCACAAAAATATACATTTTAAGGCTGTAAAGTGTTGCGTGACTCTGACAACAAGAACGTCCACATCTTTCATTTTCCTTCCCCCTTTGTCTGGTGAGAGTGGGCGTCAGCCACCAGCCGGTGTTAGCAGCGCCGCCGCATGACAGAGTGTCAACGCGTCGGAGCAACCGTGACCCTAGCAATTAACCAGCCAAAGTCATCACCCCCCGAACCCCTTCTAACCCCACCCTAGTCCTGCTCCTATTGGCTTCCTGGTGGAAGCAGACTGTCACACAACCAAGCGCACAGGAGGAAATTGACATGGAAGGCACCGGACCAAAAATAGATGAGTGGAACAACTGCAGAGATGAGCAGTCCTGCTTTTGCTTTAAAAAACAAAAACAAAACAACAACATCATAATAATAAAACCGCTTGCGTCATGATGCTAAAATGATGTGGCAGCAAAACAATACAAAATGAACCTTAGGTAGACACCCAATACCTTTTGCAGTTAATAATAGCCCCCATTAAGACAATATTATGACTGTAAATCTCATTTTTGAAAAATTAAAAAAAGACATCCCTTGAATAAAAAAACATTATATAGAAGTCAGTAAGGCATGTTATACCTTTGACATCAGCGGAGAATCGTGCTGAATGTCTGGATACAAAGAGTTTGAGTTCCTGGTCCAGGTTACAGTCCATCAGATTGGCATCCCATGAACGGATACCTGAAATAATAAAAAAAATACAATAAAATAAACAACGTTTTCTGCAAAATCAGACAAAACGAATTGTTACGTACATTATATATTTTTTAAGCTGTACTATCACAATGAAATCATGCAATGATATAATATGCGAAAAAAAATTAATAATAATAATAATAATAATATAAGGGTGATCTGCGGGAGATCATAATAAGATGAAAACGAGGTTGGTAGGATGAGCTTGATGACATCAGAGGGAGCTGAGTCACGGCCGGCTCCGTCAGATCACACAATGAGACCTCTGTCACGGTCACCATCAGGCAGTTTCCCTCAAAACAAAGCGACCGGGGTGTGGCACAACGTATACTTGGCAATGGTTTTCTTTTCGCAATTAAAAATGGGGTGAAATGAATTGAACTTCTAAAGAGCCTCTAAAACAGACTCCGTATTTTAATTTTATTTCATTGTCATGAAAACGGTTGAATTGATGTTTCAGAAAAACAATGCCATCGTCCTGTTGGACGTTCAGGATATTTCTTTTTTTTTTTTTTATATATGACAAACCGACAGCAAGAACAGATTGGACACTGGTCAACACCCTATTGGACCCCTCCCGAGACACTTTCGAATGTGATGATGAGAATGCGGAAGAGCAGGCAAAAGTCAAGAGTCATTGTCCGAATACTTTTGGTATGAAGATGAGATACATTATAACAGTGTATGAAACATTAAAAATATATTTTTCAATGTAAAACCCTAAACACGGTAGTTTCCAGTCGCTAATTAATTTTGAGGGACAATTAAGGAAAAGCGGTTAACAAAATTGGTCTTCGCGGCTTCTCGTAGGGACCGCAGTGCGGCCCAGGCCACGCCCACCGGCCGGTGTCGGATGAGAGAGCGAGATGCCGGAGGAGGAGAACAAGAGTGAGATGCTCCCACGGGATGGGATGGGATCACTTTAACGCTAAAAAATGCAACCAATAATCCCAATCAATGGATCAAAGCTGAGAGTCACCCCACCCCCCCCCCCACCATGTTTCTCTCCTCGCACGCCGGCATACCCCTCTCAATGTCGGCTACGGCACACTTGAGGTTCTCCTCCGCGACCACCTCGCCGACGACCACCAGCAGGTAGAATTTGGAGTGGACAAAGTGGCGCGCGGGGCCGCAGGCCGCCGCCGGGCCGGGCGTCATCTTCGCCGGCTCCATCTTCGGCCTCGCGTCGGCCGTCGCGGCGCTCTGTCGCAACAGGGCGGACGTGGTTGGCGCTCCGATCCGATCCACTCCGCTCCACTCCCTTCCTTCCCTCCTCTTCCTCTCCTTTTTAGTCTTTTTCCCCCTTCTGGCGACGCTGCTTGCGCTGTAGTCGGCGCACAAGTGAGGACAAGGAGTGGCCCGGCCGCCTGCAAGCCCCCCACCTCCCTTTTTTTTGCTCACTCACGGCACAGCTGATGTCACTGGCGACGAATCAAACGCACCCTTCCGGAAGAGACCGGGAGGATGAGGAGGATCCGATTTTGTTGGGTACAGCTATCAATACAGCTTTAAATTTAAATGGGGGGGATTGATGTCACCATTTGGAGTGCCCACGTAGGACCTCTTACCCCGTAATCCAACAAAAAAAGGCCACTTTAAAAACGAATAACACACGTCCATTGAGATACATTGATGAAATGCGATAGTTGTATTTTTGTTTATTTCATTTTTTTGTCACCCATTTTTTTCCTTTTTTTTAAACATCATCAACAAAATTGTTGAGCCTAATAATGGAGATCGAACTCAGTGTGAGGGCCGCTCCTTGACTATTTTTTAAACTTAATTGCAGAAAGTAGGCGATATGGGAGGTCGTTATAAAAAATATCGAAAATGACATCCAAAAATATTGACAAGATGAAAATATTAATACGATTCTATTTATTATACTAAAAGGGAATGAAAACTGAATGTTGATATATATATATCAACATACAGTAAAGTCTCGTTATATCGATATCGGATATATCGATATTCCCGGTTATATCGATGCTATTTCTATGCACGCACGGAGAAAATTACATGCAAACAGGGTCGGATATATCGATAGTCCTGGTTATATCGATATTTTTTCGGACTCCCTTGAATATCGATATAACGAGACTTTACTGTATATAGAAGTTGACAGATCATCTAATGGGGGTTCCCAGGCTTCATTTATTCAGCGCCAGTCACGTCAAAGGTATTCTCCTCGAATAAAACAAAAGGGGAACTTTGCCAACCGGAAGCTTGAAAGCAAACGATAAAAGAGCAATCGATCAATATGAAACGCCTGTGCGATCCAACAGGAAGTGAAGCGTTTGTGGGTGCCTAGATTCTAAGTTAGCTTGACAGTCAGCTTCAAAAAAACATTGTTTCAAATAAATGGAGCCGATTTCTAAATAGCGAGTTACATTCTCACTCTGTCCCGAAGGTCACAATAAAAATTTGGATAGATAATACTAACATATCATTTAAAACCCTAAATTAATAGATTAGCACAGAAAAAGAAACAGTACTGCTAACATAAATGTTTCAATAAAACAAACAAACAAACAAACAAACAAACAAACAGGTATCATTCCGAGCTGTTGATTTTTGCGCCGACAACACCATCTACTGGCAGTTAGTCCAAAGTGCAGCAGAACTTGTGCATTTTCTTGGCCAAGGGATAGTTTTGCGATTTATTGATGTCGTTAATTGGCGGAAAATGTGTTGAACCAATCAATATTATGAAATGATTATTTAATCATGTGTGATGCTTTACCAGAATTAAGCCGAAAGTTGAAAGAGGGTCATATATGAGATCATCACATTTGTTTGAGTACCTTCTTGATAGCTTCCTGTAATGGGCATGTGACACATGCTTGTTGGATTGGATTTTTTATTTTTTATTAGTCTCACAGTGGAGAAATTGCCTTACAACAGCTGTATGGATCCCCAAAATTAAATGTGGTTCAAGAAGAATTTAGTTTTAGACAAATTCTGGAACAAAACAATAATAATAATAATAAGAATGAAATAACATTTAGGGCAAGGATAACTACGGGGGCATTTTAAATGCACAAACATGACACATTAAGAGTCTAAAATTAGCTGCCACTGGATTCAGCTCACCTCCAAGCTCACTCAGGATGAGATGGTGTAAAAAACCTTCGGATGCATCCAGTCCAAAGTGTGTTGCTCTACCTTAAAAAAACAAAGTACATACATAAAATGAGTGAAAAATAAAACCTCCCCACCCCAACCGGGTACGTTCCGTTCTGCTATGTACTTATTTGAAAGCTCCTTTCATGTGCATTGTGCATCCAGCCCCCTACACGCACACGCACACACACACACACACAACCGACCTCATTCTGTTATCTTTTTCGTCGACTTAACATGAAGCAGACCCGAACAATCAACCTAAATCCTAACTTGCACGCCACATTGCCAGCGCGGCCTCCAAGTGCAAGACGCGTGGAAAAAAAATCAAGGCAATTTTTCCATTGCGTTGGAGGACTTTCTTTGGGCAAGAGAGAGCGGTGGTAGACACGGTGGAGCGGACTGCTTCCCACTGATGACTTTGTCGAGGTTTTACAAAGTAAAGCCAATTTAGGGTTGCTCATCAATAGCGTAGTTGAATGCCGTGCTACCAAAAGGTCAGGCAATACTGGGCTTAACATGGATGAATATTGTTAGCTTATAATAAATTTCATTTCTAAGCATCTTTCAAAACTCTCAAGGTCACTTTATAGTCGCAGGATACGTTTTTCTGTGGGTGAGCGGAGATAGATAGAAAGCTAGCAGAGATAAACAGATAGAAAGCTCGCTAGCTAAAATTGTTACAGATTGCTAATAGATAGCTATATAGCTAATAGCTAGCCAGCTAGAACGTTTGTCTAGAGTGGAATTCAGTAATGAATGAGAATCAATATTGTTGCGAAAAACAGAAAAGTGGGGGGGGGGGGGATCATTCATTTCCAGAGATCAAAGCGCGTGAGGAAAAAAAACAGATAAGCAAAGTTAGCTTTCATGCTCAGGTGAGGACAGCGTGTGATTTTCTTCCTTTTCGCGCCGTCTGATGTGTGAAAAGACGAGCGCCTCGAGGAAGCGGCTGGCGAATTCAAGTGATTATGTGGCTGCAATCTGCCATGAAAACATTGGATTCCATCCAATTGCCACGCAGGTCGCTGCAACCGCTTTTGAGAGCGGCGGCAAGCCCGCCGGGCAAGACGCTGGAAAGTGTTTGCTTTTGAAAGGATGCCTCTGATAAAACAGCTTCCAATGGGGGATCAGGGGGCGCGGGGGGGTTCCATATGTTTCAGAAGGGCAACCAGTCCTCCACATGGGGCGTACAATTGGAATATACAATTCCTGGGAGGCGGATCGTGTGTACACGCATTTTTTATTCAAGCGACTAAATAGAAATAGGAAATGATCAGGTTGCATAAGTATGCACACCCCCTTATATAGGGTTGCGGGGCGGGGGTTGTCTGTGTTCAGAATGAACCAATCAGGAGTCAGGCTAGTGTGCCCCCCCCCCCCATCACCAATTAAGCGTTAAATAGTTTACACTAACAAAATGCTTTTGTGTAAACAGCGAGTCACAAAGCAAGTTGAAGAATAAGGCATGTTTGTTCCACGCGCATTCCAAACTTTTGGCTCGTGCCATCATTTAATCTTTATATGAAAAATAGTTAGCTCACCCACACTCTTGTGCACACGCACACACACACATGGCGCTGTGCACTTCTTTTGGTATTTTTGTCGTCCCGAAGGGGAAATAGTTTGCCGTTGTCAGGACTTGTTCCTCTAAAGCTTATGCTAAAAACTGCAGCCCAACGGAACGCCGAGCGAATTGGATTGGATTAGCTTTGATTAGTGTCGTCGTGGAGAAATGGACATTTCGCAGCAGCAAAGTGAAGAAAGGAAGAGAAGAAGTAGAAAAATAAAACACAGGAGCTGCTGGAAAGGCAGCCACTCTCGCGGCGCCATCTTGAAGCCAAAAACAAAAAAAAAAAAAAAAAAAAAATGTGACAACTAAAGTCCCCCCCCCCCCTCCTAAAAAAACACTTCCAAGATCCTAAAACGGGGGGGGGGGGCTTCACGTGTATATAAACAAACTTTCTCAAGCAATGGGAAAAGTCATTTGCGCAGGACGGGGGTGCAAGTGCGCTCTCCAGTCGGCAGTAAATTTCAAGCGGGGGCATTTTGATGGTCTCCCACATGACCCCGTCCCACCGAGTGCAAATGGAGAACTCGGCGTTCCCAAGACGGGAAGAGAGTCGGTGAAAGTGACGTTCCGCAGCAGTTGCACACGGCCAATATTTTGAGGCCATACGTCAATATAGGCCAATCCAAAAAATACATGGAACTAACCTCTCAATTAACGGGGGGGGCGGGGGGTCGACAACTGCCCGCGGTGGCACCTTCTTGCAGGCATGCGTGGTTGTTGCCGGGACATTCCGCCAGCTTTTAGTTGATGGAGAGGCACCAAATCGTGAGTCTGATCAACAAAAACGGGGATTCCAGATGTTTCTGTTGTGAGCTCAATCTGCAATAAAAAAACAATGAGAGTTAGATTTTTTCATTTTTCAAAATGGCCTTAATAATCCCAGAAACCCATATACAGTAGTCCAAAAAATACGATATTTCTTATAATTGTCTTAAAATCTTGCATTTCTCCATGTTTGAGTTGAGAAAATATGTCAAGCTAGCAGTGCTAGCCAAAAGCTGCCATCACATTCTCACTTTGGGTATTTAAATAAGGCCTCAAAAATTGTTGTGTATGTTCTGGTTGACGGGGAAGACCTTTTTTGGGGGGAAAACTGAAATCTGGAAGCTGTTGCTCTATCATAAGCAGACCTACAAAAAAATATAATCATCCTAATTAATGAACTCATTCACCGCCATTCCTGAATTTATTCGGGAAGTGAAAAGCATGGCCGTGGAGCACCATTCCCAAATTTGTCGGGTTTTGTTTTTGTTTTCTTGCAGGGGGTGCCGATAAACCTCTGGCCAGACCCCTGGCAATGTTTTCCCCTTCCACAGGGGGGCAGCATTTGCCCTTTTGTCCACGGTAGCGCTTTATTACAGCTTCAGCTGTTGTTAAAGCGCTATATGAATCTATATGTATGTATCGCATTGTATTTTGGACAGCCACCCTCATTTCAAGTTCAGGTAACTCTAGACGCATCTAATTTAGGAATTTACTGTTTTTTTCTCTGATGAAAAAAGAGAGTCTAAGGTGTTTTCTAACATTGTATTGAATGTTTATGTAATCCTCAAACTCCCTCCCAGCCCTGCGCCCCCTGCCCCTTCCCACTGCCACACTCACCGAACTCTGAGTACACGCTACGTGCTGTACTATCGTCCCAAACTCTATTTTTTCCGTTTTTTTTTTTTCTCTGCAAGACCTCACTTCAACCTTGTTTTTGTTGGTGCATGACGACACTACGTCACTTTACATTCACAAATGACACACACACACACACACGTGTTGTCAATTGTGTGTCTTTTTCGCCACGTTTTAAATGCCTTGCACGCATTCATTTCATCTGTGCTGTATGTCATACATATTTGACTTCCTGGAATATGAGGTGGAATTTGAGTGAAAACGACAAAAAGTGGCACCGGAGTGGACCCCTTTTTGGGGAAGTGAATGAGTTCAAGTGACAATTGTGAGATTAAAGTCAGAATTCGTCTTAGATGTGATTTCAAAGGGACAAATGTGAGATTATTCTTGGAAAAAGTAGCCGAAGTGAAGTAGAAAGTGCAAGTTCCAAGACAAAGCGCGCCTCGTCGCTTCATTCTCGAGGAGGAGCCGACCGGGCGGGGGGGGAGGAGCTGCGCGAAAGGGGAGCGACCGTCCCGGCCCGCGTCGTCCCGCCTCGCCTCGCCGTCAGACGTGTGAGCGGAGCCAGTGCGCCGCGAGCGTCCACAACTTTTCTGGGCGGAGAAGACAGCGTGAAGCGGGATGTGACTTTGGAGATGCAGGCCACATCGGACGCGGCCGGGAGCTTCCGGCCGCCCACCGTCCCGGTCATCATGTTCACGTTGGGGGTGGCGGGCAACGCCACGGCCATCGCGGTGCTGCGCGTCTCGCGCAAGGAGCGAAAGGAGAGCACCTTCTACACGCTGGCGTGCGGGCTGGCCGTCACCGACCTTCTGGGCACCTTGCTGGCCAGCCCCGTCACCATCGCCACGTACGCGGGCGGCCGCTGGCCCGGCGCCGAGCCGCTGTGCCAGTACTCGGGTTTCGTCCTGCTCTTCTTCTTCCTGGCGCAACTCTGCATCCTGTGCGCCATGTCGGTGGAGCGCTACCTGGCCATCAACCGCGCCTACTTCTACAAGCGCTACGTCGACCGGCGGCTGGCGGCGCTGGCGCTGCTGGCCATTTACGTCAGCAACGCCGGCTTGTGCGCCCTGCCCGGGATGGGCTTGGGCCGGCTCAAACTGCAGCGGCCGGGCAGCTGGTGCTTCATCGACTGGCACGGCGGCGGCAACCGCACGGCGCCGGCCGCTTTCAACCTGGCGTACGCCGGCGTCAACGCCGCCGTGGTGCTGGCCACCGTGGCGTGCAACGTCACCGTGTGCGGGGCGCTCATCCCCATGCATCGCCGCTTCGTACGCCGGACGTCGCTGGGAGCGGCGCGCCGGCGGTGCCGGCGGAGCAGTTTGGGGAGGCTGGCCGAGGCCGAGATCCAGATGGTCATCTTGCTCGTCGCCACGTCCGTGGTGGTCCTGGTTTGCTCCATCCCCTTGGTGGTGAGCCGTCAAGCTAACAAAGCTCCTAACAAACTTAAAAAAAAAAATACAAATACAAATACAAAATGGAAAGTCACCTGCGTAAGCGCCGCTAAATATTTGGCTTCGCTGACGAGGAACGTGCGCTCTGCTTTTGGTTGACGGATCGTGACATTTTTGCCATTGCCAATCCAATTCCAGGACCCACAGAATATTGATCGTTTGGACTACATCCACATTCAACGCGGCGTAAGTGTTTCATCCCAAAAAATGAGGCAATTCCCAAGTTATATGGGTCTGGAGTTATCTGAGCTTGAAATGGGGGGAGCTGTCCAAAATACAATGCGATACATACAGATTGATTTACAGTATAAAGCGCTTTAACAACAGCTGAAGCTGGAATAAAGCACTACCGCGGACAAAAGGCAAATGCTGGCCCCTCGTGGAAGGGGTAAACATTGCCGGAGGTCTGACCGGCGCTTTATCGGCACCTCCTGCAAGAAAAATCCAAATGTTTCCATGTTAGCGCTTTGAGATAGCTTCAGCTGTTGTTAAAGCGCTAGATAAAGCGACGTGTATTCTACTGTATTGCCCCCATTTCAAGCTCATATAACTCCAGACCAATATATTTTTTTTCTGCTAAAAGAAAAGAGTCTAAGGTTTCTAACGCTGTATTGAATGTTTGTGTAGTCCTAATAGTCAATCTTCTGTGGGTCCTGCAATTGGAGTGAAAATGACAAAAACCCTGGCACTGGAGTGGACACATTTTTGAAAGAAAAAAAACGGAATGTCATCTTTCTGAAGAGGGACAAAAAATGAAAAAAAACAACAAAAAAAACCATCCATGAATCAAAGCCAAGCAAGCAAGCGATGCCTGATGTGATAGCGACTTGCCTTTGTTGCCACTTGAGCGTTTTAGACGAGGAGCCGTTTGGAACGTTGCCTTTGTCCCCCCCCCCATAAAGAGATAAAAAAAAAAAACAATCATTGGAAGCAAAAACGGAGGAGGGGGTTACCTCGCAACGGTGACGAATGATTGTTTGAAAAGGGCCCGTTTAGCTTGGCAGCTTTCTCTCTGTTCTGTTCTGTTCTGTTCTGTTTTGTTTTGGCCGTTTCCAAGCAGAAAAGTGGCACCGTTTGGCCAATTAGCGGCCGCGTGGGATTGATTTCTTCTGTCTTCCCAGCTGAGGATCTTTGTGAACCAGCTGTCCGGCGAGCACAACCAAGAGGCGACGGGGCTCGACAAAGACCTGCTGGCCATCCGAATGGCCTCCGTCAACCCCATCTTGGACCCGTGGGTCTACATCCTGCTGCGGAAAACCGTGGTCCTCACGCTCACGGAGAAGATTAAATGTCTCTTCTGTAAGACGGGCCCGGGTCGGACAGGGGGCGGCGGCCCGTTCCGCCCGTCCTCGTCGTCCGTCGCGCGGCCCGATTCGCCGTCTCTGCCGTCGCCGGGACGTCAGGGGAGGGCGTGCACCTCGCAGATCTTCTTGTTCCCGAACGAGGGCGGGAGCGGCTCCTTTCCAGAAGGCGCTTCCGCTTCCGGATCGCCGGGCCGACAAGCGCTACCGACCCCCGGCGGGGGGTTTGGAGGAACTGGGACGGAGGTCACCGAGTGGTCCTCGGAGGGGGAGCGGACGGATTTGCCGGTTTCGCTTACGGACGGGACGGCAAATGTCCAGGAGAGAAGGATCTAAGCAAAGACGACTCGCAAACGCTGGCCAAGGACCAGCGTTTCAACAGGCGAGAAATAGGTTGTTGTTGTTGTTGTTTTTTTTGCAGCATTTGGTGAAAACAAACCATGTTGAGACAAACGGAGGAACTTCATGAGGACATTAGCAGTACTTGAAGCATCTTCGTGCCAAAGAACTATGTCGGGATTAATTTAGGACACCATGGGGGAAAAAATGGGTGAGCAAAATATTGTAAGGCATTTCAAATTTTGCAAAAAAACTATGTTGGGATAATTTCAGGACACTGTAAAAAAAAAAAAAGACAGGCAAAATACATTTTATCGCATTTCTAATTTTGCTAAAGAACTATGTCAGGTTACATTTAGAGGTGAGCAAAATATTTCAAGGCAACAATTTAATGACATGTCAAATGTTGCCAAGGTGGAAATTGGCTTTTCCAACAGAGCCGTACGAGTCCACATAAACCACTGTCTCCTTTTCTTGTCGCTCCAAAAGTGATGATCACAATCGGGTGACATATTTGAGCCAAGGAACCGGGTTGACCTCTCACGACGAGCTTCATTCAAACAAAAGTTTGTCGCCATCGCGTGGAATTCTAAAGCTTTCTGTCAAGGTGACAACGACAACAGTGACGGACAGTCCCTTTCCTCCGCAAAGAGGAGCGGCTTGCCATGTTCGTTTTGGCGCCCACCTGCGTCTTGTTAGCTTTGTACATATTTCTAAATAATAATAAGCCTACCTTTTGCCGTTTTCTTGCTTGGAGCCATTCGTCAGCTGATGTTGACAATCAAAGAAAATCAAGCAGTGATTATTTCAACACTCAAAATTCAACAAAACCGTAGAAGGCTGCGAGTTTCTTGCCAAAATTTTGATTGCTTCTAAACTTGCAAACAATGAGTTCACGGCAAGCTCGAGACCTTACCTGGTCTGGCTCTTCTTCTTTGTTCCTAACGACGCTGCATCGTCATCTTGTGTAGAGCTCAGTGCTGCCAACCACGTTGCGGCACAGTGCGGTACTACACCAAAGGCCTGTAACGCTAAAGTCGGACTTGCTTGTAGGCTGTAAAAAAGTCAATAATTACATGAAAAAAATGTAAATGTAACATTATCCAGATTTCCTAAAAGTCCCAAATTATTTTCCAAAAACGTTAGCTGCATGCAAGCTATTATAATGTGAATGTTGCCGTCGCAAGAAGCTAATTTATTGTGAAAATGTTATGATCTTCTCCGTGAGAAAGTGTAGAGATTCAGAGTTTTTTTAATAGGACTTTGGCGGGCTGTGAATCTCAATTTTACCAGAGCGTGCGTTGCCTTGATTCATCCGATATGTGTTGTATTTCTTCGCTCAACGCCGTTGTCGTTGTAGAAAATGGACATTTGAAAGAAATCACAGGAAAATGCAAACGATCTTGTACTTGTAATGAATTATAGGAACAATAAAGTTGGAAAATGGTATCAAGAGTCTTATTTTCCCAAACTTGGATTTGTATTTTGTTATTGTAGCGACAGCGACTCCATAAAAGATGTCAGCTGACGTCCAAAACATCCCCGAGTCGGGCGATATTAGCTAGCCCAGTTTTTGGGTGATTTGGGGTGCTCAACAAATGTCAGAATGAAACAAAGATGACATTCAAACATTAGCCCGAGGGGGAAAAAATAGCCTCCGCCGTCTTGACCTAAAAATGATCTTTACATGGAATGTCCAATTGCGTTTTATTGCGCCAATATCTTTTTTATAACCATCGGCTTTTCGCTCCGCAGGCGCTTTCTATTGACATACGATTCAAGATGGCCCCTTGTCTGCTAGCTGGAGTATAACACACCCTTCATTAAAAACAAAAGAAAACTGCTAAATGTTGACATTGGGTTTATTTCACGGCCAGCGTTGATTTTCCTTTTTAAATTCTCTTCGGCCTGGCCGTGAAATAGCCAAGATTGCCCTGAAGTGGATAAACCAGACAAGATTTAGTTCAAAGCTTCAAGGCTAAGCAGCACATTCATCTCATTTAAGATTAGGGATGGTTGATATTTTTACCAGTACTAGTTGCTCTTTGAGTACTCACTGATTACTTAACGCGTGGAAATAAATAAGCAAATAAATAAACAGGTAACATCCGACTTACGACCGAATTCCGTTCAGACCAGACGGTCGTAAGTAGAAACGGTCGTAAGTCGAAATCCATTCAAGTTGATGAATAGAGACTCTGAGACTGAATGACACGCAAACTCATCATATACGGGAAATAAAAATACTGACAAAACATGATGGATTTTAAATGTAAAAAAAAAAAAAAAATAGTATAAATACAATAATATTCGATCTCTTACCCAATACCAATACATACTTTTTTATTTGGACATGGCCATTTCTTTTTCAAACAAATGCACACACTTTTTAAAGGGTTAGCTTAGGCTTCATTTGGAAAATTGAAAAATAAAAAAAGGCAACGGAATGATGACAATTTTCAGGCCACAATAGAAACTTTAATTTTGAGTAAAGAAAAAAGTGCAATGGTGTGTCTCAAAAGAGGGCGTGAAAAAGGGAAGTGTTCCATTTTGATTTGAGTGAATTTATTTCAACTTGTGCAATGGTGTAAAAGCGTGATAAATGCCAAACATTCACTTGGAGAGGGGCTTTTCATTCTATCTATGCTATGGGTGTATAGTGACAGGAAGAGCAATGACATGCTCTTCCACTAGAGGGCGGAAGGTGAAAAAAAACAGTCACGCAACAGCAAAATTGCTTTACGAGTCATTAAATCTTTGACAACATTGAAATGACATCGCTACATATTTTCTGGGACCGTTTTTTTTTCTCCTATCTTCTTCTTCTTCTTCTTCTTTTCCTTTGGGCTTTTCCCTTCGAGGGGTGGCCACAGCGAATCAGTGTCCTCCATCTTCGGAGGTATGATACGCATGTTTGTTTTGGCCCAGCTTTTACGTCGGATGCCCTTCCTGACACGAGCCTCTGTATTTCTATCGCGTGATCTAAGATATTTTTTGGATGTAAAACACATCCCTTGTTTGGGATGGCAAGATTTGCTGACGCACGCGTAGCCGTTCAAAGCCTTCTCATTTTGACAAAGTCTTCCCGCAAAGGCTCCGGCGCATCTCCCGACGCTCCCTCCCGCGATTCCAGCACGTTCCCCGCAGCGTCCGCCGCCAGGGCGCCGGCGCCGAGGTTGCGGTAGCGCGCCTGACGCCGGGCGACGGCCTCGCACGCCGCTACCACCTCGTCCGACTCAAAGTCAAAGTCCGCTTGGAGTTCCGGGGCGTCTAAGAGACGCCGGTCGGCCTCCTCGCGGCGGCCCGGCTTCTCGCTTGCGGCCGCCTTCAGCCCGCGCAGGGCGCTCGCCCGCGCCAGGTCGTCCCGCCGCAGGCCGCGCTCCCACGGGCGCAGGTGGACGGCCACTTGGAACGAGCGGAGCGCCTGCACGCGTAAAACACAGATTGCGCTCAAAAAAGATCTGAACTACACAAAAAGAGTTTGCGTTGTCATTTTAACACTTTTGAGGACAGCCGTTACGGCAGCGGATAGCTTCTAATGACATTAAGTCAAGGGGTGCATGAAAGGTTTAATGCCTGTTAGCTTGATGCTAACACATAATGGAAACTCCATAGAGAAGCTAATTAATGTAGCGTCAATGTCACAGGGGTAGAAAAAGTGTCGCAAACAGAATGATTCCAATCAAACGTGTCAGTCTAAAAAACCCTGAAATGCGACTAGGACGTTAAAAATGGAAATTCTCATATCCTGAAAATATCTCGCGGCTTAGATTTGAAGCGGATTTACGTGAGACGGGATATGTGAGATAGTCTCGTGTTGCAAATGTCTCCACTGTGAGACCAATAAAGGCCCATCCAATCCAATCCAAAAACTTCTGGGTTGGCTCACTCGAAATTTAAGGCACCGTTTCTAAGGTAAAGTACCAAATATTGTATAAGAAAAACACACCCTTTCACTCGACATGGATCTTTTTCTTCAAGAATGAATCTGGGCTTTTACTTGTAGACAGACTAAGAATACTTGTGCAAGTTCAGCTTGACACATGCACACACATGCGGCCGTTATATTCAAGACGTGACTTGTTTGGCGGCAATTTCGGGCGTTGCCGCGGGCGCGTTTGGGATGTTTGTAGTAAACAGGCGGAAGGAATTGATCTTAACGGCTTGTCAAAAAAATAAAAAAACGACTTGCGTCAGCTCGCTTCAGTTTGGTGGCACAATGTTCTTGTTTATTGTGGGTTTTTTTTTGATCTCTTCTTGTTTTTGCTGCAAACATTGTCGCTTGGCCAAATATCAGTTAGATAACAACAACAACAAGCGGTCATTTGAAACTTTGGAGTTGAGCCGATTGTGACTCACCAGGTCAACTTCCCCCATGCCGAGTTGAGCACGGCCTAACGTCTGCCAGCCTTCCCACCACACGTTCCGAAGCTTCACCGCCGTTTCTGCCGCCTTGACGGCGGGGAAGACCTCCTGCAGGCTCATCAGTACCTGCATCCCCAACACCGAGCGGGAAAACAAATCACTTCACTTGATTTGGAAGTCGATGATCTGCGGTTAGCGCTAATGTCACGTTTGACTAAAAGCAAGCCAATCTACACGTCTGCTAAAGGACCTGAGCCTTCATCTCGTACAGCAGCGGGTCATCCGGAGTCAGCTGAATGGCTTCGTCCCACTTCTTAACAGCATCTCTGTGTCTGAGGAAGGATGAAATATAGAAATAAATCACCACACATATAGGATTAGTAGCGTTGGCTTTGACGACCGCGAACGTTTTAGAATTTGCAAACAAAAGCCGCGTGTCTCTACCTGTATGTTTGTCTTGTCTTATGTAAGTGGACAAAAGGTTGGCCCTTTTATTTATTCAACAAAGCCTTGCGTGATATATCACGTGCTATTGACAGATCGGTCTTGCGTAATAGCATGTAAACAATATATGATCCCCATCCGTCTATTATTATCATCTGTCTATTAAACACAGGCGAGTGTTGAAGCAACATTGGGAATGCGCAAATAACTAAAGTTCGCTTTTTTTTAATCACAGTTGGACAAGATGCATTGCCCAAAATGGCTGCCTGAAATCAAAATGGCTTCCTTTCTTCGCCGCCATCTTGTGTCCTTTCAATTTGGCCAACATGTGAATTGCTTTTGTGTGAAAAGAAAACGGCAGCGTAGGTCTGTGAACACCGTTGGCCCTGAAAGAGGCGCAGCAACGAGGAAGGAAATGGAAGTGTTGAAACTGTCAGCAAACCACCAGCGCATCATGGGAGGACATGAAGCAATACGTGTGTGTGTGTGTGTGTGTGTGTGTGTGTTTTAGCCTTTGTCAAAGTTATCTAATGGACCATTTTAACCTTCAGGGGCCAGTTCCGTTTTTGAGGAGGTCGGAAAAAAAAAGGAAAAATAATCCCAATAATAATCGCAATTTTTCTTTCTTTCGTCCCGTTTTATTTATTTTTAAACAAACACATGCAATAATTTAGTCCTATAATAATAACCAATGTCAGACTCCTTAAACGTTTTGGGTGTCTTAGGTTAGACTTGAAATGAAAATAAAGGATGGGTCATAGAGTTCACGTGCGTCAAAAGGGTGAAACCGGTGGACAAATTCGACGCCGCCCAGATCACATCTAAAACCCCAAGAGTGCCATTAATGGCTATCATCTCCGCGGAAATGCGATTATGAGGAGTCGCCCGTGGCAACAGACGGCATTCGATGTCACGGAGTGCGCAGGGGGCTGAGTGAATAGAATTGGCTTATCAAGGGTCAGCCGTCCTGCGGGAAAAGATCAGATAACAGTTCTCAAGAGAAAGTATGTCATGTCCCAAACTGGCAACATCGCCGCCGGTTTGTTTGAAGCCATTTTGAGACCTTCTGGTGGGTGAACCGATCAACACGTTTCGCAAGATTCATGTTGTTCGGTCATCAAAGTCAAATCCTTGTACATCTTGTGTCACTTATGTATCTAATGAGATGGCCTTCAAATGTGGTCGCAATCACATCTGTTGGGTTTGAAATCCAAAATGAAAGAAATGACTGTGTGGCTTTATGAAGTATGACCGCGGATGATGCTTATCTTTCTGATTCGAAACAATATATTTGCAGATGTAATTTATGGCTGTGAAATGTCCCGCTTGTTTGGGTGATGATTTTTTTCCTTTGCGACAGCGACTCCTATCGAGCACTTTATGAGACCGCAGGCTCGAACAACAACAACAACAACAACACAGCAGCAGCAGCAGCAGATGTCTGTCCAAGGCCAAGCTAACCTATTTTGCTGGGCTAGCAAGGCGCCCTCCTCCTTCAGCGTCTTGCTCTTGCTAGCGCACTCCTCCAACAGGATCTCCCGGCGTCGTTTAACGGCCTGCTGCCAATCCACTTGCCCGTCCCCGTCACGTCGCTCCCGATCTGCCGCCGAGGCAGCGTCACTGTCGTTCTTTTCCTCGAAGCGGTGAGCCGCCGACTTGGATACCTTCTCGCCCGCTTTCCGCTTCCAGCCAAAGGACGCCATGTTTCTGGCGAGAGTCCGATTGCAGTCGGTTTAACTGGCGAAATTCCTCTCAACCCGACAGGAAATGGTTAGCCGCGTGCACGTGGCATGTCAATTTATATTTATAAACGTCGATGCACACTATGGAAGAATTCGCAAAATAAATGCGTCCACATCCAGTAAATGATCGTGGAAGAGTCGGATGAAGCAGACATCGACTACTCAGGCCTGGAGAGAGTGAAGGCGTCATCGAGTGGCGCCCGTTGTAACGCCGAGGAAACCAATGATGTTCTTTTGAATATTGTGATCAAATTATATAAATCGAGATAAAGAAAATAAAATGGGGAGAAGACGACCCCCCGAAAAAATGGGGTTTGCAGGCATCTTGGTGTGGTCAATGCGCATGCGCATAGGCTCCCTTTCTCCATAGAACATCCCTTGACTCCACAAGGCCACCGTACTTTCCGTAATCACGGTCGTGTTTATATACGTATTATATCTATTTTTATTTCAAATAACATTTACGTGGTAAAGTGGGGCTAAGTTTGACACACATATGGGTTAACCCACTACATTGTTCAAATGGAATAAACCTGTAAAAAAAATGAAAGAACATAACCTACATGTCTTTATTTCTATGTGTTACAGGTGTTTGAGATTTAAAAGGCAATTTGTTATTCTGGGATTATAAAAAAAACCATGGGAAAGAGATACTACTGCGACTACTGTGAGCGTTCCTTCCAGGACAACATGCACAACAGAAAAAAGCATCTATTTGGAGTGCAGCACCAAAGAGCTAAAAAGGCCTGGTTTGACCATTTCAGAGGTAGGATGAATAATTCACTAGCATTCTTTTTGTACTGCATTTTCATCCATTTTATGGTCTTAACTTCAACCCAATTTGTTTTTCAGGCTACGCAGATATTTTAAAAGACGAACAGGCAAAGAAACCCTGCAGGAAGTTCCTGCAAAGAGGTAACAACAAAATGTCATTCTCGTGAAAAGTGTTTAAAATAGAAAACACATCTTTTATATTTCAGGCATTTGCGATTTTGGCCCCAGCTGCAGATTTTCTCACATGTCTGAGGCTGAAATGTTCAATTTGCGAAGGAAGATGCAAGGTATGCGGCTCGCCACATGAGGGCACTTTGGATTTGGGAAGAAAGGAAAAAAAAATGGGCCCATCCACGTACCTATTCACTGTCATCGACAGTAACTCTCTGTCTGTCTGTTTGTCTGTCTGCCTGCCTGTCCGTCTGTCCAACCATCCATCTATACTGTGTCTGTGTGTGTGAAAGTGTAGCGAGTACATATTTGGAGAGAGAAGCAGACGTGATGAAGCGCCGCTTGTTTGTGTCCCTCTCCGCGAGGCAACGCAGGGCGACTCCTCGACAATCTGATGTATTTTTGACCGTAAAAGGAGACGCTGGAGGATTTGTCACTTGATTACAAAAGCGCTGATTACCGTGCGCTGTTTGTCAAAGCAAAGGGACGTGAGACAAATAGCGTCTAGACGTTTGTTCAAGAAGTTAAATGGCTGGCTCTTTGCCTTTTGGCTTGTCTAAAGGAGCGTGTCCTAAACTTTATTGAGACAATGCGCGCACTGTGTTACTCTGTGGGAATTTGAAGCACGTTTTGCCAAACCATCGGCTGTGATTCGGTTGTATGAATGGCAACGGAACGTTGAGGCTTTCTGGGTGTCTCAAACGGACATGCTAATTTCAGCAGTATTTGTGCTAAATTTCGCTTAATTGCTTAATTGAACCAAGAGTGAGGTGGAACGGAAGTCATAGCCGCCGCCGCCGCGTGTTTGCCAATCAGGTCCAGACGCGCGTAAATAAATGATGCGTGCGTCCGTCAGATGAGAGACGCCGCTTGGAGGGCGCGGAGGAGCCCGGCCGGTCCGAGCCACGGCTGGACGTGTGGCTGTCCGCCAGGGAGAAGACAAGAAGCAAAGGGTAACGAAGCAAACGCGCAGGCGCAGACGCGCAGACGCGCGCCTAATGGCCGCCGCTTGAACGATTGATTCATCTGCGCAGGGCGCCGGACGAGCGGGACGAGGACCTGACGCAGAGCGACGTTCCGCCGCAGATCTTCTCCATTGGGGATTTGCCTCCCTCGCTGATGCCGCCTCCTGCGGGCGGCTGGAAAGTGGACAGCGACACACGATGGGGATGAAGGATTGCATCGTTATTGGCAACTCCATCAGACAGTCTCACTCTCGCTTTCAAATCCTGCACTCTTGCAATGTCTGTGCTTTTTTACTTTTGTTTACAATTCACAACATTAAAAATACTCACAAATCATTGGACGTAGTTAATTCAAGCAACAAAAAAAGACATGAGACAATATCTTTACGTCAGCTTTGTGTTTGTTTTCAACATTTAGCTTGTAGCAGACGCGCACCTTTCCCTACATGACATCACAAAAGGTTGAGTGAAGGCCGAGCTAGCTATCTGTTAGCTATCTATTATCTAGCTAGCTTTCTCCCCGAGTTATTTAGCTATCTATTAGCTGTCTATTATCTAGCTAGCTTTCTATCTGAGTTACTTCAGGGTTGAGTGAAGGCCTCGCCAGCCCTCTGTTATCTATCTATTAGCTAGCTTTCGAGCCGTGTTACTTCCGAATTGAGTGAACGCTAGCGTGTGTGGCTGCCGCTGCTCACCCACAGAAAAACTTATCCTGTGACAGTAAAGTGACCTTGAGAGTTTTGAAAGGCGCTTAGATATGGATTATTATTATTATAAAAGAAGAGGTTTCTCTCTATAATAACTGTATACAATATGGGAAAGACATTCAGGGCATTGTTTTTTCTTTGTGCTGATTGGGCAACCGATTAAACGTCTTTTAACCAATCAGAGCAACACATAAAAATGTCATCACATGGTCTATTTTAATGTTTGGTTTTTTTTAACATGGATGTCGTGCATTCAGACAGAAGATACATAACATCAGATACGGACAATTTAACACAAATACGTCGGAACAAACACACTTTCTCACACATTCATATATTGCTGATAATTTTGCAATAGATCCAGCATTAAAACTACCATTTTTTTAAAGTGCGCCACACTTTTCACATTAAATATGACATTTTTTTGACCCAAAGGCACCTGACAAATGATACATCCACCTTTTTAAGGAACAATTTCATCACACCCCACCCAAAAAAAATAATATATATATATATATATATATTTATAACTACACGTCAACATTCAGAATAATATCTTTTGCTACAATCACGATGATTGTGTATATACCTTCACATCAAAGCTGCTACTTTACATGATATGTCTTCACGAGGAGGTAATGGCGAATGGCATGTTAACGTCCATCAACTTTTATCATCCTATGTACATTTACGTATTTATTGCAAGTTGAAATTCAAACTAAGACGGGCGGTGGGAGGAGGAGAAGAAAAAAAAACAGCGATTCAAGTCTGAAAAGTGCATGATGGTCGTATGACATCACAGCTGGAAAACCTTTGTGATTTTCATCCGTATCCCTGATCTCAAACTTGAGGTCCATCTACTAGAATATTCTTTGCCGTGGTTTTTCTTTAGCGCGCGTTTGGTCCTTCTGTGTCACTTGTCACCAAGCATGAAAAAAATGGTGATGTCATTAGAACGGAGCCGTTCAGTTCTTCAGACATATTTTTAAACATTTAAAATTCAAGTTGCATCTTCAGACACCAAAACGTTCAGCCAAATATATCATGCTAAATAGCATAGATATCTATTTGCTATCTAGGTGGCTGGCTATCTATCTAGCTAGCTAGCTATTCGCTATATAGTTATCTAGTTTGCTATCTTTTAGCTATCTATTAGCCAGCTAGCTCGCTTTCTATCGACAGGTAACATCCGACTTAGGACCACGACGTCCACTTTTAACATTTTAATTCCCCGCCTGGCACTGCAACGCGCTAGCAGGCCGGCAGCGCGTTCAACAATTTTGGCCAGCTAGCCATCCGGCATCTCACTCTCGCGCAGCAATCGACCGTGTGATGGCACCAGACGGGGGAGTTTGCAAGTCATTTAGTCTCTATTCAACATTTTGAATGGATTTCGACTTACGACCGTTTGGTCGTAAGTCGGATGTTACCTGTATTTTAATTACTACGCTGTGACTGTAAAGTGACCTTGAGAGTATTGAAAGGCGCTTATAAATGAAATGTATTATTATTATTATTTGTGGCACAAAATTGTCTTATTTGTGATAAGAAAATGGACATACTAGAAGATGGAGCTCAAGCTGGATTTCAAGAGTATCACAAAAACAGCTTTTAAAAAAAAAAAAAAAAAAAAAACATTTTTTTTTCCCAATGATCTCCTGCATTTCCCTTTTTTTGTTCATTATTTATGTATTTATTTTTGTTATAAAATAATCTGCCTCAGAGCTACTTTCTCCAGTAGGAAAATATAAGCGTGGCATACATGAAGTCATTTTCCGTCCATGATATGTCAATAAATAATCTTTCACGAGTTCACATGGAGAAATAAATGATGGGAACACCAAAGTTCGCTTTGATGCCGTTGCATAAGTTGTCTGACGCACACGCCTGCGCGCACACACATCCACACACAGCGCTTGGGTTGCTGTTTCATTGCAATCCGCGTCGGTGATATTGCACAGTTTTCTTGCCTTGGATTTTCATTTTCTTTCGTTTCGAGGATGACATGATGAAAATATTGCGTTGAAAGGGCTTGTTGAAAAAAGAAAGCAGCGGCGGCGGACCGTCAAGGCCTGCAAAGCCGTCTCCGCTGGCCTAAAAATATCAAATCACGGACTAACGATACTTCATTATACGTTGTCCGTGAATTCATGTGAAATAATTCCAAATTGTCTTTCCGCTTCCTTTTGTGACTTTTCTTTCCCCCGTCGTGGACATTTTTTTCCAGTCTGGATTGATTCAGACGTAGCACTACTGAAGGCCTAGCGATGACATCCACGGCCTGCCACTGTTAGAAAGCGCCGACGACAACTCGGTCGGCAATTGGGCAAGCAGGGAATCCGAGCTTCTGAAGCGGCGCACTATTGATTATCGAGACACTATTCGAGCGACATCGTCGGTTCGATTGCACAAGCTGGTGAAAATGTGAAGAAAGAAGATTTGGTCGACGGGCGGTGTAGCTACTTCATTCCTCTGCGCAGCATTTGATTGGCGGCGATGAGCATGACGCTGATGATGAACGCGATGGCGAAGGCACAGATCAGGCTCTTGCGCACGCACGTGTGCTTCTCCTGTTGCGTGGGGCTCGCTGTGGGAACATCCAGATCTTTTTCAACCATTTTTATCGTGAAAGTAAAAGGGAGTACCAATGCGTACGTGTGCGTACGCACTGTCAATGTCCACGTGCGACTCGGGGCCGTTGAGGTGGTTTTCTTCCGTCATGATGATATTCTCGATGTCTTTCATGGTCAGGTGATCCCGGAAGGTGTCGTACAGAAGGCGTTTCAGCTCGTCCACTGTTAGCTTCTGCATGTCGCACTGATTGCACGCGCCGAAACATATTTCATTAGTAGTACTTTTTTTGTTTGTTTTAACTTATTCACTGCCAGACGATGTGGAAAAATGTGTCCACTCCAGTGCCAGGGTCTTTGTCATTGTCACTCCAATTGCCAGACAGACCCACGACATCAACATTCAATGTAGCGTAAGAAACCTCTTCCTATATCAGATTCCTAAATGATATGGGTCTGGAGTGATCTGAGCTTGAAATGGGGGTGGCCGTACAAAAGGCAAATGCTGCCCCCTCATAGAAGGGAAACACAAATCAGAATGGAAGTGTATCGTGCCACTTAGCAGTTTTTTTGGACGACGATACTAGTGCAGCGTGTTCTACCGGAAACAAATTCCTTGTGTGTTCTACATACTTGGCAATAAAGATGATTCCGATTCTGATGACCGTAGGTCTGCCCGGCGCTTTATGGCCACGCAAGACAAAACAAATTTGGGAATGGCAGTGAATGAGTTGGATTGGATTGGATATGCCTTTATTAGTCTCCACCCACATTTTGATTGGCAAATGATTTCCCCAAAGCCCCGATTTGGTGATCAGGACGTAAGCTCGCCTTTGGTTTCTTGTTGTGCACTTGACTGACCTTCCAGAAGACGGAATCAAAGTCTGCTCCGTGGAACTTATCCGGCATTCCGGCCGCAGACAGCTTGGGACCCAGCAAGGTGACAAATTCGTCAAAGTCCACCTGACCGTCACCTGAGACCACGCGCGGACATGACATGACATGACATGACACGTAGTATCTCCACGCCGTCTTCTAAGCAGTGCCGGCGAGCCAGCCTCACCGTCCATGTCGAGTCTCTGGATGATGACCTCCAGCTCCACCTCGTTCGGCATGTAGCCCAAGGAACGCATGGCCATGCCCAGCTCCTGTTTGGAGATGAAGCCGTTGCCGTCTCGATCAAACACTTTGAACGCCTCTCGGATTTCTGATCAAAAAAGAAAACAACAACAAAAACAAACAAGCAACAATGTGTTCAAAGCAAACAATAAAACGATGTATTCTTCAGGATTGTATTGCCGAAGCATCCCGGGATTCGCCTTCGACAGGCTAACGACAAGTGGAATGGAATGCTCGCTCATTGGACGCCATCAAACAACGGCGACTTTAACACACGTCACGTACAATTAGACTCCGTCTAATAGAACAACAAACAAGCAACATTACTCACAGGCTTATTCCATCTGCTCGCGCACACACACACACACACACACACGTATGTGTATATAAATATACACAAGTGCATCTATCGGTCTAAATTACGGCTGGCTGGAGTGTTGTTATCTCCTTTGAGCGCCGCTCTTGATTCAATGTCATGACCTAGTGCCAGTAACAACATAAATCCACTCAGCAAGCTCGGTGGCGCCTGCCGGATTGTTTTTTTTTTTTTTTTTTTTGGGGGGGGGGGGGGGGGGGGGAGAGAGAGAATGAATATTGAAGAAAATAGCTGAAAGCGGAATGTACAATAGCTTCCTGAAACAGACAACAGTATGCATGCAATTGTGTTTCCTTGCGGATTTCCTTTCGAAGATCTTGCTTTTGAAGCTGTAAATGCTAATGCTAAGCTAGCGGGGACAATAAAGGCGAACGTCAAAAGAACAACAGAAGGACAAAAGGATGGAAAACAAGGGTAGCCAACACACTCAGACTAATTAGGAGGGACACCGGGGAAACGACGGACGGGGGAGGAGTTTGGCCCGCAACCGCCGACAGACGCCGATTGGACCGCTGTCATTTAGAGCGACGGAGCAGGGTCGGCGGACGCCAGGGCACAGGACACAATGACAAATAAAACGGGAAGAATTTGGAGAGGAAATGGGGAAAAAACATTTGCAATGCGCCGCGACACTCACGCACAGCAATCCCAATTGAAATGGACGCCATTTTGTGAAAAGATAAGCACTGAGATCACAATCCGCTTCAACCGTCTTCAGTCATGTTCATGAAATGTTCCTCACAGGGGATAAAGAATCCATTCCCATTTCTTTTGAAGCAAGTTTGAGGTGGCTTGCAAAGTTTCTTTTCGTATTGCCGTGCGTCTACACCTTTGATTTAGGGCTCTGTTTCACTATCTGCAAAGCTATAGATGTAAAAGATATATAGATATATAGATGTATAGATGTTTGTTTTGTCATATTGTCTCTATGCTGTCATATTATTTGTTATTTAGTCTTTTTTGTTCTTTTGACTTCAAGACGGCGCCCCGAGAGTGGCTGCCTTTTCAGCAGCTCATGTATTTTGTTTTTCTACTTTCATTCCTTTCATCACTTTGCTGCTGTGAAATGTTAATTTCTCCACCCCGAGACTAATAGAGGCAAATCCAATCCAATCCAAAACAATGTCATCATCCATTCACGCAATATTTGGTTTTGCTCCCCAAAGCCGCCGCCGCCGCAGCAGAAGCAGAAGCGGCGGCGCAGGTCATTTATCACACTTTGTTATTCATAAGAAAGTCAAATATTTACTGGCAATTTCCCAGCGGATTGATGGTGTTGAGAACATCCTGCAAAGCCAACACGCTTTGTTTGAGCTTATTTATGGCGCTAACTTGCGTCTGAGTGCTTTTATTTGTCACCCCTTCAAGCTAAGGGGGGGGGGGGGGGGGTCGCGGCAGCTGACATCTACAGTCAACCAGGACTTGAAAGGCTTTTGACCTTCCACAGCTGACATTTGGGACGGGAAAGCGGACCACCAAAGTTCACTCACTGTCACGCTTCGTGTCAACACCTGCCAAGGTCGCTTACACTAAAACCGGAAATGTCACCTTTTTCCGGCCTTCGGGAGGGAAAGAAAACAACAAAAATGCATGATGTCACTCAATGAAGGACGCAGCCAACGAGCCTCATTTTCTCCCGGACTTTGACGACCGTTCATGAGCTAATATGGCGCTTGTCACCACGGAAACGGCACTTTCCTTTTCTGGCTCTTTAAGAAAATGTTGGAAAAAAAGCAAAATCTGTCCACTGTATCGTTTGCTCCCATGGCTGACTCTTGACTGTTCTGTGTGTGTGTGTGTGTGTGTGTGTGTGTGTGTGTGAACATTAGGACTCAAAAAATAGATAAATAACATTAGACATTCAAAATGTGTCATTTTAATATGTGCTTTCTGCTTTGTGTGTGTGTGTGTGTGGACACAATAAAACCACAACAAAAACACCTAATAAGCGTTCCAAATATATCATTTTGCTGCTTGGGTAGCTAACAAAGATCATTTTCATCATTTTGTGAAAGTCAGTTGTATCGTTTATCAAACGTTTTAAGTTCTATGAGTGACAGAACATCGTTGCTATTAGTCAAGCTAGCATTAAGCTAGTTAGACTAGCATGAATACACACTGTATATACACATACTGTACATGTTTTTTGTTTTCTTTTCACACGCCCCCCACTTCAAAATGGAGTCTCCTATTACAACGCAGCTTGTTGTTTATGGGTTTGAGGACAGCAGCGCTAGATTTTGGCACGGCAAGTGGCCCTATTTGGCCCGGCATCTGCTCCAATAACCCGGACAGCAGTCGTCCATTAAGAGCTTTCAGGTCTGATTCATGGTGGCTGACTTATTGCGCCCGCAGGCTTTCGCATCCTTTCTTTAAGCGACGGACACTCCGAGTTTCAACACCTCCACAGATTCATTGATTTGCTTATTTCCGATGCGAGAGACGCACAAACGGCCAAGTGTGTGTTTATTGGGCTGGTGTTTGTGGTCATGCCCCGGTTGACCTGTGGGAGGCAGTATTTCACCATAAGGCATCAAGACTGCCGGGGAAGTACAAAAGAGGAAGAAAAGAAGCACATTTCATTTATAAGCGCCTTTCAAAACTCCCGAGGCCACTTTACAGTCACAGGATCAGTTTTTTTGTGGGTGAGCAGCGGCAGCCATACGCGCCAGCGTTCACTCAACCCTGAATAACTCAAATAGATAGAAAGCTAGCTAGCTAATAGATAGCTTGACAACTAAAAGATAGCTAGATAGCTAATATGTTTCCTGACTCAAATAGCTAGCCAGCTAGCGAGATAGCCAATGATAGCTAGCTTTTGGTGGCTGAAATACTTATTTTTAGAAGGAAAATGTGTTTATTTTAAAAATATACATATACATATATATTGTTTTTTTTGTGCCACTAACCCACATTCTGCAGTTGCTTTGTATGCTCTGTAGAAAAAGTGTGCTTGTGTGCAGTTTCACAGTGGTGGTCTCCTAAAAATAGTGCCGCGTAAGGCCCATCTGGATGCGTGGGCCATATGCCTTGGTGCATTTATAACGAGAAATTAATTAGGGGGGAATAATTAAAGCGGGTGGAACATTCAAATGAAAGCCTGATCAAAGTGTTTGGGGCTGAGACAGACTCTCTCATTTGTCATGACGTATCCTCTCAATCCTTGGCGTTGCACCAAATGGAAGCGTTCATCACTAAATCCCACAAAAGGGCTCTCGGATGAAGGTTCGGATGAAGGTTCCAAAGTCCCCGGTGCCGTTTGGACTTTTTCATCATCCAAATGATCAATTGTCAATACGATTGCCTAAAACCGCCTGCTTCGCCCCTTGCGGCGAACGCGTGTCGTCGCTACTGCACAGGTGCAGATGTCATTGAACGCCGACCGACGCAAGAACGAGAAAAAGAAGCAACGCAAAAGCCTTCCGCATCCAAAGGATCAATTTGATTTCAGGTCAGTTCCATTCCCCCACCAAACCCTCCTTCCCACCGCTGTCTGCTGGCTTCTCTCCAAAAATCGTCGCCATCTGCACTTTCTCCTTCACTCCGGAAAGAAGAATTGTCGTACAAACGTTACCGCATTGCTCCTTTCTGGACAGTCGCCATTAAAAAAAACACAATGCATTAAAGTTAGGGAAAAAAAAAAATCACCCCCCCCCCCCCCCCACCTTCCAAAAAACAAATCTATTACACCTGTGGCAGAGAGGAAGTGAATTTAAAACGAATCCATCTGATGATGAAACATACACAAAACCTTACAATTTGCTTCACTTTTTTGGTGGTGGTGGGAAGGGCGGGGTGGGGGGGGGGGCGTGAGGCCCCCAGTGGTCTATGCGGTGACCTATCATCACAGTGCATTAACATTATAGAGGAGCGGAGTTAAATGGCACCAGCCACCAACTATTCTATACGCGTCTGTATTCATGAGCAAGAGGCACGAGTTCACAGCTCAGGGGGACGTGGCGTCCATACATACGATGACAGACTTCCTTACTTACTATGTACGTACATCCACGCTTGCTCATGTCACACGGCGGCGTCCCAATACATATGAAAGGACCGCACTCAATATGTGATCACAGTCAACATTATATTTGACCAAATGAAGAAATCCAAAGCGCAAAAAGTGCAAGCCATACAAACAATTTGCTTTCACTAAGTCATGTGACGGACGGACGGACGGACGGACGGACGGACGAGCAGCCGTTTGTCATTCAGGGGAATGACAAACTTTCAAACACAATCGCAAAGTTCTGCTTGGTCAAGTCAACAAGACGACATTCAAACAGCGGGTGAACATCGGCAACATTATTACAACCATTCAAATACATAAATAAATACATAAATATATGCTGCATAAATAAAGACATGAATGAATAAATAAAGACATACTATATATATATATATCATATGTACGTATATGCAAATGGCTGGATGAATGAATAAATACATACATACATAAATTAATACAGAAATAAATAAATGACCAACTGGAACCATAAATAAATAAGGAAATAAACAAATGGCTGAATGAACAAATAAATGAATAAAAAAATAAATAAATGGCTTGGTAAATAAACAAACAATACATACACATGGACAAATAAATAAAATAATAAATGAAATAAATGCCCAGCTAGATAAATAAATAAATAAGTACGTAAATAAATAAATGAATAACTAAAGTATTTATTTCTTTTTGCTGTCAATCAACAGCCCAAACAACTACAATAAGGGCAAAGGGAAGCAAGTATTTGTGGTCGTCTAAATTACTTGACGATTTTTCAATTTGTCCTCCCACTATGACTTAAGCGAGCCCTCACCTGAAGAAAAACGGATCGCCAACGCAGAACCCAAGAACAAAGTTAATGCGGTTGCAAAAGTGCTTCCGAAAGAGCCTGTTGCTCATGTTCAATGAGTTGACGTCAACAGGTTGACAAGGGCAGTCAGGGCCAAGCGGTTAAAATGGTCACCTGGCGCCAGGGTGGGCGGGACCCTGGGGTGGGCGGGACCCTGGGGCGGGCGGGACCCTGGTTCCAGACCGACCCCCCCTTCCGCTGGCAAACCGTCGCGGAGTAGCCAAAGTATCCGTCCTCAACCTTGACCGCTTCAGATCCCGACTCCGAATAATATTGGCCACTCACCCTCCAGCTCGTCCTCGGGGAGACTGACGGGCGTCCGGCGGGTGAGAACATCCGGCACGGTGCAAAGCCCCTTGTACATAAACCTGGTGGTGACGGCGCGCACCGGCATCTCTGCGTGGCGGAGGAGAGCGAGCGGACCGCCGGCTGAAGATCCTCATGCAGCCCAAAGCGCTTCTTCCTCCGCCCGAACTCTTCACCGACAAACAAAGACAAAGAAAAAACGACGAGGGAGGAAAAAGAATCCTAGAAGAGGCTCACATTGTGGTGTTTTGCTGGCGTGACAACTACTTTGCGTGTCGCTGCTGCGGCATCAACGCGCCTTCAAATGCTCACGCCGACGATTCACAAGAGAGGAAGCAAGGAAGCAAGGAGCATCTTGAGACGTTTCCAGGGATTCCTGGATTTCCTTCTCCGCACACACTCTCACTACATTTCAGAGTGCCACCCCCTCTCTCTCTCTCTCTCTCTCTCTCTCTCTCTCTCTCTCTCTCTCTCTCTACACACACACACACACAAACACGCAGCTTGATATCCACAAAACACACATTTACAAACACACTTCCACACACATTCACGCACTAAACCACATACATGTGTATGGACGCACACCTACAATGACACACGAGTGTTTACAAACTCTTTTTGACAAAAACAAAGCGACCGACCGACCAACGGACGGACGGACGGACGGACCAATCGACGGACAGACCGACCGACAAATACCAACCGAGAGACTGACCAACAAACAGATAGATAAATAAATATTGCTATTTAGCAAGGTATTGTGTCAAACTACCTTAGCAACTAACCAACATAACTAGCAAACATAACATCCTACCTATCTAGTTAGCTAACTACCCACATGCTAGCATAACACCGCCGCTTTTTAAGCTAATCTCATCCAGTTTTTAATGAGTAACCTTTTCATGATGTCTGTTTGACCCCCGCTAATGATTTGTGCTGCCATTATGTTTTTATTATTGTTATTATTTTAATTTTACGAGCGGAGTCCCGATTGGGGGACGGTGTGATTATGCATTCGCGCTTTTAGCTTGTTTCTCATTGGACATCATGTTCAATCTCTTGACGAATGGACATTTGAAACACACTCATAAATGGTATGTTTCTATGTTTTCATATTTCCTCGGAAAATTACTTTTCAAGCGTGGGAGTGAGGACGTGTGCATGACTCGTTTCATTGAAAGCCCAACAACTGAAAGGATTTGCGGCACCGAAGCAAATTAGCATTTTGATTCAAAAACAAAGTCTGCGCTTACCTGCTCTCCGTTGTCGTCTGTCGTCGTTTCTTTCCAGAAACTTTGGGTCCAATCTGGTCAAAGTTTGTAGCGAAAAGAAGCAAGAAGAACGTTCTAGGGCAGACACATACAGTTGATATTTTTATTTTGTTATGCTTAGAATATCTTGTTTTCTGTCCTTTCACCCTTTCAATTTGCTGCTGTGGACTGCAAATTTCCCCATCGCGGGACGAATAAAAGTTTTCTGATTCTGACACGCACAAACGGATGTACAAACACTCACAAATAGAGGCGGACATTTTATTTTTGGGTTACATTTTCCAGTCCACGAAAATCTTCACCGTGCACGTCCTCTCTCAGTCGTCATTCGCAGTAGAGTTCATGAAGATTCCAGCGGTGGGAAAAGGTAAACTCCCCCGCCAAAGCCTCAAGGGAAGGCAGCAGACGGCGGGGGGTGCGACGCCCCGTACAAAGGCTCATCCATCATACATCCAATCCAAATCAAATGAAGCCCGAGGGGCGCAATATGCCGTCGAGGCGATGGACCTGAACGCTAGGAGGTCGCACGCACTAACGGCTCATTTTAGTCAGCAGCGTGCTCGCAAACTAAACTTGAGTCAGTTTTCTAATGAGGTCGGGAAAAGCAACATCAATGGACCGGACGGCTCTGTTTTCATTCTATGCCCGACTGGAACATCGATTCAAATGACGGAAAAAGAAAATGGCAGTGACCCAAAATGGCTTCTTCTTCTTTAGCTCATGCGTGTGAAGTTAATGAGCTCGTCGTGGACCTCATTACATCGCGACTATTTGAGTGTGGAGTTAAAACACGCCAGTGGCGGCTTTCGGTAGGGAGACGTTGCCATTCATACGACGATACGCACCTGGATTATTCGATCCACGGGGAAGCGTGTTGGGCGGGATCTGGTGGGTCATTTTCAAAACAAACAATCTGCACCAAACGCAATGGAACCCTTGAAGCCAACAGTGCGGAAACAGGGTTGATGGCGCCCAACCTAAATAAAGAAATAAATAGCAAAAGAAAAATCCCATCAGCTGTACTGACATCTAAACATTGCAACATCGAGCTTTTTCATTTGTCATTATTGATCGTGTTGGTAATAGAGCGAAGGGCTATTTGCTAACAGAAAGTACCAGGTCACCGCAACGGGCTACGGAAGACGTGAGCGCGTTGCTAATAGCTTCAAGACAAAGTCCACTTTTACATGACCTGCGTTACAGTAAATGTTTATCTATTACGTTCTGCGATAAAATACGGATCTGGACAAAAGTATGAGGGCTAGGTAGGAATGGGATGAACTTCCTGGTTTAGCGACACCGTTTCCTGTCAAGGCGAACTCGTCACTTTGTTGAATTCAAGAGCACACATCCTCTTTGCGTTGTTAGTTTATTTTAAAAGGACAACGAAGCATAGGAGTCTATGTTGCTATCTATTTGCTATCTCGCTGGTTCGCTAGCTATCTATTAGTTATTATTATTATCTATTAGCTAGCAAAACACAATGCAACAAATAAAATACAATTATAAATATAAATTTTTTTTAACAAGGTGCAATAAACGAGGAGAGCTGCATGTTCTTTTCTTGATGTTTCATTTTGCAAGAAGGCGGCGGTTGGAACTATTGATTGTCCCGGAAGACATTTTTGAGGAAAGAATGGGATTGTGTCCACTAGTGTACACGTGTAATAAGCCACGATGATGGATCTCCTCCGTTCTCTGCGGCTGTGGCAGACGGCGCGCTTTGTCATTAACGCCGCACCCCCATGAATTATTCATCCCAGGACCGGCCGTCCAATAGCGATGTCGTCTCCTCGCGCCTTTTCAATGTTGAAACATCATCGCGCATCCCATTGACGGATGAAAACATAACGAGGCCCTGGTTTGACATGCGGGCAGGCGGTCTTACCCGACAAGGTAGGTGGGTGAACCGGGAGGACGAATCGCTGGTTGATGGCTGTTTTGGAGGGCGGCGGCGGCCCTCAGCGACGAGCGTCAACTGAAAAGACATCCAAGGGTCAACACTTGCGCTCACTCACAAACAGAAGGAGCGCTCGCGTGATAAAAACTCAGCACAAGATGTAGCGTTAGGTCTTCGCTTTATGGGAGATTTTTAGGTGTTTGAATTCTTTTTTCATTTATTTTTTGACAGTGTACTACCAAGGTCTTACGGGAAGGGGGGGGGGGGGTCCATCGCTGTGGTGATCCTGACGCACTTGTGAAGCTAATGAATGATTAATCACAGCGGGTGGGGGTTCAATGGGGCGGCGGCTATGGGGGTCACCCAACCGCTTACTGAGACCAACAAAAAGATGAAGACCAAACGAGTGTTGCAAATCTTATTTCACTGCGTCAACCGGGGCGATCCGTTCCCATTCAGATTCCTGATCAAACTGTACCGCATAACCCCCCCCACCACCACTACCAGCACTCCTCACCAGCCACCATTTCCATTTCAAAAGGCTGCCATCCTTTTCATTTCCATGAAATCAGCCGCGTGTCGGTCGGGTGTCTTAGATAAACGCTGAGGCGGAAAGGGCGGGGGGGGGGCGGGACATCAAAGCCGCTCGTGGTCATCATATTAACTCATTCACTGCCATTCACACATTTGTTTGGGGTTTGTTTTTTTCATGCTTGGGTGCTGATAAAACGCTGGCCATTGCCTCTGACAATGTTTTTTTCCTTCCACGAGGGGGCAGTATTTCCCTTTTTCCATGTTAGCGCTTTGTTCCCGCTTCAGCTGTTGTTAAAGCGCTATAGAAACCAATATGGATGCGTCGCATTGTATTTTGGACAGCCGCCCTCATTTCAAGCTCAGATAACTCCAGACCCATATAACGTAGGAATTAATGTGTTTTTTTCTGACGAAAGAAGAGAGTCTAAGGTTTCCAACGCTGTATTGAATGTTGATTAAGGCCTAAAAGTCAATATTCTGCGGGTCCTGGAATTGGAGGGAAAATGACAAAAATTGAAGCGTCCTCATCGGCGACCTGTTGGCGATTCGCCGCGTCTAAAGCGGCAAATGAAGTTCGGACGTTTCGCTAGGCTCGTTGATTTCCGCCGACAAGTCGAAACGTTTTGTGTTGTTGTGTTGTGTTGTGTGTCGGGTCTACTCATATTTTGCCGGTAAATATGAAAACAGTCACTCCGTTTTGATTGTTTTAGTGTTCGGCTATGTTGTTTTTTTTTTGTTGCCCGCCGTCACCGCCATCAATAATTGATTTTTTCCGTGTTGACACATGAGATGGATTCTGTTTTCCCGACAGACCTTTTTTTTTTCCTTCCCGCGTGGCGTTCATCTGGCGTCATCTTGATGGCCAAGGTCAACCAGTCGCTGATGACCCTTTTCATGACTGGCAGGCTGGATGGGGGGGGGGGGGGGGGTCCTTGCACCCGTTACGCCCAGTGGGATTGATGAGGATTTAGTGGTGGGTGGTGGGGGGAGGGGCGACAGGGTGCCAGTGTTTTGCTGCCAGGAAAAATGTCCAAATGAAAGATGACGCTTTGACAAGCGGATTTCAAATGAGACGTACTTCAACAAGTGGATGGAAAGTTAACAACTTTATTCGTTCTTTCAATGGAGTGACAAACTCCATTTTGATGAATAGAGGCTGAGGATATAAAAAGTCTACACGGCCCTTTTGGAATTCAAGTTTAGTTCATAACAAGTTTACAAAATACATTAAAAAACAAGATGAATTATTTGAAAATATGGGGTTTAAAAATAGGGTCTGGAGGTCACGGTCGTAAGTACGGGCGGTCGTAATTCGAGCCGGTCGTAAGTCGGATGTTACCTGTATGTATATGATGTGTAATATTTTCTTTATTTTGTTATTTAGTCTAATTTATTATGAATCTATTTGAGGCCTCTTTGGGGCAAGCTAGCGAAATGTACATTTTCCACGTGTCCCTTTTTTAACCTTGCGTGTCATTGTTTGGTGTTTGAGATTGTTGCTTTTCTTTCTTTCTAATTGTTGTTATCGTTCGTTCACCCAGAGGCGGAGATCCATAACGGCGTCAAGCCGCAGTCATCCGTCAACCCAAATGACGTCTCAACTCCAACAAGCATACGCGTCACGTGCACTTATAGCTTTGAGCAGCCAATGGCGGAAGAAGAAAAACATGAGCCTCCTTTCTTTCCTTTTTTTTTAAATGCGGCGATTAGATTTGGACCGCAGACTTCCAGTCGAGACTGCGGCACTTGTGCGTTGGAGCTGTGACATCCCCGCTTCCATCAAATTCGTATTTTAGCTCAATCGTCCAGTAAAGTTGCAGAAAATGCACATCCTTTTTTTACTCCTTGTTTTATTTTGCTTTTTCATTGGTTGGATTGACCCCTTGCCTCGCACAAAATCAACTTTTGTGGAAATCAACGTCTTGTTTCCGACACAAAGCATTGAAAAGGCTCGACTGGCGCAACAACAAGCGCAGTCAGAATCAATTCAATGGAAAACTCATCAAGTCACTTGAACTGTTGGAATGTGACTATTTTCAGGGAAAAAAAGAGGCTTTTTTTTGTTTGTCGTGTCACATGTTTGCCTTTTTGTTGGTGGCTTCGGTCGCTGCATCCGGATGACGAGAAGCCAGCCGCCGTTGTTGGCTTCCATCCTATCTGCGGCTTCACGCTTGCACTCGTCAGATAAGCCCATGCAAATCCAATCTCTGCATTAGAGAAACAGCCTGATTCCGATCCTAAGAACGACACATCACTCATTCGTGTGTTTCCCGAAAACTAGTTTGTATGCCGAGATGATATTCTGGCCAATTTAATGTTGCTTAGCTAAAGCGTTTGTACACCACAAGCCGCCTTGTGGAAAGCGAGCTGCTGACGCGACGTGGCCAGATTACCTAAAGAAATGAATCTGGCAGGTTGATCTCCTCCGCCTCCGGAGGAGGAGATCAATACTCCTCCTGCACAATAACGGACGTCAAGGAGCTGCGTTAATGGCGGCCGACCGTCTCCATCACGGCTGCGCCATCAATCTCGCTCTTAGCGCCCCGACATCTTCATTGGCGCGCCAAACCGCCACGTGAGCCTTGCATCATCAAAACACCGCAGCTACACAAATGCAAAAAAATCAACCCATAACAAAATGCAGCTGCGAAGCCAAAATGAAATTATAAACAGATGTCATGCTTGATCCCAAATGGAATTCCCGTATTGTTGTTCATCGAAGGCGTTTAAGGCGGATTAAAGGCGACTCCTCTCCCGCTAAATCGCAACATTGCCACTGAGGTGATGTGTCATGTCGGCTGCCTTATTATTTCTGCGGATAGACACCAAACATACACGCGCACTTGGAAGCATCCTCATTTTTAACTCATTCACTGCCAGACCGCGTGCACAAATGTGTCCACTCCAGTGCCAGGGTTTTTGTCATTGTCACCCACGCAATATTGACTGTTAGGACTACATTAACATTTGATACGGCATAACAAACCTTAGACTCTCTTCTTTTGTCAGGAAACAAGGACTTAATTCCTAAATGATAAGGGTCTCCAGTTATCTGAGCTTGAAAAGGGGGCAGGTGGACCACATACAATGTAATACTGTCCATTTTGGTTTACTTAGCGCTTGAATAACAACTGAAGGTGTAGCAAAACGCTAACGTGGACAAAAGGCAAAGCATAGCATTGTTCGTTTTTCCAAAGGCCGCCAAGAACGCACCCCCCTCCAAACCAAAAAAATAGCGTGTGGTGCGGTCCATCAGCGGTTCCGATCGTTTTTTTCCATCTCAGTCAGCAAAAGCATAAACATTGCAACATTCTCCTGATAAGCAACAAGGCGAATTATGCAAATGTCTGCCTTCCAGTAACGGCTAATGTCGTTCGCGTCAGATGAGACGAACGGTGTCACGTTTGAGTCATGGGGGGTAATAAACCAAAGCGGCAGGCGGACCTCAAACAAAAGCTTAGCAAATTGATTCCCAGCGTAGAACGGAAATGAAACGAGAAGCCAATTTCCACGAGCAAGTTCTCTGTCATTTACCATTGTTAGCATTAAGCTAGCGGACGTTATGGCCAACGAGACGATGTTTCCATTGACAATATTGAGTCTTTCTGATGTTTTATGTCACTTTTACATTTTTGCCACTCGTTTCGGTGTCATTTACTATTGATAGCATCCAGCTAGCGGACATTCTTTCTGACGGGGGCACAATTCATTTTTTGTGTTGTGATTTCCAATGTGTTTTATATGTCGGTTTGACACGTTTGTCGCTTGTTTCCGGAGCTGAGCAAGCCAGAAAGCTTTCATCCTGCCCTCGGTCATGCTATACGGAGCTCCTTTTCTTGCGTACATTCATTAAAATGCGTTGGAAGGTTAAATCGGTGTGAAGTGTCGCCCTTGTGAAAAACAAGTGGCTCACCGACGCGTGCTGTTCAAAATGCCATTGCAACTTGAAGCCGCCATTCAATCACCCCGACTTTCCAGCGGGTCATTAGCACAAATATACCGACATGTCCGCGAGGCGGCGGAAGGCGGCGGGCTTGGAGAAGGCGCCGACCGTCAATCAGGACACGAGGCGGCCGCGAAAAGACACATGCTTGATTGGTGTCTGCCGGAAGGAAGCTGTCGTTTCGGGCGGGCGGAAAAGCCAAGGCCGTCTGGCGGAGAGCTTGCTTAACGGCGCCGAGCGTCCTCGGGCGCTATCGCTATCGCGTGGCTATCGCGTGGCTATCGCGTGGCTCCCTGATGGAATTCTTGGCGAGGAAATGTATTGGCCCGTTTGGCGCTTCACACAATCGCCAGCATTCCCGAGGAGCGAGATTGAATTCCTGCTGATAAAATATGAGCATCCAGGAGAGGCTCTCGAATGGTCTTAGAAGGCCTTAAAGGAGCCCCCGGGCTTCTCATTAAATGCTACACCAACATTTGGATCATAACAAAAGGCCTAGATTGCGTGGGCGCACACGCGCGGCCACGCGCGTGTGCGCCCATCGCAGTCCTTTGCGGCCCCGAAGCGCGACCTTCAGCTGGAAGCGGCGGTCCAAGGGGACGTTGTCCCGCGCTAAAGTGAATTACGTTGCCGGAACAATCCGTCATTGTCTACTCGAGCCCGTCGCACTCGGCTCGCCAATCGTCATCCCGTCCGTCCGTCCGTCCGTCCGTCCGTCCGTCTCTCCTCCAATTCCGCTGAAAGATTCCGCGGAAGGAGTAAGGCCAAGGTCTCAAGGCAAGATCCTGGAAAGCTTTGACGACGGCAAGACACAAAGCGCTTTTTTGAAAACCTCGGGAGAGCATCGACGCCATTCAAGGTCTTCGGGAATAAACGATGACATTTGTATCATTTACGAGCCGGGGGGAATAATCTGCCCGTCCAAAGACCGGAGAGTCCTTTCGGAGCATTTCAACTTGAACCCGAGCTTTGTAAGAACAATATGGAGGACGTTCGCCAGTGGCCACTCACAAAGGCGGATCAATACTCATTTTTGGCTCATTCCAGCGGCATCCGCAAAAAAAAAAACAAAAAAACAAAACAGTAGTAGCAATTCTGCTCTTGCATGTTTCAGTCTCTTGTGTCCTCCGTCCGACAAAAGCACCGCGAGCCAATGTTTGCCTGAATCAGCAGGATCGGTTTTTCTTAACAGATGGTCACCTTGCACCTTTTGGGGGGGGGGGGGGGGGGGGTTACGACTGCCCTTTGCTCCCTTTGCTCCCAGATAACTCTCAGATGGCTTTGGAGACACTTCAAGTTGCCCTTCAAAGAAGAACTCGCGGAAGGGGAAAAACAGAGGTCTGACCTGCGCTTTATTGGCAAGCAAGTAAAACCCAAAAACAAATTCAGGAATGGCGCTCCGCGTCATATTTTCAGATCCCGATTAAATTCGGGAATGGCAGCGAATGAGTTCATTCATAATTCGCTATAATTGGATTGGATTGGATTTGCCTTTATTAGTCTCGCATAATGAATGGGTTATTTCTCCTTTGAGTTCAGCGCTGCTCAAAATTGGCATCAGGCCCACCCAAAAAGAAAGACTAAATGTGTATCTGTCAGCCCAAACGAACCCTTTTTTTTCACGGCAAACGTTTTTATCTTTGCAGCGGCAGAATACTTCACAAGCAAACATGGCTGACCGGTCAGAAGACGGCCAAGGCTGACTGGAAGAGTGATAAGACCAAAGGGGGCGGAGTGGGGGGGCGCCAAGGCGGACAAAACGCGCCCTTGCGCGGGAAGCAGCCCTTTGAACGCAAACAACGCTTCATTTTCCAATTCAAGCTCCTTCGGTCAAAGAGACGCAAAACGCTCTCCGAGGGCCCAATAAAAGCAAGTCAAAGGAGGCAATTCAACGGCCGCGGCAGGAACTGACGGGAATTCGGGAAAGGTCATTCGGACCTTCAACGGCGGGGGGGGGGGCACTTTCGTCCCTTTTCATGAAAATGATTGTCTTCGGGGAAATTCAAGCAAGCAAAGTTTGACGGTGCCATTTTGTGGGCGCCGCTGGCTCAACTTGTGGAGTCGCTCGCTGTCCTCCAAAGCGGGCTTTTTTTTTTTTGTGTTTTTTTGTGCTCTTTTATTTGACGATGCGCATCAACAGGATGTGAGAAGAGACAAATAGCAGTCGGGAACGTCCTTGCCTGACATATTGCCATCCTCTGCCGCGCCGCAGGGACTTTGCATCATACGGAAACTAGACCAATCATTTTTTTTGTTCATCAGGAGAGCGTTCCGAGAAGCACCTTTGGAAGCTTGCTCTTTTTGGGTCCCAAAAACGGCGTTTGGCCGCGCGCTTTGGTGTTCTTCCGCCAAAGACGAGTCCGCCAGCCATTGTGGCGCTTTGGGTCTTTCCCCAAAACTAGTTTGTATGCCGAGATTATATTCTGGCCAATGTAATGTTCGTAAGGTGAAAAGTTGGTTAGCTGAAGCCTTGGTAAGCCCGGGTATCGCCGTATTCACATTTCTCGGAAATGATACTGTCAATCTTTTTTGAAGGCGTTTTTGCTTCCAGTTCTTGTGAAGGTCGCAATCGCTTGAAAGCACAATAATCAAAGCACGTGCGCCACGTGGCGTCTCACCCGCTGCCTTGCCTGGTTTTTTTTCTGCAAGACCTCACTTCAACCCTTTCTAGTTGTTTGTTTTTGCAATTACGACATTACGTCACTTTATGTACGTCACTACTTCACTTTACATACAGAAATTACAAGTCAATTATGTCTTTTCGCCACGTTATAAGTGCCTTGCATGTCTTGCACGCTGGCTCCGAGAGGACATTAATTTCATTTGTGCTGTATGTCATATTGTCATATTAGCACGTTTGACAATAAAGCTGACTTTGTCACTTTGGTTTGTGACCTCCGTGACCTCTGGGTGGTGGGAATACGTATTTGGACAAGTAGGTCAAGAAATGAACACATCTGAGGATCCGAGAGAGTCAAATGGGGCGTTACATAATCGCAAAAGCAGACCATCGAAGGACTCGCTCGTCTGCGTGTATTTAGTAGCGCTGTAATGTTGATGAAAAGTATTAGGAGGCCGCGAGCCCCCTTCGCCTCCTTCACCCGCGTGTGATTCTTTGCTGTACAATTGGATTAAGTCTCCGAATCCGGGAAGGATGAATCCCTGTCGTGTGTTTCGGTCGGCGCTGCTGTTTTGATGTTAACTCATTCACTGCCAGACAATGTCCACTCCAGGGACTTACGTAGGACACTGTCTTTACGTCAATGGGTCCTACAGCTTCATGTTGCTTTCCAAACGTAGCCTGTAGCGGACGTGCGCGCTCCACCATTGCGTCCCTGAGCCACTGGTGAAAAGGACGCTTTGATCCTCTCTTTTTTAATGAATGTCTTTCGTGTTGTGTCACATGATTTGTTATTTAGTTTTTTGTTATTTTGACTTGAAGATGGCGCCGCGAAAGTGGCTGCCTTCACAGCAGCTCCTGTATTTTGTTTTTCTACTTCTTCCTTTCCACTTACTTTCATCACTTTGCTGCTGTGAAATATCCATTTCTCGACGGCCGTAGAGACAAATAAAGGCGCCTTCAATCCAATCCGAGAGTTTCCGACGTTCATCGCGTGATGTCCTGAAAAAGTGTTTTCGGAGGACGGATGGACATTTTTGTCCATGGCTTTGGCCGACGGGGCCCTGGCGACAACGCCGAGGTCGACAAATAGCCGTGGCATCCCAATATGAACTTCTTTCATGCTTTTCGCTTGATTTTCGAAGGAAAGGGGAGGGGTCACCTCCAAAACATTACGATGATGACACAAACGCCTCCATTAGGGCTTGTAACGAGCGCCTAAGCCATTCATAAATAGCCACATTCAGACTTTAATGAGTGCCAGCCAAGTTTTTTTAGCGAGCAATTAAAGAAGAGATGAGTGACATGGCGACGCTTCTCAAAACAGCGGCCTTGTCACATCCAACAAAAAGCAGGAACGGCGTTTAAAAAGGCCTCACTTGTCAGGCGAGTGACGGGCGCATCCGCGGTCCGCCACTCGCCGTGAATAATTACAGACAGACAAAGGCTCAACTTCCAAAGGAGGAAGTCACGTTTTATCCACAGTCAATGGCCCGTGATTCTTCTTCACGAGCGCCTGTCACGTTTTCTGGCGGCTGATTTACGGGTGTTTTTTTTGGGTTTTTTTTTTTGTAATCCTGCGCCTGTAAAAAAAAAAAAAAGCTCACCACCCTCAGGACCTCTTTTCTTCTTCTCTGTGAGCAGATGTCATCCAAAGCAGCAATGCGGCGGCGCCGTGTCATCTTCGAAGCTCCCCCGCGCATGCCAAGCAGGCAACGGCCGCCCTCTCTCCTTGACCAGCCTTTCTCCCGTTTAGCGGCGCAAACGTCATTTTCCCCACGCCGTCTTGATTCAAATCGATTCCGCAGCCGCGCGCTCACATCCGTACGCGCTGGCGTCAGAGCGCCGCGCTGAGGTCAAAGGAAGGAAGGCATCAAGGACATTGGCTTGTAGCGATGCGGCTGGGGGGTGCTTGCGTTTGCGTTTTCCTTTTTCACCACAGATTGATGACATACAAACAATTGCATCAATCTTTGCTCCGGTGACGTTTCCTTCATCTCGCAATCCGAGGCAGACAAGGCAAATATCTAGCCATCATTCTAGTTCGCTAGCTAGCTAGCTATGGCTCTAGTTAGTTATCGATATATCTCTCTAGCTAGCTATAAAGCTAGCTCCAAACTCCACCAAACGGGACAATTGGAACGGATTTCGCTCGGGGAGGTGAAAGATTGACTTTGTTTTGTGGGACGTCGATTGGCTTCTACGGCGGCCATGTTGCCAGGCCACAATGTTGTCACACCCGCACTATTCAGAGCAAGATATCACGTGAGAATTGTGGGGGTATATCCGTTGTGGAACGCTAACGACGTTAGCACCGTTTTTCCGATTCACCGCCGCAGATGCTGGTGGAGGGCGGCGGCGGTGATGGCGGCCAAGGCTCAGGCTGCGACGTTGCGAGCGTTTGGCAGCGCCGCAAACCAGCTGTGAAGCAATCGGCCTTTTCCCATTTGATTGGTCGCGCTCTACTGACAAAAGTAAACTCAAAGACAAAGCTAGAGTGAAGAAGTTAAGTTTGTGGCTTTCGTTCAATTTGATACACCGTTGTGGCTACTGAGCATTTGTAAAGCCATCGATAGGTTGTAGGCTACAAGCCATCCCGTTGTAGCCAAACAGGTGAGCTCGAAGGCTTTATTTTGACGTGAAAGTGAGTTTTGGAAAGACATTTCATTTTTAGCTGAAACCAATTCAATTCATGCTTTCTGATGTTTCGCGAGAAGCACTTTGTGCTTTACCAAAATAAGATTGGTGTTATTGAGATTAACGCTCATTAACGTAAACCTACTCTTAATTCTTTCGACCTATTCAACGTTGGACAGAATTGAACAAGGGGTGTCAGAGGCCTCTTGGCTCATCAAGCAAAAGCAAAAGCAATGCATCTGATTTGTACAGATGACGGCTGAAGAAACCTTCTCATCGATGGATGGACCGCTCGTGTACGACTGAGAGCTTACGCGGACGGAATGCACGACGGTATTAGTTTTCAAATACGATGCATCGCACAGCAGTAACGTTAACCAAAACGGAGACCTGATTTTCTCCTCAAGGCATATCTTTGGGACAGAATGACTCATCACCACAAGCGTAGCATCACAACTTTGAGCACAACAGACAGACTTTAGCAAGAAACCAACCGACTGGAATGGGCAGTCGCTTGGTGAAATACTACCACCGTGTGGGGCGCACCCAACAAGTCTTCCCTCACTTGACAACGCTTGATCCCGCGTCAGTTTTTCGTGTTGCTTTTTTCACACGCGGGCATACTGTACTTCGACCCTGTCGCAAAGTGACAGGATAGCGCATTCATTCGCATTCACGTCCACACCCAGTTCGCAGAAGGTATTTTGCCGCAGGGCCACGAGCGGCAGATTGCCGTGCATGATTTACACGCGCGCGCGCACGACAAATGATCACCTATGCGCAAACATTCCTGCAAGAATCAAGGCTCACGTTTGCAAGCATAAAAAGCAGTTTATGACACGGTGCACTCTACAGAGGGAAGGAGGGTGACGTCAAGGTTATCATCGTAATTTACATTCAATCAGCTGCAACTGGAACACACAGAAAACAGTCGTGCGATCTCTCTGCTCAGCAGGAACGCCAATGAGAACGATCTTATTTCAATTCTTCACACATTTACTTACTCTTGATGTATCCTCTTGAGGGACTGGCAACAAATCGATGCACAAATTGCGTATGTACAACAACGCCATCTTCAATCTTGCGAAAGACCTTTTAATGTCATGAATTCGGACGGCTTCTCGTAGCACGCCGGTAGGGAACGATTCCTCAAGTCTCCCAAATACCCCTTATGAATAACAGCAGCCATTTTACAGGGTAGCGCCTGTCTTGTGAATGTGCACGCCATCTTGTGAATATTTGACATGCCTTTTGTATAGTATCTCTTTATCTTGAATCAGCTGAGCAAAAGGTCAGGCGTGAGTGGAAAAAAAAAGAGTAAAAACAAGACGAAAATGCTTTTTTTCTTGTTTTATTTCTTTTGCGCCCATTGTCTTATGATGGCCAAAACTACATTTCTTCTTTTCCGGGTTGTTAGCCAATCGGGAGTCTTTCTACCACTTCCGGGCTCACCTGTTTCGAATCGCCATATTACAACACAGTCCACATACGGGGAATAAACGTCCCGTAGCGAAAAACAAACCCACAACAGTCGTGCAAAATTAAAAGAGAGCGTGAGATGAAAGCCAAAAGGCTTTACTATACTCACGTGAATCGTATAAAAATATAAATGAATGACGAAACTTGGATTTTAACGCTGGAAGTAGGAGCAGCCTGGCGTGTGACGTCACGAGTATTATTGCGGAAGTAATGCTCGCTCAGTTGCTCTCGTCGGGATGTCTGTCGCCTGTCGTGTTTGTTGAAAGTCGGTTGCTTCGAAAACATCTTCCCTCCAAGTTAGTTTTGCTTCGAGATCGCCGTCTACAAACACAAATACGACCGGTACCATTCGTCCCGGTCCCGTTTTGGCCTTTTTTTTTCTTCATGCAATTGTGATTCTTTGGGTCATAGTCCGTGAACGAGATGGGCATTTGGCACTCACTATCTGGTCCTCCCGAGTACAAACAACTGGCGGAAAAGACGGGCTGTGAGTATTTGGAGCGCTCGACACACTCAATTCTCACTTTGGACTACTTTGGGGAATTGCGCGTGGTACACTTGGACTCGCCGGACACTTAATTAGGTGCACTCAAGGTCCCACGTGATGAGCTTCAAAACAGAGAATCGTGCCAATGATTGTGCTTTTGTGTTTGCAGTCACCTGTGAGCAAATTGGGGTTCTCCACAATAGATTCAAGCACTTGAGCCACAATGAAGACACCCTACGGTACTTTGAATTCTTTCATGTGATCCAGATGAAGATGAGAGTTCCAAACCTGTCCAACGGGCTCACTTCATGTCCGAGTGAAAGCAGCGCTCCCTCCACTGAAGGTGGTGACGTTTTTTTTTCATGTGCGTCTGTGTCGTTCGTCTACTACAGGAGAGAAGACTTCTACGCCATCCACGACCTCGCCTGGAATCCCATACGAGCGCAGATCATTGAGGCTTTCTTTGACAGGAGGTGACGAGCCGCGATGTCTCAGAATTTATACGTCTTCTTCTTTTCCTTTGGGCTTTTCCCCTCAGGGGTCGCCACAGCCAATCAATGTCCTCCATCTATCCCGGTATCAGGATTTATACATGTGTTGTTCACACATTGTATTTTTTTTTTTTTTTTAAATAAAACACAATTCTTTGTATGTATTCAGGCCGTTTCACATTGATCTATCCGACAACGCTCCCTTCCAAATGTTGACAGGAACCTAATCCCACCCGACGAGGGCTCAATGGAGGAGATCCACCTGAAGGAGTTTGTGGTTGTCATGTCCCACTTTAAGCCACCGTCGCTCAGCATGACGGACGAGGAGCGGGACGGCGTCCGCAGAGAAAAGTTGAGATGTACGTTGACTGTTTTGGATTTTTAATTGAAAAAAAATATATGCCCGCTGTGTCTTTTTGTGTGCAGTTTTATTCAACATGCATGACTCGGACAATGATGGAACTATAACCCTGGCGGAGTACAGACATGTGAGTCGACGCCATTGTGTCTCTTGAATTGAAATAAAATGTTGCTGGTGTGTGGGCAGGTGGTGGAGGAGCTTCTCTCTCGCAGCGTGGACATCAGCAAGGAAACGGCCGTCGGCGTCGCGGACGCCGCCATGTTGGAGGTGGCGGGCATATCCATGGGTCACATGGTACGTTTGCGCGAGTCGCGGGATGTCTTACGTGGTCGGCAATTCTACACTTGGTCCTTGCAGGAGCCTGACGAGTTTTACGAGGGCATCACGTTCGAACACTTCCTCAAGGTAAAATGCCTCATGTAGTGCTCATGAAAAAAAAAAAATATATATACAAACAGCCACAAAAGTCCAGAGTTAAGTGTCCAACAATCCTCAGAAAAACTATCATTAATAACTGTTTGTTTGTTTGTTTGTTTGTTTGTTTTATCAGCTGCTGAACAGCTTCGAGATTGAAGCCAAGATGAACGTTCGTTTTTTGAATATGAATGCGTCCACTTTTTGCTACTAGCACCCCAAAAAGGAGAACAGTCCGCATAAAAAATGCGGTTGTTTTCAGAAAAATACACACTTAAGCCACGCCCATTTAAAGCTACAGTAACAATAATGGAGAAATTGCTAATAGCGGCCACTTATTTATCACTGATGTGCACAGCAGCAAATTATTATTATTAAAACCCAATTCCATAATGGGATGGCAAAAATGGCTCAAAATCACCAACAGAGTGGACGCTTTCTGTATTCTCTTGTTCACATTTGAAAAACTATGCAAAGTGATACCAAATATGCATATTCTTCCATTGTGGTGGATGGATTAGCCTCTAAAAAAATCATTAAGACGGTTAAAGGGATCAATTCATGAATCTCTTTGGGGATGACATGCTTGTCTTCAAAGAACGCTCAGTGGCCACAACATTAGGTACACGCTAAATCCGATCATATACGAGCCATCACATTCCTGATTTGTGTTTTGTCTGTCAAAAATGAAAAAACAATGACTAGAAGCGGGGGAAATGCCATCAATCCACTTTGCGCATGTCATGAATTGTTCCACAATAAAATACACTTTTAAGATAATTGGTGTTTCTGATCAATTCCGTGGTGATTAATAATCAATCATAGATAGAGAGATAAAAAATAGATCAATAGTAAGGCGTAGTAAAGTGTTTTTTTTTGGGGGGGGGGCGGTGGTTTGAATCACCGCCTGTCTCGGAGAGGACTTGTATTCTGCCGCCCTCTGCTGGACAATAGCATTAAATGCATCCAAATGATTAGGAACGCTTGGATTGCAAGAACCATTGAAAAAAAGTAGAAATAATGGGGACATTTGGAAAATTCTCATGAAATAAATTAATTTCTGCAGTGATTCAAAGTATTTCACTTTAATTTTGATCGTTGAAGTGATACGTCTTTTGGTTATTTTATTTTGTAGATACTTTTGCAGATTCATTTGTTTGAACACAACTAGCATGTTGTGTGTTCTATTTCTGTGCTTCTTTTCTCCACTGAAACTAACTCTTGTCTGCTTTGTCTTTTCCTGTCTTTAAATAATTGTGAAGGGGAACTCGATTCAGCCGACTTCCAGTTTCCAGACAGCTTGTGATCCCGCCCGCCCGCCCGCCCGCTCCTCTTATGTCATGCTAACAATCCGCGAGCGACATCACAGATGGCCGACCGCGCCCGCTCGACCTAGTCAAGCGTCCACCGACGCGCCAGCAATGATTGTCCGACTCGTCCCAAATAACGGCGAGACGAGGCTTGGGACGCCTTTCCTTGTGCGACGCGACGCCTGTGGTCATTCGGTCAGATGTCTCGCGACGCTTCCTGATTTTCTTTTGGGGCCACGTCAGGTGCAACGCGTGACGCCTGCGACATAGCAAAGATTCTTAGTTGCGGCGGGTGACTCACTCGGAACCATTTCGGCCACGTTTACACCATTAAAAGCAGAATAATCCATAATAATAATAATGCAAATGGTGACCTAGCTGTCAGCGTCTGTCCTAATAAATGGACCGATGATAGTAATAATAATTAGCAGACATTTCCAAGATAGCAAAGGGAGTGCCGGAATGTCAGGCCCAAGAAAGTGCCCAGCGAGCAAACCTCCTCAAGCGAACTGTGGCCGAAAGTGAATCTGTGAGCAACCCGCAATGACCTCTGCCCTCTGTAGTCAAAAGAACGTAAGAAAAGAGCCCATCGGTTGTAAATATCAATGTGGATCTCATAAAACCAACAAGCTATGAGAAGGTCCCTTATTTTAATCGAGCCACGTCGGTACATCCAGGCTGGAAAAAGGCCATGCAAACTGTGGACCCTTTTCCCCAATAATAAATATGAAATATAAATATGATAAATAGGCCCGAGGTGTCACTCACGCGAGTCCCTTCCTTTTAGTGTCTCCTTCTCCTCCCTTTGCAGCGTTTCCCCTTGAGGCTCCTGAATTCTCCAAGCGCGTTGCTCAGGAATTCCTTGTAAGTCTTGAGCAGCGCGCATCCGTAGACCTTCTGTCGGAAGATGTCGCGGGCCGGCGCTTGACGGAGCGCGGGTCCCTCGGCCGCTTGCCGCCGATTGGGGAAGAAGGCCCGCAGCAGCGCCGCCAAATCCCGGCCGCGCAGGCCCGCGTTCTCCAGCCGGAGCAGAAGCGGACCGCCGGGGACTTGGAGGTCCGATTGCTGTTGGTAGATGCGCCTCAGATGGGGGAGGAAGGCCCGCAGGCGCTCCACGATGCTCTCCGGGCCGGAGACGGCGGCCTCGGGGAGGTCCCGCGGGGACGACCGACAGAAGACGTCGGACGCGTCGCCTTGGGAGGCTTTCTGGAATGGACCACAGAGACGCTCGCAAAAGACGGACAGAAAGAAGACCCTTCCTTTTGTGACTTCCCGGAGAGTCCGGACTCACGTAGATTTTCAGCAGCTCCGCGGATTCCTTCTGCGCCAGTCTGGTCAGCCTCAAAATCCGTTGGAGGGACTCGGCGCACGGACGCGTCCCTGCGGCGGCGGACGCCTGCTTCGTGGAGAGCAGGAGCAACAGGAGAGCGAGCGACGCTGGAGAGCCAGGTACAAAGAAACACGTTGGTCAGCGACCGGAGATTTGACTCTGCGTGTCTGTCCGCGGCCGGCTTCCTCTCTGTCTTTCTGTCTATTTATATCCGTCCGTCCGTCTTTATTTGTTGTTTGTCAAACCACGCTAACTGTCTGTGTCTCTCTTGTTCTCTATTTGGGTTTCTCTGTCCGTCCGGCTGTCTGTCTCAGGGTAACTGTCTGTCTACGTGGCGGGACGGTCTCTCTTCTGTCGGTTTATCGATGACGCGGGTCAATCAATCTGTCAAGCTAAATGTGTGTCTCGATGTCGAGGTTTGTCCTCACGCCCCCCGATCGCCTCTCACTTCTTGTCGGCGCGCTCGTCCACTCAATCCAAAGCGGGCGTCCAATCATTCTCTCCCGGGCGGCCACAAACGTCCCTCTCGCGCCTCTCGACTTCAGCGTGGGCGATGTCGCCGGCGTCCCTCGCGTCTTTTCATGTCGCGCCTCGGCCGCCTGCTGTTTTTTTAAAGTGCTGGCAAAGCGCACATTTGTCATGTCGGGAAGTGACGCCAAAGCTTTTTGGTAAGGCAACCCCATTTCCAAGAATTTCCTCCTTTCTTGACTTGGACACTTTGTATGCAACTTTATTGGCAAGAGACACAACGGAAGGGACAATGCCCGAACGTGTCCGTCGGGTCACGTTGAGACGTTTTCCCGGCGTGGCCTCCTTCGTTGTTTTGGCTGGAAATCACCAGCAACAGTCGATAATTCCTCGCTAGAATGCAAAAAAAAAAGGCGACATGACAATCATGTCGTCGTGGCAGACATGATTTTGATTGATGGTGAAAGTTTTGATTGTGGCAAACACGACGAATGTGTCCGATTCGTGGAGAGCGGCAGCAGCAGGAGAACAAGCAATGCTGGATGGAGAGCCAGGTACAAAAAAAAACCATGTTGGTTATTGACTGGATGATTGGAGTTTCTTCATGGGGAGGCAACCTCTTGTCTTTTAGTTTTTCACGGAATGGTGGCCTTCCGAAAAGTGACAATAGATTGCCATCGTTGAAAAAAGGCTTCTGCTTTGACGGCCGAAGAGAGGAAAGAGCGTCGGTTGTTCCTTGTCTTTTTATTTTTGGCAGCGCGTGGGCCTTTTCAACAGGAAGCAGCCCAAGACTTGTTTCTCAATCTTTGACTTGTGTTTGTGCGCAAAAGTTCGGGTGGGGGGTGCGCGTCAGACGCTTTGGAGGAGAGGGCCTGCATAGGCCAGTCACGCTGAGGTCACGTTCGCCCGCCGTCGTTTCGTCACAAGTCGGCTCATGAGGAGGCGGCCTGCAAAGATGGCGGAGAGCGCAAGACTTGAAGAGGGGGAGGCACCTGATGACGTCAATTCAAACCTCACTAATGGCCAATAACGTGCAGTTAGGATGATGATCCTCATCATTTCAATTCAACATTCACTTGCGTGATGAGCGGCGGAAGCCATTTTGCTTCTCATGTTACGCTCCATCAATCATTTTTTTCATTCATCATTGAATGTACTGTAAAGTCTCGTTATATCGATAGTACCGCTTATTACAATACTATTTTCATTTCCCTTGCGCATTTCTAGTCTTTTTATGTATAATTAGTACGGTTTAGTACGATACTCGGTTATTACGATAATCCGGTTATTACGGTGCTCCTTTTCATCCCCCCCGCCGGCCATTTTGCTGTTTATATCGATACATCGGTCGCGCCATTGGTCGACTTGGTCAAGTGACTTGGTTACGCGATCAGCACTCGTGTAGCACAGCCATTTTCAGACGCTAGCTCGTGTGTAGCAGACGAGATTGAAGTGTTTGTGTTAAAAGGTAAAAATGGGAAGCAGAAGAAGATTGATGACTTTTTTAAATTATAATACAGTAAGATGTAAGCGTTGCACTTTCCCTGTTGTCTTATGTACATGCCCACTGTACTGTATATGAATGCAATCGTTTTTTGCAACAATGTTCTTGTTTTGTCTGCTGAATCGTGATGATTTTCAAAATTATTAACATTCCATACTGTGTATTAAAGGACAGCCGATGTCACTTTTTATTCAAATGCAAATAAAAATGACTTCACGCCAAGACGTCTTGCATTGCTTGTGAATCCAAACAATGGCTTCAGATTCGGATAATATGCTTTCTTGTTACACATCCAGTTATGAATATGATTCAAATACACTGTAGTTCTGAAGATGAAAGCATACATTTTTGCAATCATTAAAGAATTATATGTGCCATTTTGAGGCAACGTTGGGGGAACATCTCTCACCCCCAAAAAAAAGGGAGCCAATGGCCAGCTCCGTTTCTTATATGGCGCTTGGCTGCCCTCTTTTGGCGGCCTTTGTTAATGCAGTTCGGTGCAGGATCTGATATATCGATAGTCCGGTTATATCGACATTTTTTCCAACTCCCGAGAATATCGATATAACGAGACTTTACTGTATTTATTTTGTAATATGATTTTTTTTTTTTTTGATTGAAAAAAAGAAACAATCAAGCTGTTTATTTCAACATGGTCATTTATTTTGTGTGGGAACCACAAAGGAAATGTTGACCTGGGTCCTTTAGGAGACTTCCCCTTCCTTCATCCAACCAATCGTTTTGGATTCACCTTTGTCACCTTATAGAATTTATTATTTATCTTCGGACTAAACACGTCTCGAGAAAGTCGAGGCATCAAAATCCAAATCATCATCATCGTCATCGTCCTTTAACAATTTGCCAATTTGGGACAAACATAATATTCATTTTTTTTTGGGGGGGGGGTGTTTTTTGTGTGGGTGGACTTGTGAAGGCTTCACTTGCTCACGTAAAACGGCCTTACTGCATACGAGGAACATCATCATCATCATCATATTGTGAAAATATTTTTTTCAAGTCAATCATGGAGGCATGTTGTGCTCGCAGCGATGAAAATTCTTCCCATTCAACCGTCATACTTCAAATCAAGAGCACTGCACCCAAAGTGAGTACTGCTAACCCAGGCTTTTGCAAAACTGGCTCATCCAAAATTTCTGTGACATGTAGAAAATCGCCTTCCACAAAACCAACGGATGGACGGATGGATGGATGGACGGATGGATGGAGTCAGCCCACTGTCGCTTGAAGAGACTTGAACAAAAAGGCCATTTTAGCAGGTGGGCTTCATTTCTCTTCAGTGCTGATGAAGGTGAGATATAGGAGGACAAGGCTAGAATTGGTGGAACAAATCAAGCACCAAATTATGTGTTCCTCATCAATCATAAAACGGATTTCTGAAGTTTGAGTTTCCATGAAAAGTGTCCAAATTGTCACAAGCCACAAAAGTCATGTGTGGGGGGAAGGGGGGGGGTGTCCATGTCTGCGTGTCCGTCTGTCCGTCCACCATTATGATACACTCTCTAAAAATAAATAAATACATTGTAAGATCCGTCAAGTGAATACATAGACGAGCATGTTTTTTTTCTATGTGCTCAAGTACAAATCTTCATACCAAAAAACAGCACAATTCTCACCATTGGTCATGTACAACAAGTTTGATGAGCAAATGAATAAAAAACGAAATGACATCAAAACATGTACCCCCCAAAAAAATAAAAGGCACGGCAACTGAAAGAAAGGCATACGTGAATCTATCGTAGCTTGTCATTTTTGTTTGTTGCAACCTAAAAATGCTGATGAGCATTTATGTACAAACGAAGAGAGAGAGAGAGAGAGCCGTGCGTCACGTGTCCCTAATAAAGTGCATGCAATGACAAAAGCCTCACGCCGACACGCTTACGTTCTTCACCTTCCAGAAAACAAAAAATAAAAACGCTAAAAATGGGAATCAAAGTGGCTTGAGGCAAATTAGGGCCAGAAGAAGAATCGAGATGAAGGTTAGAAAGCAAGAAAAAGGAGCAGATGGTACAAAAAAAAAAACACGTGAAGAAGAAAGACAAAATGAGTTTGTCAATTGGCGTCCTTGTCGTTTTTGGGGGAAGGAAAAAAAGAAAGTTCTGCTGACATTCCGCAATGTTCTGGACGTCAAGGGTGGGCAAAGGTTTTGTGCTCCATCGAGGGCCGTCTTGGCATTTTTGGAACCTCAAGCGGAGGAGATTTCAAATCAAACGTTGGCTGTCAAAATTGTCCCCCCAAAACAAAAAATTGCCCGTCACATTGGACTTAATATTGACCCGAGTCTCAAAAATTAAAATCCATCCATCCCTTAAGAAGAACTCCAATATGGTTTTCTCTCTCTCTTTTTTTTTTACATTTTCTCATTTATTTAAAAAGGGCAAATAAAGATGGTCACACAAAATATTTTAGGGCAAACATCTTAGATCAAATTGTTCGTTTGACGTTTTTATATATATTTATATATATATATATATATATATATATATATATATATATATATATATATATATATATTGGAGTCCCAACATCGTTATTTGCATGGGTGAAAAGTGAAATTAAAAATGTGTATATATATATATAAAACTAATGCTGAAAATATAAATAAAGGAGGAAAAGATGTAGAAAATGTATAGTAATGAATGAATGTATGCTAATTACCCAAACTGGCTGAATTATTTCATCAACTATCGGGGTGCTCTTTCTCAATGGAACAGATTGGGCTCAGATGTGACCCCCAGGCCATGCTTTGCCCACCCCTGCTCTACACACACACACACACACACACACTGCGTGACAATGGAGTCCTCTTGAAACATGACAAAGCGCCCATTTTAGCCCCCAAATTCCTGAATGATTGACTTGATCCCAAAAATGGAGGTGAGGAGGAGGAGGAGGACTAATCCCAACACGGCGACTGAAAGGCTGGGCGTCCCAGATTGTGGCATTTCAAGGGCCACCCTCGAAACAAGTTGTCCGCCAATGAAAGCGGAAAAGGGAACAGAAGAAGGTGTCCGCCCGCCCGTCGCTGGCCTTTCTTTCATCTGTTGTCGTCCTTGAGGAAGAAGTCTAAAGATGCCAAACTGCCAAATCCCAAAATGCGAGTCTCGCTGTCAAAAGCCAAAATCTCTCGCTCCTGACGCTCCAGGAGAGTCTTGATCCTTTCGCTGCGATCTTTGTGCAAAGCCGAAAGCTCCTCTTCCATCTGCACGCACGCACGCACATTTACACTTCAGACGCTTTGTCCCAAGGGCTAACCAACCATGTGGATTTTTTTTTTTTGGGGGGGCGGGGTCAATAATCTTCCTAGCAACAAGTGACGAGTCCCCACCGTCCCTTACCTTCTCTTCCAGGTGAGCCCTGCGGATGGAGATCTTCTGCTGGAGCTTCTGCAGCTCTCGCTCGTGTTGCGTCTCCATCTGGGACTCGGTCTTCCCCTGGTAGGCGTCCAGCAATTCCACCTCCTGCTTCAGCTGCCGCTTCAGGGCCCGGCACTCCGCCTCTTGCTCCGCCTCCAATCGCATCTGGCGCGGACACGGCGGCGATAGATTTTGTCCTTCTTTGCAGAGGATAAAGAATCCACGCACTGTGAGTATCGTGATATTTTGTGAAACGTTGATCACAAGTTGTTTGATGCTAGTTTAATGAGCCTAGCTATGGTGTTTTCATTGTGGTTTAGCGTTAAGCTAACCCCCCGTTGCTTGATGATGGCTACTACAAAAACACAACAAAAAAATAGGGAAAGAACGTCGGGCGTACCGCTTGCGAGGCCATCATCTGGTTGATGGAGTGCTCGTACTGCTCGGCCAGCGCAGCTAGCTTGCGGGTCTGCTCCTCCTTCAGCCCCTTCAGGAGATTCTTGTGCTCCCCTTTGGGCGAAACCTCCAGCTGGTGGTTGCGCAGGGCTTTGTACTGCTTGTTCTGAACCTTGCACGTGTCCTGGAATTGCTTCTTGATCTGCAGTTCCACCGTCTGAGGATGGACCGGCTCATCTTTTTTCACAATTCGACAGACGAGCCCATCGTCGTACCGCTCGCCGCTAGGTGATGATAGCGTAGCGGCCGGCGCTAGCGCACTGTCATAGTTGTCATTCTCGAATACATTTGCGAATGAGGTCACGACGGTATTTCTTCTGTTTTACGAGTCATTTCCTTGCGATTGGCACCCTCTAGTGGACGTGCAGTAATATCACAGCAACCTCGCAGCCGATTGATTGAGACATAGCACGACTGAAGGCCTAGGAGTGACCCGCCACTGATTATAACAGTGTATTTTCCTCATTAATTTGATGGCTTTTTGTCGGCGTGTGTTTGTGAAGGTGTCAAGATGTACGCACGTTGACCTTGAGCTCTCTCGGCTGCCGCTTGCGCTCCAGGCTGTGTTTGCGCGCCAGTTCGCGCTGCCTCCGATCGTTGTACTCCTCCTGGTTTTCCAGCTCGGTCTGGTGCTGCGTCCGCGTCAGTTCCATCCGGAGCTTGCGGAGCACGTGAAGCTGCCGCCGCTCCAGATCCTGCGTGGCCTCGTCCTGGCGGATCAGCAGGGCCTGCTCCATTTCTTTCTGGCTCCGTTTCTTGTTGAGCTCCTGCGGACAGCCGCCGAGGTCAATTTGGCCAAATAACTTTGCTTTTTAATCATAATACGTTTCGTTTCTAAGCGATTCTAATTTCAAAACTCTCAAGGTCACCGTACGGTCACAGGATACGTTTTTGCAGCCTCACGCGACCCGGAAGCAACTCAAATAGATAGAAAGCTAGCGAGCTAGTTATTAGATCGCCATGAGATAGCTAGCGAGCTAATATATAGCTAGCTAGCCGTCTTCTACTACACATTATGACCAATCGCGTGCCGCCGCTTTAACCAAACAATTTGGCTCCCTATTAGGAGTCGGCTCCAGAGTTTCACTTCAAAGAGCCGCCTCTCAGAGCCGGTTCGTTCGTGAACGGCATCTCTGCCAATCGTGGCAGTTCGACGTATTTTGATGGATTTAGATTGAAATAAAATCCCCAAAAGATGATGACGATGATGACGATGACGATGATGACGATGATGACGATGACGATGATGACGATGATGACGATGATGATGATGACGATGACGATGACGATGATGACGATGATGACGATGATGACGATGACGATGACGCGCTCCCACCTCTCTGAGTTGCTCCTGTTCAAAGCGGTGCTTCCTGAGCAGACTTTGTCGTTTGAGAGCCCGGCAGCTTCGCTCGTAGACGAGCCGCTGCTGCGCTAGCAGGTTGGCTTCCTGGTCCGCCTGCGAGCGCTGAATGGTCTCCTTGCGCCGCGACAGACGCTCCTGTTTTTCCTCTTTCGGGGTGCACGGGTCCTGGCTCATCTCCTGGAAAAGGCGGGCAGGCGGGTAAAAAAAACTCCGGTCGGTCCGTACGTCGTCGTACGACAACAAGAAAATCCACCGCGTGCTCCCTCTTGTGGTAGGAGAGTGTATGGACTCGGAACGCCAAGCTCATTTGTGGTCGTTTTATGAAGAAGATCAAATGTGCTTTTGTGTGTTTGGTGTCTTTTTACTTGATTGATCTTGTCCTTGCACAGTCGGTATTCTATCTTCTGGCTCTCCAACAAGGACGTCAGCTCCTTCTTCTGCCGAGCCGTCATTTGCTGCCGGACGCGGCGCTCCTCGGCGCCCACCAATTTCATCTGCGAGGAGGCGTCACGGCCGTCGGTGCGCTCATCGTAATCGTCGCGACCGCCTCGCTCACGTCTTTGTCGTTCTGAGCTAGCGTTGCCCTTTTCCAGCTCATTTTGTCCGGACAGAATGCAGGCAACTTTGGTTGTCTCCCATTCAACGCCGTGTCGGGAAGGAGACCAACAAAGCTAGCTAGCTAGCTAGCTAGCGTGCTTTTGCTCAAGCGAGCGCGGCTACCTACCTCTTTTTGGGCGCGAGCGGCGTGGCGCTTGGCCAAGCGCTCCAGCTGGGCGTAAGTGTCGTTGGCCTGCGTCTCCAGCTCCTTGTGCAGCCTGAGCCGGTGCCGGTCCATCTCGGCCTTCAGCTCGTTCTCCAGGGCCATCAGCCGCTTCTGGTGGCGCCGCCGCGTGCGCTTGTAGCCTGACATCTGCTCCCGCCGCTCAAAGTTGCGCTCATGCTCCTCGATCTCCCCGATGACCTGCGAGACACGCAAAAGGAGGTCGCAGAAGTGCGCGTACCCTCTTCCGAACGTGTTGAAGGGAACGAGGGAGCCGATCGCATTTCCAGCAATCTTTGGCTGACATTCCCCAATCGGCAAATCGGCAGTTCGGCGTGCCAAGATCATTGCTCGGCCGTTCCGGGCCGACATGGCGTCAGAAATATCGCGTGTTAGCATTAGCACGTAGCCATTTAATCCAACGTTTTTTAATTCTACCGTTAACGGATTCGCTGCCGTTCATTGGAAATATGACGTGGAGTGACGTTCCCGAATTTGCTCGGGTTTTGGTGTTTCATACTTGGGTGCCGATAAAGCGCTGGTCGGACCTCCGTCAATGTTTCCCCCTTCCGCGAGGGGGCGGCGTTTCCCCTTTTTTCCTTGTTAGCGCTTCAGCTGTTGTTAAAGCGCTACGTCATCCAACAGGTCACGTGTTGTATCTATTTTGTACAGCCGCCCCCATTTCAAGCTCAGATAACTCAAGAATTAACTGTTTTTTTCCAATGAAAGAAGAGGGTCGAAGGTTTCTAACGCTGCGTTGAATGTCGATGTCGTCCTAAAAGTCAATATTCTGTGGGTGGGTCAGTTGCAATTTGAGTGAACGTGACAAAAACCCTGGCACTGGAGCGGACACATTTTTTGGCATGTCGTCTGGCAGCGAATGAGTTAAGTTTTTCTTGACATTGTTGTCGTTAGCACAAAATCTTCAACAACAACAACAACAAAATGCTGCTAAAATTTAAAAGTACTCCTGAGGAATGGCGCGCTGGTTGCCAATTCGGTGCAGGTTAATTTGCACACTTGAGTTTTAGTTCCTTCTGCCTCTGATGATATTTTTAATTGTGCGCATCAAGTTTGACCTTTTTTCTGCGTCACAAAAGCATTTGAACAGCGTGAGTCGATTTTTTAAGGTGATGAAGAGCAGGAGGAGGAAAATGACATCCGTGAACAGGATGTGGTTGCCATGACGACGGATGGATGTAGTCATAGCATAGCGCGCGCCCCCCTTCTCACCCCCCGCACTCCTCATTTCACACTCACACACCCGCATTTTGACCCATCCCCATCCTCGTTCTTCCACTTGATGCGATGATGGACGGCCGAAAGCGCAAAGTACCAAAGTCGCTGACGTGACGGTGACGGTGGCGGTGTTGCGTTCGCGGGTCCCGCGACGGTCGTCGTCGTCGTCGTCGCCGCCGCTTTTGCTGAGAAGGAGGCCGCAGCTGTAGCCCGCCGGAGTCCCCCTCGGCGGCCTCATCCCTTCCTCACGCCGGCGGCATGCTCCTCGGAGCGGGAGCCGAAGAAGAGCCGCCGCCGGAGGAGGGGCCCGACCGCTCTCGTTGCGTCCGACGTCCGCGAATGCGGCGCACGTCCGCCGCCGGCCTCGCGGGCATCCCGCGGCTCCGCTCGAAGCGGGCTCCCGGTCCCCTTGGCCCGGGAAAAGGACACCCTCCGGCCGATCCGGGCCACACGGGACGCTTCTTTCTCTTCGAGCGGTGAGGAGGCGAGGCGAGGCGAGGGGAGGCGAGGGGAGGGAAAGGGGAGGGGAGGGGAGGGCGCGATGACAAATAAAAAGAATCGGGGCGAGGGGGAGGGGCTGGGGCTGGCAATTACGCAATGCCTACCATTGATAATCGCGGAAAGATGTGATGTCATTTAGCGGCACCGGAGGAGGAGGAGGAGGAGGAGGAGGAGGCAGGCTTTCCCCGGGCGACGGCTGCCGTGCTCGGCTGGACGATGGCGGCGGACCGCTGGCCAAAGGCAAGTCCGGACATGCTGCGCCGGCGTCGCGATTTCACGCCGCTCGCGCGCTCGGATGACTGGCCTACATTTGCAGAGCACTGGCTCATGGTCGCTACTTCTCATGCCTTCTAGTCATCTCTTTGCTCTCTCTCTCTCTCTCTCTCTCTCTCTCTCTCTCTCTCTCTCTCTCTCTCTCTCTCTCTCTCTCTCTCTCTCTCTCTCTCTCTCTCTCTCTCTCTCTCGGTTTTCTTTTTTGCTACCGCTTCTTCTTACACTCCCCCTTCTCTTAAAGAGACAGTGCAATACTACGCACGCTCGTTTTACTAGATTACACACGTCACTATAGTCAAGATGGGTCTGTACAATGGCGGACCGTCAAGGCCCGCAAAGCCTTCTCTGCTGGCCTAAAAATATCCAAATGACGGACTAATGACAATTCTATTTTCTCCACGAATCCTTATGAAACACTTCCAAATTGTCTTCCGGCTTGCTTTCTCCCTGTCGTGTTACTTCCTGGTGTGTGTTTTCATATTGAAGCTTTGAACCAATCGCGTTTCGGCCGTCATTTGTTACCAGAGTCAGAAATCCACTTTGACCGATCAGATTCGGAGTTGGCCGGGAACGTCAGACCTTTGAGTGGCTAGTCACGTGATTGACAAGTCACGAGCCAATCATAGTATCACAAGCCGCTAGGTGACAATAGCATACTGGCCAGCGCTAGCTTCTGTACCTGTCGCGCGCCGCATAAGAAAATACATGTTTTTTGTTCATTCAATGGCGGTTTTGTCAAGCCACAATGGCCGAAAAAGGAGAAGAAATGAATTTGGTTGCATATTTACTGTTAAAGCCATTTTCAAGACAGACTTTTCCAGAATAGACGCACAACATGATGGTTGGATAGCTCCGAAGCTAGCAAAAATAGCGTATAATATTGCAGTTTTTTGAGCTTATCGTGAATTCACACGTTCACGTCACAAGTTATTTCCTTGCTATCGGCACCCTCTAGTGGACGTGTTGTAATATCACGCCGCACTGGCAGCGGATTGATTCAGACGTAGCACTACCGAAGGCCTGCAAGTGACACGCGCGGCCCTCCGTTAAGTCTGTGTGGCTAAATAATGACCTCAATGGGAGGACTAAAAATATTAAATGATTTGAAATACTGTCACACAAACGTGTCGCAATAATGTTAAAAGTTCAGAGCTCAATGCCCCAAATTTAAAATACACCAAAGACAAGAAAAGCGTCAACAATGAGTTTTGCTGAAGGCGCGGTTAGCTTTATTGGATTGGATTGGATTGGATTGGATATGCCTTTATTAGTCTCACAGTGGAGAAATTTACATTGTCACAATTGTAAGTTATTATGCAACACGATGAAATATTTAGATTTTCACTCTCGGAGGTAGCACTCGTGTCACCGTGTCGGGTCATTTCACACACATTTTGCGCTTGTTTGTGTTTGGAAAGCCGTTTGAGCTTGGGCGCAATATTTCGCCATCACTTGGACGCAATGCCGCAAATTTGTATTCATCTGCGTCGACTCCGCTGTAAACGGGACCCTGTTAAAAATGTCCACTTATTCTCGCTGAAGATCTCCTCTCCCTGCAAACACATTTAGAGAAAAAGGGCAAATCAATCATTGAATCATTTGATCCGATTGGAAATGTGAATAATAGCACTTGACCTTTGACGTTTTTTGGCCCAGAAGACAAGGGCCGTTGTTATTAGCGCTATCGCTAGTAGGGCGCCGACGACGGAACCGGCGATAACGGCTTTGTTGTTACCTGACAAAAATAAAAACACAGGACCAAAAATGCGAAGAGCAGTTTGAGGAGAGATCATCCCTCCGGATGATTTTGTGAACAAACGGAAGTGATGAAAATGCCCAGTCCCAGTTGGCATACCGGAAGTGCGAAGGACACAAATTGTGTCTCCCCCCGACCAGGTGGCGTCCGCTTGGCACGTGCGCTCGGGCCATCCTTGTAGGACGAAGCCGTCGTTACAAAGCAGGCGTACCGTGGCCCCCTGTAAGTAGCTGCTGCCCTCTTTTTTGCCGTCAATTGGCGGTGCCAGCCAACCGCAGGAAATCACTGCACACCAACAGGAAGTCCATATTTACCGTAGAATTCAAACTATATCTATTTTTTTATTTCTCGGATTAAATTGTGACATGCTAATGCTAACGTGCTATATATTCCAATGACATATTAGCCTGGAATCGTTTAGCAATTATCATCACATGTTGACTTGCTAATGTTAGCTCGCAATGCTTAAATATTTGTAAAAGGTTTTTGAAAAATATGAATGTCTTTATTCATGTCTTTATTTTGACATTTTATAGGAAGTGATTTGAATCATGACTCGACTTTTCTCGAGTTCAGTGAAAAACTTGAAATGAGTCAAGACTTACCGGGCTTCAAGTCCTCCACAAGTGACACGTGACTGCCCAATGACATTTTGGTGGCCTTTCCCAGCTGCGGACTACCACCTACCAAAATATCATACCTGGAAAAATCAACATGTTCTGTTAGAAAGAAAAGAAAAAAAAAATCAGGATAATATGTAGCTGAAGGTTTAACATTTCCGTCCCCTTGATGCTAATTGGTCATTTTTCCCGACTTGCTTCAACTCCATTTTGGCACAAAGTCATGTTTTGTATGTCCTACCTACAGAAATGAGAGTCATCTCCAGAGCAAATGTCCCGAGTGATGTTGTAGAGTGGGTCGTCGGGCATCTCGGGAACTGAAAAAGCTGGGATGAAATCGGGGTCGTGTCTTGAAGAATTGGAAAACGTGTCCAAGAGGTATTTTGAATCGTACGTGAACAAAGCACATGTGTTGGAAACAGCCCCTGGGGGGGGGGGGACAAAACACAAATATTCCCGAAATCATGTTCAAGTAATGTGGGCAATGTCTTGTAAAAAAAAAGTCAGTTTTAAAATCATATTGAAAATTTAATTTACTGACTAGTATTTTTATTTCATGCAAAATTAATGTAAAAAAATAATCACACATTTTGGAAAAAATATTTAACTTTTAATTTATTGACTAATTCTATTTTAGGAAAAATTAATAAAAAAAATAATATTTTTTTTTAAATGTACTAACAATTTAATGTACTGACTATTTTTATTTTATGAAAAATTCCTTTAAAAAAATCTATACAATTTGACAAATATTCCACATTTAATGTTTTTTTTTTTTTTTATTCAAAAATATATAGAAAAAAAGAATCACGTTTTTGAAAACTGTTTGAAATTTAATGTACTGACTATTTCTATTTTATGGAAAGTTCATTTAAAAAAATCATTGAATGCAATCCATCTATTAAGTAGAATCTATAATTCACCACCACTTTGAAATTCTTTTGTACAAAGCAAAACCGATTCTCACAGCTGGCCCCAAAATGGAAAAGCTCCTGCGGATGAGTGCCATTGACGGCCACCGCGCCGTCTGCGGCAAGCAGGTCATCTCCAGCCACGCCGTTCATATTGCCCAGCAAGCCTCGCGTGGAGTTGTGGAATTCTGGTGGCAGGAGCACCGTCGCCGTCATGGAGCCGGCACCGAGACGCACCTCCACGCCTGCGCCGCTGGGGAACATCACCGTCACGTTTGTGCCGCAAGGTGAAAACACAAACGCACCTAGAACAGGACACATTCGACACACCATTTATTGGAATTTGCAAAGAAAAACAACATCCCCCCAAAATATGGGTTTGTTTAAATATATATGCAAATATTTATGCATAAAAGGCCCCATCACGCCTCACGAGAACAAGCCAATGAGGAAATGGGTGGGTGGATGGATGGTTCTTCAAATTAGGTAAACATAAATCCACACACGCACAAATACGTGGCGTCCATTGTTTTTGAGTAACATACACGTTGTTGTTTTTGATTTTAAGCAAACCTAGAGTATTTTGGGCGAATTTCTCCTCACCCCTCAGGTCCATCCAGCTTTGCTCATTGAACAGAAGTCGCTTTTGATTTTGTAGCACTTGCAGGTTGTCCTCATCGGCTAACAGACGCACCTCAATGATGTCCGAGAAGGCTTCTTTCATGACCACCGACGACAGCTTGGTGGCATTTTCTGTCAGGTCCAAAAAAAAAATAAAAAATGATGAAAATAAGACATACTTGAAACGCTGCGGAAGTGGTCCTGCAACGCGATTCAGCTCACCGTTGACCGGCTCGGTTCTGGCTTGGATTGTCAGCTGCTTCCTGGGAGACATCAACAAATTGTATTCGCCTTTGCCGTTGAAAGAGTAGCGCGTGCCATCGAATGTTATGAAATGTGGATCCCCAAACACCACAGCTGAGGGCAGAAACGGAGATGAGTGAGTCACAAAATGTGCTATGCCGACACCTTTTTTTATTTTGGTGACAAGCGATACAATCCGAAACGTTGACACTTGTTGCCGCTTGTTACAGTGTCTTAAAGTTTCTTTAGTACGTACAATACAATACAATGAACGCATCGCATTTAAGATTTTAGAAATGGTCAATCCCTACATTCATTTGGTGATTTTTTTAAATACAAAATGTGCTTTTTTTTCTTGAACGTTTCAAAAGGAACTTAAACACACATTTTACGTTTGCAGAATTAATTAAAACTAACAATCCATGTAAAAAATGTGTTGTTTTCCTCTTTGATAATTCATTTAATATACTGTATGATCATTTGGGATAAACTGGGTTGTAGCACGCAGCGGCTCCCCTCTCTCTCTCCCGGCAAATTGGCGTTTTCATGTTTATTATGTTTGTTAAAGTCATTCTAAGTGCCTTGCATGCTGGCTCCGAGAGGACAGTCATTTCATCTGTGCCGTATGTCATGCATATTAGCATATTTGACAAGAAAGCTGACTTTGACTTTTATGTTTGACGCGTAAAATATACGTCGTCTCGCATTAGCCAATGAAATAGCGGTGTCGAATGACGCCATCACACGCGCCAAGCTTTCGTGTCACGGCTAAGTGGCTCCATTTGGTTGTCATTTTCAGGTGGTAACGCCACGCCGGGTAAGAAGTGTTTTTTTTCCTTTTTTGGTTCATATATCTTTAGCTATATACAGTTGTAAAAATACTACACCGTGCAATTTAATAGTTATTTCACAGGAAGTAAAGCCATAAATACACGATAAATGGCGGCAATGTTACATCCACGATATCCGAGCTGATGATGCTTCTTCATTTTAGCAGCAGCTGTATTATTATTACGAAACTAATTGTAATTCAAATACTGTGTAATTTAACTCACTATCTTTATTTTATTTGTGGATGGATAACTTTTTGAAATGTTTTTAAATACTATTTTTTTAATTGTTACAAAGCATTTTATTAAAAGAAACAGATTTATTCTGATAGTGTTGAAATGCCCTAAATTCACAAATTCAAGTGAACTGTAACTGTAGTTTGTATCGTGTAGAAGTGTCTGCAAATAAGCTACATGTTTTTGAAAATCATGACTTGAAAAATGCGGCATAAAAAAGTATATATGGGAATCTGGGAAATATGGAAAGTAACTCTCAATATGTCCCGAACAAACGGAATCATTTGAATCAATGGAAATCTGAAATATGGAAGGACAGAATTGGCAACAATATGCGTATTAATCACGACAATGGCAAAAAACGAATTAAAATAAGAACGAACCCGCAGCCGGAGGCTCGTATCTTCTACAGTCGCTGGAGGGTCTGTGTTTGAAGTAATAGTGGCAGTTGTCTGACCAAAGGCAGCAGTAGTAGAAGCTGAGTACGTCGTACAGCCAATGCGACTGGCCGGGCACTCTGGGGGGGTGGAGGTACGGGGGCGAACCCCAGTCGTGGGCACGATCCGGGGTGCTCCCTCCGATAGAGTCGGCCGTCAGGACCTGAACGCCGCTGCTGTCGTAGCAGCACTGCTGGCCTGCGCCGTACCCGGGACTGCAAACGCAATTTGGCATCTCAGACCACTCGGATGCAATTCTTGCCTTCATTTGATCCTTTTCAGGAAACGTGTCTCAAAAATGTCTTTCATTAGGATGAGACATTTTGTCACGCGCTTCATGTTTTTGTCCCTTCGTTTGGGAAGTGGAATCTCTCATTTGTCAAATGGTTTCAAATGGGTGATAAAAAATGCTCAATGACCGAACTTACCTGGCTTGTATGGCCCTAACGCAATGAATGCTTCCCGGGTGGTATGTGCACACGCTGCCTTTCTCCATATCGCAGCCGTAATCTGTCTAAATATGAAACATGACATCTAATTAATTAATTAAATTAAAAAACACAAACAAAGAAAGCATCACAATTTATGTTGCGGCTGTTGTTATTATTATTTTTTTTTACAAAATAGGGTGAGGCCTTTTCTTCTTTCTGTGAATCAAGCTAAAGCTCTTCCAGTTGAGCTCAGTACTGCTCAGCAATGTTGTGGCACAGTGTGGTACTACACCCAAGACGCTCAACTTTGTATTGGCTTTAGCCCAAGGCTGTCAAAGTCATTTGACATGGCGGGCCACATATGGCCTCGGTAGATGTCAAATGGGCCGGACCATTCAAATGATACCGTACATGCTATAAATAAGCAAAATAGCATGTCTTTCATTGGATTTAGTGTAAAGAAGCACAAGAACATTAGGAAACTGATGACATTTAACGAACGTTCCTTTGACACATTTTTCCTTGAAAATTCTGCACTCCTTATCTACTTTTCTCCCTTTGGATAACGACATTATGGCTAATGAAACCGCGGTTGAAAAAAAGCATAGCTGTTTTCTTCTACGTTGATCAAAACAGCACCACTCTACCCGCTAGTGGACAATCCGTGAATTGCACCTCGTTAAAAATATGAATTCCGTGTCGTTTGTGCATTTTTTCCACTTTTGAATTATCCTGCGGGCCGGATCAAACCTCCTTGGGGGCCGGTTCTGGCCCGCGGGCCCTATGTTTGACACCGCCGGTTCAGCCTGTATGATTGGGGAAAGCCCATAATTTCCCCCCCAAAAAAATGTAAGATCAAGCAAAGACAATGATTTAGAATATGATTCAACTTTTGAAATATGGTCCTCTTACGTGGAACCTGCCCGTGTCGGCCCGGGCCTGCGCCAGCGTGCAGGGACAGTCGATAATCTCGCTGAGAAAATGAGGCAGTTCATTTTCCAGCCGGTCCCACGCCAAACATTTGTCCAGCGCCCAGGCCTGAGAGTTGTCACGGAACTTCTGCTCCAGGTGCCAGGCCAGGGCGTGGTCCTCCGTCCACGCCGCTTCCACATTCCTGCGCCGGTAATGGAGAGAGAAAGCTCATGACATGGCAATAGCCGGCTCGCCAAATGGCGAGCTAGCGAGCGAGCGAGCGAGCGAGCTATTTGCGTCATGTTCATAGAAAGAAAAGAAAAGAAAGTTTCAACGTACATCAGGCCATTTGGATTTTCGCTGGAGCTGACCCGGAGTGCTCCGAGTTCCCAGCTTGAGAATTCGGGAGACGGTCGAGGCACAAAAGTGAAGCTACCGTTGTTGTCGTGATCCGTAGCCAGAGAGTAAAGATACTTCCACTGGGCGCGCCAATGATCCGAATATGCCCTTCCTTGGAGAGGGAGGTGGGAAGTCACAAACGTATTTCTTCATTAGATATTCATTTTTCTTAGCAATCCTCCATTATTTGCAGTTTGAAATAGAAAAGTAGTAGAGTGCCGCCATCTTGTGGCCTATGTAGGCAATGATTTTTTTTTTTTAAGCTAGCGTTAGCTAACGTTTTTTTTTACTCTAACTCTCTCACGCATTGTTAACAGTGTCAACTCAAAAAAAATGTCGAATTAGCTCTTGACAAAAAATATAATGAATTAGAGTCAACTTGAATATAGTTGGGGAAAATAGATTTGATTTGCTATGCTAACTTGAGTTTGCAGTGAAATGGAAAAAAAATGAAGGCGATCCAGGTACTGCGATGGCCTCACAAATGGAAGAGGAGAAAACAAAGACCCATTTTTGATGCAGTACTTAAAAGTTGTAAAGGTATAAATAATGGCATTGTCCCAGAATTGCAATGTGTCAGCCGTGTCCTCACCCGTCTCCCTGTAAGCCCACAGCTCGATGTTGACCCTCGGGGCTCGGACCAAGGACGTGTTCCAGGTCATCTGCAGAGAACCCCCCACTCGAGGGGTTCCGTAGTACTGCCACTTGGTGGAATTGACCAAAACCGCCTTGAACTTGGGGTCCAACTTGCCCGTGTGCACTGCGCACAACATTGAAAAGGAGAGGCGCTAGGACGTCGTCTCAACGTTTCTATTGCGTTTCAAGTTTGTACGGGGGTGGGTACCTGCTAACCAGGAGCCCACCCTGTTGAAGGCGATGCCGGAATCGGAGGAGATTTCCACGGAAAGCCAGCCGCTTTGATAGAGCAGGGGCGAGACGCAGTGGCCTCGCTCGCTGTCGTCCACGTAACCGTTTGTCTCGATGTCACCGTTGAACCTCGAAGGAGGACCAAAGGCCACATTTTCACTTTGGAGGCTCCACTCACTTTTGTTGACAGCGGTTTAAAAGGTGACGCGACGCGACGCGTATGACAGCCAAAGAAAAAGGACAGAAAGACAGTCCTCATACAGACCTGCACGTAATGAGTGAACTTTGGTTAAAAGTCACGTGGAGCAAGAGGAAATCGGTCCCGCCCAAAATGGATCCAGACTGCGGGGAGAATTCCACGCAGAATTGCTTGTAGTCAGAACAGCAGCTCTCCAAAGACGCACACGTCGGGTGGCACGAACAGGAAGTCAACCTTTGCCCGCATTCGCCCTCGCACGACTTACCTGAACCACCAAAAACCCCACAAGACGTCTTTTTAAATGTACGGTCGATATACTTTTATTTTTACAGCGAGCGAGCGAGCGAGATGGATGGATGGACACTTACTTAATATCCCGCTGATGCCCGAGAGCAGAAGAATGACGGTGACAGCCGTGCGTGTTTCCATCTTGTGAGCTGCAAAGCGGCAGCTTGCGCCAAACCTTTGCTCGCCCGCGCCAAACGATATGCAATCATCGACCCAAGCGCGTCGTGATAATTGTTCTTGAACGGCACGGCACGTTGGGAGCGTTATGTTCTTACTGGACTTTGGACAAAATGGCGTGCTTTACGGCTCAAATCTACACTTTTATTTGGGCCTTTGAATAAGACGTACATATTGTGCGGCCGGGAAACTCATTGATGACAGAACAAATCAACCCCCTTGCGGGGTTGAAATGGAGGAAGGTATCGGATCCCGGCTAGTTTTTGATAGAGAGAGAGAACCTTACCTTCAACGGGGACCTGCAAGCCCACCGATGTCCACTAGGTGGCAGCATTCAACATTCCGTCATTACCAAATAATCTCATATCAACTTGTTTTATTGCCATAAACATAGTGACGACATTACAACGTCGACATTTTTCTTTGTATGCATGGGTTTCTTCTGGGAGATTTACTACTACTGTACTTGGTCCTTGAGTAAAATGTTGGCATCGTAACAGGTTGTTGTGGTATGACGTCATGCAGCGTTGTTGTTTTTGTTTTGGAGCGAGTGTGTCAGTAAGTAAAGTTTGTCGACAGGGGGCGACGTCATCCCAAATTATCTGGATTTGGTGCTTGTGGATTCCTAAAGGGGTACATGAAATGAAAAGTGCGTTTGATTGGTGCTTTTTGAAGATCATTTTTTTTTAAATTGGGGAAAATAATAATTACCACAGTCAAATGTCCATTTTTGGCCCTGTAGACCATCGACTCCTGACTGCTCTTGAAATCAACCACGCCTTCTTTCCCCGGCCGGATGTCAAATCGCACGCTGGACATGACATAAGCATGTTTGATTTCAAAATAGAAGGTGTTTGAAATGACCATAACGGCTGACGTGAGCCTTAGCAGTTGACTGTATTGGACTTTTCGTACCTGCCCCGGACCACCCGGATAAAGTCGCACTTGTCCACGATGGCGCTCAGCTTGGTCAAGGCCTCAAAAAGGAAGTCGCATTCCAAAACAAGATCGCCCTGCGCCACAAAATAGCAGCACTGGTTTCAAACTTTTTCGGGAGTCCTTCCATCGTACCCTACCTATTACATACAGATGTCCGCAGCCAATTTCAAGATCACAAAATGTCACGTCTGCTCCAATTATATGTCTTGTATTTCCCCGGTGAAATAAGTCAACTAAGTTGTTTTTGTGTTTTGAAAAATCTCTACCTTCTGCTTGACGTCATCGCAGGCGACGTGTAGAATGAGGAAATTGTCACTCAGGTCGCTCACGGAAACCCCTGCGGCCAAAAAACAAGACACGCGCACGTTGACCGTTCTGCTGCGGGATTCCATCGGCGGGCTCCCCGTTCAGGTTGACCTTTCAGCGAGCCATAACGGATCCTCCGCTTGATTTTGGCCTCCTTCAGCAAGTAGGCGGCGTCTCGGGTGAAGACCAGCTGCCGAGGACGAGGACGAAAGCCCTTGCGGTCGTACTTTGCCACCGGGACGCTATACTGCAGGGCGGGCACAACATTTGCTTCAAATCACCGGGCGGGCTTTATGAAAAAATGACGAGCGCATAAGTTCCGAGGCGACCTTGACGTTCTCGTGTTGAATCAGCCGCAACGCTTTGATATTCATGTCCCCGATACCTGCGTTCAATGAAGAGAAAACAAAGGGGCTTTCAGATATGACATTTCCTCATTGAAATCAAATCAACATAAAATGGAAACAATTCACTTTGTGCACTTAAATCATCATAAATCAAGTCCGAAATGAAATAATAAAGAATACAACCACAAGTAAACCAAATTGATGCGTGAGAAAACTGTTACAAATAAGAATGAAAAAGAGCAATTGTCAGCCATTTTTCCTGCGTAATTGAAATAAATGAACATGTTGGACTTGCCTATCCTGGTGTCGAGGAAGGGCGTTCGCACACTGAGCGGGTAGCTCTCCTTTTTCCCTTTGAACATGGAACTGGTCTGCACTTTCAAAAGAAGCTGCAAATAAGCACGAGTTAAGAAATATCACGCGCGTGCGTATACTGTATATGTGTGTGTGTGTGCGTGCGTGCGTGCGTGTAACACACTAGTGCCTTCCGCTCCTCAGTCATCCCCAGCACGTATTTGCGCGCCATCTGGCCAATGAAGAGTTGCTTCAGGAACAGTGACGTCTGCAAAGTCGGATCGGGAAATACACGCAATCCAAATATATTTGTTTCCATTTTGAAATTCAGCTAAATAATCTTCCATGAACACAAATGTTCCCTAAAAAAATAACCCACTTCCTGTTACTGAAGGGAAATCGACTGAAGCGCTCCCTTCGAGTAATCTGATTACTTTTGGATGTATTCTCGTACACTCTGTTAGCAAAATGCCCTCAAATGTCCCATTTTTTTTTGTTGTAAATCTACTGAAATAATCATAAATGTGAGTAAAATACCCATGGAGGTACTTCAGTTCAATACTATTGAATTTACTCAAATACTCCCGAATAGTAATCTGAGTACTCATAGATCTAGTCCAATCATGCCGAATTTAACTACAAACTCTCCAAATCCAAATGGGGGTAAAAAAAAAGTTCAATCTAATCTAATCTAATCAAAGTGTCCGACTTTGAACATTTTGCATTGTTTTAAAAAGTGAAGAACCTCTTTTAAGATGGGAGGCGGCGTGAGCCACAAGTCCTTGTGCAGCAGCGTTTTGGGGAGGTTTTCCTTGAGGCGGGTCAGGTAGTTGTGGCGCACGTAGGCCAGGTACTCTCGGTTGTCGGCGCCGCTCGCCTCCTTTCGGGTCATGAAGCCTTTGATGAACCTGCCGCCGGTGAAAAGCACGCAAACGGGTCACGTCGCTCGGCACTTCGCCCTCCCCGAGAAGAAAAAAAGAAATAGGTGGAATTCATCAAATAAAAAAAGAATCTTGGAAAATTAAGAAACAAATCCAAGCCTGACTGCAAATACCGCCAGTCAGTTTGATTGACAGCTATTATATAAACTATACACCATTTTTTTCCCTGCCCAACATTTAAAATAATATATATAACATCTATATCTTATTTTTCAGTCATGTATGTTTTAAAGTTTTTTTAGGGGGTAGGGTCATTTCTATCGTAAACTTGAACTGAAAGTCACAATAAATTGGCTTTGGGCTCTTATTTTGAAAAGCACAACTGAGACTGTCTTTTTTTTGTTTTTTTCATCAAATTGAGATCGTACGATTCTGGACAGTGACGAAGCGGGTCGGCAAAGTGATTTTGACGGTACCTTTTGATGATGGCCACAGCCCACTCCCTCTTGTCTCGCTCCTTTCTGGCCATCAGGCCTCGCCAGCAGTTTTCGATCTTGGTGGCTGCGGCAAACGCGAGTCACTCGTCGTATTTCGTCATCGCGGCCTCCGAGAATAATGGATGGACAAATACGAACCGGCTTCTTTTTGCTTCCGGTAGTCGCCTTTCACTCGGTAGCCTTTGTACTTGGCCTGAATTGTTGTCGCTGCAATTTCAATGGATACCTTCAAAATGCAAATCGTGCAAACGTGAACTATTTTCTTTTGGTTCTTCTCTCACCTAGCTTATTTTTGCAAACTTGAAAGGCGTCTTCGGTGGCAAAAAGAGTTCTCGGATGGCGAATGAAGATCTTGGTCCTTGAAGCGAGCGGAGGTAGCCAAAAAATGACACCCGGGTTCAGATTGGGAATTTGTCTCCATTTTTTTTTCTTACCGGCCCATCTTGTACTCGTCGGGTTGGTAGCGCAGGTGCTTGACGAGGACTTGCACACCTTCTGCCGCCGTGCCTTTCCAGTTGGGCCACGTGTTGGGACAAAGGGCCTTGTACCTGACCACGGAAGCCCATCACAATATACTGCGGCGCTGGCAAAGTCATTTTTTGCCGCGGGGCAGGGGGGGGGGCGCATTGTACTTGCGGTTTCCCCTCGAGGGCCCTTGGGGAAGCCATTTGAATGTTTCATCCCCTCCACATATTACATACAAAACGCACGACAAAGGAATGAAGAACTAGTTTTCAAATCTGAAGTCGAGAAGAATAATGACTGTTATTGTGGTTTACCTCCAAAAAGATGACATTTTGCTTTGGATTTTAGCAAGTATCGTGGAATTTCACAAGTTTGATTTGCTTTGGCGGACCGAAGAAAATGATGCGGCGGGCCGGATTTGGCCCCCGGGCCTCGACTTTGACACCGGCGATTTAGTGTAAGCGTTGACCGTCTTTGGGTTTCCGGCCGGCAAAAGCCTCCTCGTCGCGTGCTTACCTCTGAAGGAAGATGTCGTATTTGCGACGGTAGGCGAAGCCGGCGCGCCGTACCCTCAGGTGCTCCGTCAGACCCAAATACTTGACCTGATGTCTCACCAGGACTTCATCGAAGCGTCCTGCAATGGGGCCGTTGTGTTCATATGCCAAACGCCAAATTGAGATTTGCGGTGGGGAAAGAAAGCGCTCACCTGGTTCTTTGGCCTCATTGGGTTTGATACATCGGACATACCAGGGCTCTTTGGTCACCAGGATCTCCAGTAGGCCCACCAGGCTGCTTTTAAACTGCGTCACCACCTGCACCAAGAAAATCAATCCATCCATCCATCAAGCAAGCAAACGGAAGACAGAAATAAAATAGAGCAACAATCCTAAAAAGTACCGTTTCTGGCCTCTTCTTTTGGTCCAGCTCGCTGGGAGGGAAGCAGTCTTTGACAATGACATTTTTGGACTGTTGCATCACCTTGAGTGGAGAAAGAAAAAAAAAAAACAAGCTAGATTTGAAAAGAAAACCGGCTAGTGATAGCGCAACGATTGTACCTCTTTTCCATTTCTGTACAGCAGGTCGTTGTTTTTGTCCAGAAATCCTGAAATTTTGACGTCACAAATAAAGTTATATACTGAATGATATCAATTTATTTTCTTTCTTTCAGAGAGGCGACTGATGTTTTTTTTTTTTTTTGTATGTTCCTTAAAACTTCTGCCAGTGAATATACCGTTTGAGTTTAACTTGATTACAGAGAGAAACATTTACACAAATTGGTAGATTTAGTGTTTGAGATTTGTTTTAGATCTGTCTGTCTGTAGATCTGTCTGTCTTTCTAGCTATCTCTTTAGCTAGCTAGTTAGCTATTGCTTTAGCTAGCTAGCTATCACTCTAGCTAACTCGCTTTCTAGCACGCTAGCTTTCTATCACACGAGGTAGCGATCACGCAAGCTTGCAATCACACTAGCTAGCTATCACACAAGCTTTCTATCACACTAGCTAGCTATGACGCTAGCTAGCTATCACTCGAGATAGCTAGCTAACTAGCTATTGCTGTCTATCTGTTTACCTGTTTTTTTTTGTTTATTTGTTTTTGAAACGATTTGGAAAGAAAATGAAAGTGATCCCTCGAAGCCAAGAGTGGATTTGATTCTCGACGCGTCAGATTTCGCACCTACGACACTGTACGTCACTTCTCCAGCGTAGTGCGAGAGGCGGAAGTCTCCCCTGGCCAGACTCTTCCTCGTTTTCTGGTCTGCCAGTTTGTGTCTGCCGAAGACAGTCGAGGGTGACCGTTGACTTTTGACTTCAATAGATAGAAAAAAGTTTTGTTTACGTGACAAAATGAGGATGGTCGCCGATGATTTCCTCCATTTTTTCCAAAAGTGTGAGGTCGGTGGCTTCTCCGGGTCGTAAACATTCCTCATCCTTAACACAAGGAGACAAGTATCAGAAAGAGGTTTTGCCATCAAATCTTGATCGTGTTGTCCACCAATAATGAGATGATCCCTCTGTGTTTCTCTTCCACAAGGTCGCAGATGATCTTATTGTTGAAATACGGCACGGGCTCCCACTGCGTATTCAAAACAAGAAGTTAGATGTCACTCGGGGCGTCTGGAGAGCTCCGTTGCAAATGGAGCACCGGCAGGCACGGACCTCGACGCCTTCCATCTCGTACTCCGCCTGCTCCGACTTGAGGGTAAGCTGGATGAAAAGCTGCTGTAGCTTCTCGTTGCAGTAGTTGATGCAAAACTGCTCAAAACTTAAAATAAAAAAGGCCAAATGGGATTACAACAACAACAAAATCTTGATTATGCCACTCAGAGTACTTTTTGGGCGTCTCGCCGTGGATTTCCCTTCAATTTAGCTTTTTACTTATGTAGTGTCACACTCTGAACGCTAGGGGCACTATATATATATATATATATATATATAGTGATCTCATACATTTTTCTAAAAATGACCTGAAGAAGAACACCAAATGTGTTACATTATCTGAGCTTTTTTTATTTCCGTGAACCAATGAAGTACACGACCAGCTCGACTTACGACCGCCCGTACTTACGACCACGACCTTCTTTAAAGTTTAATTCCACGCCTGGCACCGCAACGCGCCAATAGGCCGGCAACACGTGCGACAATTTTGGCCAGCCAGCCTAACATCTCACGCTCGCACAGCAATCGACCGTGTGATGGCACCAGAGGGGCGGGGGTTTGCCAGTCATTTAGCCTCCGAGTCTCTATTCAACATTTTGAATGGATTTCGACTTATAACCATTTTGACACATGATCAGAACGGAACTCGGTCGTAAGTCGGATGTTACCTGTATATATAATATATACAGTAGTATACACACACTCAAAGGAAAAAAAAGTCATCTCACCTGTTGACAGTAAACACCTCAAATCCATAAATGTCCAAAAGACCAATGACTGACTTTCTGGAGGAATCCTAGGATATTTTTTTCCATCATTCAAATGATATCATTTGAATAATCTTGATTTCGAGAGTACTGCGTGCTGCCTCTTTGTTGCTTACCACGTTCGCTAATGACTCGTCGATCTTGTTGACCAGCCAGTTGAAAGTGCGCCCGTAGACGGCTTTGGCAAGGGCATCCCTGGCATATATCGCGTGGTCCACCGAGAAGGGACTGAATACCTTTAACCACAAGAGGAATCTCATTAAAATAACGTCCCGTAGACAACAAGTACTTTCTCCCATCTTGGATCTCGTGAGATTGTTTGAAATGTAGTCACCTCCTCGGTTTTGGCTTCAATCTTGCGGTGGGTTAAGCCCCGTTGTAGCACCTGAGTGGGAATCCCAAGCAACTGGAAGATAAAAACGACCAAATATTATTCGACCGGCTAAAAATAAATCAATTGTGGTCTTTGTCGGACCTTGGACAGCCAGTGCATTTCCTGGCTGTTGTGGAGAACGGCGTATCCTCGAGTGTCCGCTTCAAACTTGACGTTTCCCAAGTGGAGCACGCTGGCGACGATTGCAAACAGGTGCTGTAGGTTCGGATCCAGAGATTTAATTGCAAAAGTTTACACATGATTGGACACCTGACTGGAAACCAAATGTAAACCGATCCCTTTTGAAATCCCTACCTCAACGTCACTGTCACTGAAATCCACGACAGAGAGAGCTTTGCGTACCGTCCTCCAGTCTCTTCTGTCGTCGACGGAGCTAACTTTGGCACAGTTACCCTGTCGGAGATGCGTAGTGGGTGAATTGCCATTTTAGAATTGAGTTTCGGGGCGTCCCAGACCTGAACCAGGTAGTTGTAATGCCGGCAGTCCCTCCTTAGGCCCAGCCAGCGTAGCAGATCCTCATCCCCGCCGTCCACCAGCTGGTAGAAGATGTGGAAGTTTCGCTCGCCGTGGTTCTGATGGACCACGCGTGACTTCTCCAACAGGTAGCTGAGGATGTGGCCGCCCACCGCCCCGCCCTGGAACGCCAAAGGTCTCTCAATTCAAATTCACCAATGTGGTACAGTGAACATTGGTTATATTCATCCCTGTGAGTATTTATCTGCTTCGAGTCTATCTAAAATTAGCGATTGGTCTGTGTTGGATTGGCCGTCGTTACTGAAACAAATGGGTGCTAATTTCCCTGATCTCGTTTAAAATGCCAAAATGGAACTGTATAGTGCCACTTCGCAGTTTTTTTGACGACGATACTAGTGCAGCGTGTTCTACCGGAAACAAATTCCTTGTGTGTCCTACATACTTGGCAATAAAGATGATTCTGATTCTGATTCTGAAAACAATGAGCGTTTTAGCACGAGGCTAACAAATCTTCTTCTTTTCCTTTTGGCTTTTCCCTTCAGGGGTCGCCACAGCAAATGAGTGTCCTCCATCTAACCCAGTTTTGTGCATTCTCTTCTCTCACACCAGCAACCTTCGTGTCCTCTTTAGCATTAAGCTAACAAATGGAGTGCAAAAATTAGCCATAAGTAGTGTTCAAAAGCCCGTCGGTACTGAAACAAATCTGCGCTTATTTCCCTGATCTTGTTAAAAACTATGGCCACCTTAGCATTAAGCTCACAAATAGAGCGCGAAAATTAGCAAGAAGTCGTACTTGAAGGACCGTTGCTACTGAAACGAATCAATGTTAATTTTCTTGATCTGGTTTCAAACAATTGCTACCGAATGTACCTGGTGGTCAAACTGGATGTCCATGTACTTCCCGAAACGGCTGGAGTTGTCGTTCTTCAGGGTTTTGGCATTTCCGAAAGCCTGAATGTCAACAAGCGCAGCTCATTTTGAGGGAAAAAATACAAAGTAATTGAAAGAGCATCACAACCCCAGTCACTGACCTCCAGAACGGGATTGGACAGCAGCAGCCTGTCTCTGACATTGTTCAATATTTTGGTCGCGGGACAGCTGACGGCGTAAAAATGCAGAATTCTCTTGGAGGCCTCCGTCTTGCCTGCGCCGCTCTCGCCCGAGATCAGGATGAAGTGGTTGTTAAACTCGGACATCATGGTGCGGAACACGTTGTCGGCCAAGGCGTAGCTAGGCGGAACGTAGACGGATTGTTGTCGGGGCATCTCAGGACGACGTACCTAATATTGCGGCTTTATTTTGCGTCGTGAAAAGAAAGAAAAAAAAGAGTAGACGTCCATCTTACATGTGAGGTGGTAGCTCAAAGAAATTGACGCCCATGTAGGTGTCCATTTGCTTCTTGCTGTAGATGTCCAACTCCTTATACGGGTTGAGCGAAACCAGCAGAGTCCCGATATAGGTCTGCAGGGACGGAGGGTCACGGTCATCACCTCTTGTATCTCGTACGACTGAGTTCATTAAACGCGAGTCGCATTGTTGAGAAGGTGACCTTTCTATGAGCGATGTTGTTCTGCTCAAAAGCAATAAGTTGCTTTCATCAGCGTTTGCCGTTTCAGCCACACCAAGTTGCCTCATTTAGGGGCACCGAGGACAAATTATTAACCGTCGTGATATGTACTTTGGATTTTTTTCCCCCCCAAAAGATGCCAAACTAAAACTGGACACAAAATCAACGAAAGAGGCTGTGAGGAACTGTTAGAAGGAAGCAACTCACATAAATGAGATTCTCATGGAAGCGTTTCCTCAGGTTGTCCAGGAACGCGGTCTCGCTGGTGAAGGCATCCAGCAAAACAAAATCCTGAATCCCGACACGGTCCCGGGCAGTCAAGGAGGCCTCCATGTTTCTCAAAATGCGGTCGCAACGCTCCTCCAGGCTCTGGATCATTCATCAAAAGAAATCATATGGTAGCTATCATCCTTGTGTTACGTACTTTCAAGTATTTCCTGTATTCTTGGTGTCACTTGAGTTGTCCATCCCTGAAAGTTACTTTTGGACAAAGGGAGGAAAAGTAAAAGGACCTCATGTCAAGGTTATGGATTCGATGCTACGGCAGCTTTCCATACACCTTATCTGTTTTATTTTTGTCACTTCCAGTCAAAAAAACAACTAGCGGGACCTTGGTTGCATCCTCTCTGGATGCAATGAATCCAAATATTGGGACAAAGCTATCTAATCAACTCCATTCCTCTTCCCGATCACGCTAAGGTCTTTTGTTTCCATTCCTACTTAAAATGCAAATACATTTTTATCGGAGTAAAAATGAGTTGTTTTAGATTGTTTTTAATCTGTCGAAATGTGGCTTCGTGTGAAAACGGGCCGTGATGAAAAAAAAAAAAAGTGTTTGGACCACTGTACTGTGTGAAAAATAATGCGAATTATAATAATAATTGACATTGATCACATTCCAGGATTGTCGCTCACAAAAAGCTTTCAATGCGAAACAATTTTTGTCATATCGTGATGCACGCACGCATTAATTTGACATTCGCAAGGTTTCACCGTCATCCTTCTTGAGGCCAACCAAAATGCAAAGTTTGGGGGTTGAAAAACAGTTCCATTAAAAAATGCCTTTGATTTAAGTCGCGTATATCGCCGAAAAATTAATCACGCTTGCCCGACACCGATGCACTTTAATTACAAGGCGACAAAGACCCGGATAGTTTTACCTTTCAAAAGTTTGGCACTTCTCACCAAGTACCCGATACTCACTTAGCTGTTGTCTGTTAGCTGCTCTTTGACTCGCATTGATTGAACACTCGCAAGAAAAAGGGGAGGAAACAACCCCACAGATGACACTTTCCACTTCCTTCAGTAGGAAACCATCAATCCGGACGTCAATCTCCAAAAGCGGAACGCAAAAAAACATTCGTGGAGAGCCTGAGTTTGAAATGTACTTCAAATCTCCTTTAGACCCCATTGGTGTAAAACTTTGCGCATGTCATTCCACCCCAGTCCAGTAGGCGGTGTAAGAAGAGGCAGAGAGGAATACTTTGAAAGTGTTAACGTTATATTGTGGCTTTTCACCAACGGTGAATTAAGGGCACGGAAAATCCGATTAGACCCTCCGCATACTGCCCACCACATTTTCCGGCTACCTTCCTTACCGATCGATAACGCGCCAAACCCATCCAACATTTGAACAGCTTGGTCCCCCTTCCGATACAAATGATCAGCTCATCTGCAAACTCCGGTACCGCTCCTGATCATGACAACATCTTTCCGCAAGCAAGAGTAAATATCCATTTTTGATGTCAGGCCAAGGAGTGGAAAGTCTAACCCTGACCCGAGGACGCTCCTTTGTCTCTGTAGTCCTTGCAGTACGGTGAGGGATCCCGTTACATACAGTATCGCAGGGGACGACATGCGAGGAGGGACGTCAGGGGGCTCCGCGGACGTTGAAAGATACCTGGCCCCTTGTTGCGATGATTTACACTCTAAACGCACCGCAGGGGGTGCCGGCTTTAAAACGGTCGTACCTTTGGAGCTTTCAATGTTCCAAAAGATGGAAACTACGGCTCGGTTACTAACCAAGAAGTGAACTTGTTTTTTCATTACCTCCTTCCCTTCCAAAGCCACGTGAGTCATGGCTGAATCGGTCTTGCGGCTTGATCCCGGTAAGTCCAAATGTTCTTCGACTGGTCTGCTTCTCATTCAGATCACCTAAAATCCTCAATGGCGATTCTAGGAGCCCCGAGGTTGACCCATGGTGGAAAACCAGCAGGTCAATAGAGATCCACCTGTCTAGATGAGGTCATCTACTATTGTCGGTGTCTTCTCTCCAGCCACCAACAATGTGGACAAAGAGGAAGCTACGACCGCTCCTTCCTAACTTGTCGCTAAGGTGGGTCTCCAAGGTCCAGCGGGAATGCTTAAACATTCATGGGGCTCAGGCAGCAAACGGTCATTCTGAGCTTCCGTGTGTGTGTGTGTGTGTTATACTGTAATACAAGGACAGAGAAACCTTATCCTTCCGGGTTCCCATCATTAGCAGGCTCGGCCGTAAAATTAAAGCGCAGGTATATAATTACTGATCTTTGATTGGACGGATGGATTTCAAATGATGGATTGCACTCCCTTCGTCCCATATTTGCCGCTGTGTCATTTAGTCTTATTGACAATTATGGCCATATCAGCATTTACATCACATAGAATAATGAAATGAATATGAAACACACACACACACACTCACACAAGGACATTACCTGAAAACATAGTGGGAACATCTTTGTAGTTCCTATTAAGCAACAACACGAATGTTACATTTTCTGGTGATATCCTTCCTACCTTTGTGTCCATGCCGGAGAAAATGAGAGGACGATGCTCTGCTTTGGCTCCTTCTTCTCTTTTGGTGAGTTGAAACAAGCTGAAGGTGGCTGTATATATACTGAATTTTACAATAGCTTTTTATTTATGAGCGTCCCATCAGGTTGTGTTTTTTTTTTTTTTTTTTTTTTTTTTTTCATTTCAAACATGACACCCGTACCATAGCCGTAAATACTCTGGCACAAATTTGCCACTCAGCTAGTTCGGTTTTTATTGCTGTTTTGAACAGAATGTATTGCATTGTGTGACCATTGCTATCATAAAAATGTTTCTATGTCCTAGGAAATTTATCAACTGGCCCAAAAATATACCATGTCCACATAAACACTAGTGGGAAAAGGTTAGGGGTGTATCTCAGCTGAAGGTGACTTTAGTTTGACATTTTTTTGGAACTTGAATCCACCATTCAATGTTTCAGCAAATCGTCATTTGTTATTTTTCACATGAAATAGGGATTCAAACATTTCCTCTAATAACTTCTTGCATATAACGGGGGGGGTTAGCCAGTCACTTAGCCTCCGACTATCTATTCAACATTTTGAATGGCTGTCGACTTGCTGCCATTTTGATTTACGACCGTTTGGTCACAAATGGAATGTTACCTGTATTTATTTGTGGTTCCACCCCCACATGGCAAAAACATGCCCGGCAGGTTCACGGATGCTTTAAAATTTTAATCGGAGTCCCGAATGTGATTTGGCATCGTCAATGCTTTTAGGGTTTTAATCATGTGCATCGTTATCTGTCTTGTCGCTCACAGTTACGTTTTTTTCAACAATACAAGAAATAGGTTTGATATTAAGAAGCCATGTTGCGAGATCCATATTTTATATATTTTGTATTTTTTCTGAGTCCTATATGTTTAATATGACTTTTTTTGAAATCTTATTTCTAGCCCGTAGCTAAAGCTCAAATATCAGTGATTGTTTTGTTTTTTTCCCTCTCCGTTTATTTTGGTGAGGGGGGGCGGGGCCTTGGTGGTCTCTGGTCCGAGTTTGTCCAGTCACCTTGACAACATTGGACCAATGACAGCGCTCACGCGAACTAGGCCAGCCAATCGGAGGCGAGCCCGCACAAAGCTGCGCATCGCCCGCACAGCCCCCCGAGCGGTCGTCTCGCCCGGCGCGACTCGGCGTTTTCTCCCCGGTGACAGCGGAGAACGTCTGCCTCCGTCCACATAAGAGATGATATGCCAAAGCATATTTGCTCCCAGGAAACGGAAAGTGATCGACACGGAATAAAAGGCAAAGGTGAATTTTGGCCCTGTTGTTTTTCAGCGTGGGCTACATTCTCAACGTCAGCAGCAGAGAGGTGGAGAATTTCTTCCCGGGCATCTTTTCCTATCACAACGTGCACGTTTGCGACGAGGACGCCGGCGACCTGCTAGCTCACTGGAACGACACGTACAACTTTATCGTCAAAGCCAGGTGACGCCATGTTGGATGTGACGTTTGCGTACCGTGTGGAATGTACGCTTGGCACTGTGCGTAATTCATCGTTTGTGAGTGGTTTATAATTAGGACATGCTTCTCGGAATGAAGGAATCAGTGCAACATCGGCAGCTATCTAGCTGGGCTAGCTAGATAGCCATTAGCTATCGATTAGCTAGCTAGCTATTCTGTGACGCTCAAGTTTTGAAGTTTTGAAAGGCGCTTCTGAATGAAATGTATGATGATGATGATGATGAAAAGGCGGCGTCCCTCAACCCCACAGGAAGAAGCGTTCCAAGTGCCTGGTGCACTGCGAGACGGGCGCGAGCCGCTCGGCCTCCACGGTGATGGCCTACGCCATGAAGGAATACCATTGGCCGCTGGAGAAAGCCTTCAACTTTGTCAAGCAGAAGCGCGGCGTCGCTCAACCCGACGCCGGATTCCTGAGGCAGCTGGCTCAATACCAAAGCATCTTGGATGCCAGGTGATCGTGCACGCCACGACACTCACTTTTATTCATTTACTTCATACATTTCTTTCTTTCTTTCTTTCAATGTATTTTTTTATTCATTTATTGATTCACATGTTCATTTGAGCTATTTATTGATTGATGTGTATTTATTAAAATCTATCTATTTTTAAAGCAACCGTCATGACAACAAGCAGTGGAGACCCGGGACGGACGAGGACGTCTCGGACGATCTGCCGGCGTCAAGCGAGCGCTCAAAGCGGAAGGAGGAGGAGGCCTGGGGGGTCCGCGGGGGGGCGTCGCCCTGCCCGGGTCCGGAAATGGAGCCCCTGGACTCTCTCAACTACAACTACTACTTCCGGCGTTTGTCCGACTCGGCGCTGGACGGCGAGCCCTCCACGCCGGTGCGAGGCCCCCCCCCGCTGGCCACGCAGAGGGTCTTCATCCAGATTGAGGAGGTGGAGCGGGACGCCCTCCTGGAGGACGAGGACTTCCCCGCCGCCCGCCTGGCCTTGCAAAGCTGCGGCCGTCTGGACCCCCTGGAGGACGTGAGGCTCAGGCTGGAGTTCAGCACGCTGGAGGAGGAAGACGACGACGAGGCCCAAATGGCCGCCCCGGAGGGCAAGAAGAACGCGCGGGAAAGCCGCCTCGGTTTGGCCAACTTGAACACCAACAACAGCAACCGGCTGGCCGCTAAGCGCAGCTGCCCCGCGGCCTTTGACGTGAGTCGCAAAAACAAACGACACCTTTCGCAACTCTCAAGGTCACTTCACAGTCTCGCGATCTCTTTTGACGTGGGCCACATGCGCCGGCGTTCACTTAACCCACAAGTAACTCAAATGGATGGAAAACTAGCTAGCTAGCTAGCTAGCTAACGACCAGATAGCTTATAGATAGCCAACTAGCTAGATAGATAGCCAGCTAATAGCTTGCTAGCCAGCCGGATAGAGAGCTAATCGATAGTCAGCTAGCTAATGGAAGCCAAATCTGCAGAGACAAAATATTTCAAGATAATAAATTGAAGTTGTTGTTGTTGTTGTTGTTGTTGTTGTTGTTTTTTTTTTTTTGGGGGGTTGGAGAAATTCATTTGCTGCTCGTGTTAAAAAGAAAAAAAATCTGTCATCAAATTTCTCTTTCACGGATAACCGACTTCATGTCACAAAGAGGGTACAGCAAATGTTGCGTGACTGAATTTCCTCCGTACAGGACAGCGCCGGCACGGGCAACCCTTTGAAAGTCAAACCGTCGTACCGGTGGTGCAAAGACAAAGACCGCTGCCTCGGTCCCCCGCCAGGTGGGCGTGGCCAGCGCCCCCACCGCCTCGACCCCTCCCGGTCCGCCGGACACCGCGTTCGCCCCCCCGGGACCCTTTTCACCTCACGGTCTCTAGTGGATGAGCTTCAGACGTCCTCCGCGGCCGAGGTGCCACTTTCACGCCACAAACCGCTCTCGCCCACGACTTGCCAGGACCCCGCGCGGCCTCGCGACTCGCCAGACGTTGACGTCATGGATGAACCAGAGGTCAAAGGGCAGACGGGTTCTCAGGCTTAGTCGGAAATTGCGTCAATCCAAACAGGAAAAGTCTTCAAATCCCATCAAATTAACTCCAAAACGTCAATCGACTCATTCACTGGCAAAAATGCGTCCACTCCGGTGCCAGGGTTTTTGTCATTGTCACTCAAATTGTAGGGCCCGCAGAAGATTGACTGCATAAACATTCAATTCAGCGTCAGAAACCTTAGACCGCGGGTGTCAAAGTCAAGGCCCGGGGGCCAAATCCGGGCCACCACATCATTTTTTTCAAATGCTGCCCCCTTGTGGGAGGCGAAAACATTACCAGGGGTCGGACCGGCGTTTTATCGGCACGGAAACCAAAAGCCCGCCAAATTTGGAAATGGCGCTCCAAGGCATGTTTTTCAATTCCCAAATAAATTTGGCAATGGCAGTGAATGAGTTCACGAAGAATTTGGCAACTTGAAGATTTGACGCATCCTCCAAAAATGGTAAAAACAGTCCCCCGACACCATTTTCAATCAACGACACGTTACTTTGACAACAGGACAAATGAAGGGAGCAAAGCGTCTCGCATGCATGAATTTCTTGATGACTTATGATGAATGTTCCCAAACGGCGCCCGATTGCAAGGGAATACGTTTCTTTCTATGTTTTTCTTCCCTCATTTATCTGAGAAGTAAATTCACTCTGAGAGTCTCACAATGCTAGTTATTCACTACACTTTATTTTAGTCTTCAATTTATTGTGAAAATAAAAGCATGGCAAGCGACAAAATAACTCAATCCATAAGAGCTGCATGGCTCGTTGTGCCTCTCCCTTGAGAGTCTAATGAAGTTATTGACTTAAGACGCCTTAGAGGAGGAAAACACTCAGAAAGAACGTCACCTTTTATTTTTTCAGGCGACTTGCACGGTGAGTATTCCTCAAAAAGTATTCTTTTTCACATTTGTAGCTGACGTGTATACAAGACAGAATGTGTCGTACGTATTTTACTTTTAGACGTGTTGTTGTTCCAATTTTATTTGTTGATTTGAACACGTTTCGTTTCATGGAAGACGGTTGAAAAGCAAATACAATCCTTCAACATTTACCGTGTCCTACTTTTACAATTTAAGTGTAGAAATGACAATGTAAAAAAAAAATAATAATAAATGGATAAAAACAAGTTAAAACTACAATTGTATAACATTCCACAGATGACAAATTTTAATAACATTTCCACCTGACTTTTTTCAAAGTCAATCCTACGGGGAAGTGTTTACAAATGTCACGATATTTGTTTCCATATTGACTAAAAGAGAAGAAGAAATAAATACAAATGCAAAGAGGGCGGGGGTAATAGGTTGCGCGCTCCAAGTCACGAGTCTTTGATGAAACGCGAGCGGATGAAAACAAAGCAGGCATTGGAGCGCTTGGGAGCCGCTTCAACCTACTATTTTTTATACATATCAGATTTTGAGCCAAATTTTTAAAAAAGGGGCCAATTCTGATGTAAAGATACCCAATTTTCCACTGTTTATTTATTTTGGCCTTTCACCGCCATGATTTGCATCATGATTTCACAGTATTATTATTCTGTCAGTTGAACCATAAATAGTAAATCCAGTCTAAAACGGTTGCAATTGGGGCTAATTTAAGTTTTTGTAAAAAAAAAAGGTAATAATAAATACATAGAAATGACAGAATTCCTCCATTTTCCATCCGCAAAACAATTTGATGACTCAGCGCGTTTGATACACATCATTGCGATGTTTAGCCATGACCGCAAAGGTCCACTCTAGTATTTCGCCCCGTTCCATTTCAAAATGCAACCTGTCGTTTTGCATAAATCGCATTTGCTTCCAGGCCTGGAAATAACCATGACGTCCTCTACGTGTCATTTCACTCAGCTGATCTTTGTCCCCGCCATTTTGCAATCGTCTCTCTGATCCGTCACCATCCATCACCCGCCAAAACCCCAAGCAAACATTACAAGGTTACACCTGTGACTCCAGTCGTGAATTGCGCTCGACTTTTGCGTGGGACGGCGTAACCAAAACAATCGTCGGAACAAACAAAGGCCTGCATCCAAAACGACACAGGTGACAAATGTAGTCATAGTCTGGAAGCACAGATACAGTATCTGTTTGTCTCAATGACTCAATAAGATCTCCGTAATCCTACAAAGTAGTCAAAAGTTAACAGGCTAGTTTGACAAAAGTCATCAGCATCAAGTACATGTATTTGTATTAAAATCCAGGGAGTAAAACAAAATCAGACCAAAAAATAAAGATGTGAAAAAAGTACAGCCACTAGAAAAATCTACACGAGTACAGTGACAAAATATAAGCAGACCTCAACCCCTACTTCCACCGCATAGAACAGAATCAGAAAGCCTTTAATAGTCCCGCAATGGGGAAATGGCAATGTAAATGCCTCCGAAAGGACACCTGAACCGCTGCAGAAGGTTCCGATCCTTCTCAAAACGCTTTTCCCCATCAATGGGACCCCCTCCATTTCAAAGTGACCTTGTCAACCGGCTCTTATCTCACGTGTCCGGTTGCCTTTATTGGCCTCCTGACTCACTGGCTGCATACGAGCTGCCTAATTATAGGCGGCAGCGCATTCCTGGCGCGCAGAATGGCAGAAGATAGATAGGAAGTCCTTCGGGAGGGTGTGAGGAATACACTAAAATAGAGAAGAGGGGATTCGGGAAGGCTTTAAAGATAGACGGACCGTGCCGGTTGTATGATGTCACTCTTGTTACGCCACTATTAATACAATCGCCCCCTGCGCCTTGACCGCTGTGTTTCTGATTGTAAGACAGGATTGCAACCGATGGGTCAGAAGGTGGACAAGATGCAAGACAAGGACGAGAAGTCGCCCGGCGACCGGGAGCAAAACGGGGAGGTGAAAAGCCCGGGAGGCGGTGCGTCGGACGAAGGAGGTTCCCCTTGGTCGGAACGGACTGAGAAGCACATGGATCGCCAAATTGAGGAGCCAATCAGGCATCTGGGCGTGAGGGATGGACCTGTAGCTTCGACAGAAGAGCCGGTGGGTGGAGAAAGGGAGGGTCGGCATGACACCGGTACGGCTGAGGACTCAAAATGTGCTCTGAACTTCAGGGAGAACAGACAAACTTTGGAGCCTCAGAAGACTGCTGTAGCCCGTGCAAAGTCTACGGCTATGGAGGCCAGCGGAAATGGATCGGACAGAAGAGTACTTCTCCCAAACGAGGAGGATTTTGTGGTTCTAGAACAAGATGATGGTTTTATGTCACCTGCTGGGGAAAGTGCCATCCCTTTCAGCCGCGAGATGAAAGCAGAAGACGATCGTCAATCACCCGTCGGAAATAAGGTCAAGGAAGACGGCACGCAATCATCCACAGGACGCCTGACTGAGAGGCTTCTGGGTCAACGTTTGGTGGATGTGACAGATGGCGGGCTGAGTCATACCAAGACAAACGGGAGAGGCGACATCCAGCACATGGACACAACAAGCCACGAGTTCACAAAGACGCTGTTAAAGACAGATCCTGACAGAGTCCAGGAGGCAGATCGGTGGAGTTGTGAAACCTCCTCGGACATGTTGGGCGATCCAGGGTCAGTCCAAAGAACCCAAGGGGACAATGTTGGGACACATCGGGACAGATTTGCCGGTGCAGTCTCGGAGAGGGTTCAAGCAGTCACAAGAGGGCCCCGTCAGACCTTTTCCAGAGAGTCTACCTGCGAAACCCGGATACCGTGTTCAAGTCAGTCTCTGGACCAGAGCGAGTCCATTTGTTTTGGACCCAAAGCTTGCGAAGCTATGTTACATTTTGCGCAGCTTACAAAAGAGGCAGATTTACTTTGTTTTTCCGCTGTGGTCACCCCTCCACCTTTAACTCATCTCAGGTCTGAGATCGAATTACCAAGTGTACAGATAACACCTGGCGTCACACCAGAAGAGACGCCAAAAGCCAAAGGTCCGCCTCCACCAGTTCCTAAAAAACCTAAAAACCCATTCATCAAGCTCAAAACGGCTGAGATCACGTCCGGCGAGCGACGAGGCAAAGATCACCTCCGCTCTGAAGAAAAAGCCAGGAGGAGACACACCGTCGATATTCACAAAGGGTTCCTAAATAGCGGTCCGACCAATCGGGACATGTACGAGTTGTGGGACGAGAGGAGGGGCTACGGCAGTCGGTCTGACATGCGTCGTCTGTCGGTGGACCTCAGTCCTTGGGAGCGTTTGCCGCTGGATCGCCTGGACAATGAGTACAGAGGATTGGTTGACTTTGACTACTGCGCCCGAGTAGCCCAGTTGTCTCCGGGTGAGGATCCTGTGGACTTGGACATGTTGCAGAGAAGAGTATTCCTGGAAAGACGGAATCGATATAAAAAAGTCTCGCCGCCACCGGTTGCGAAAAAGCCCCGGAATCCGTTTGTCTCAGATAGCCACTTTGACCACGAAAACCGACAGTCTTTGAGACAAGCGCTCCTACCTGAAAGGACAAACTCAATGGACGACGCTACCCGCCGCAAAGCAAATCGAGACATTGACGAACACGCAGATTCCTACAAGCCTGTGTCAGAACTGGTCAAGGAATCTAGAAAGCAAAGTCAGGACCGGGATAGACCAGGAGGGGCCAAACCCGAGGCCAAAGTAGCAGTGCAGAACTCGGGCGTCAAGGTGTCCCAGATGAAGAACGCCTTTGACGTCCCAAAGAAATCCAAAGAGAGGCCGCAAGAAAGCCATCCGTCTCCAAAGAAAGGTAGGTCGAGATGTTCTCCAGATGTCCTAAACCTGACTGGCCCTAGTTGCTCGTGGCTCACATGACCAGAAGTGAGTGAGAAGATGTTGGCTACTTTATATTTGACAACCAATGTGTCTTTGTATTGATCCAGTTGTCCCCATCTATCTTTTGATGGAGTTTCCCTCAGCATCCACCCTCTTCCCCCTCTCGTCTCCATTCACACATTCGCGGCTAGCGGCTCCGTGTGCGCATGCGCAGTAGCCCATCGCCAAACCCCATTGAATGTCATAACGGTGCTTTTTTGGGGAGGGGAAGAAGGACAAGCGACTCTTTGACGCAAGTGATGAGAGCAAATGGGATGCGAAATTCCACAGTCCGCATCCTGACACACGGGCGATCATAAGACGAGGAACGAGGGCCATTTAAGGACAAATATCAGGCGTTTTGAGGGAGGGAGTGTGTGCGCGCGTGGAGGGAGACAAGGGATACTGGAGGAACGTCCTGCAGCATAAGGGCGCGCCTAAAAACTCCACACATTCATGTGTCGCGATTGACCGTCCTCGGGAAAGAATTGCATCGATTTTGGAGGTAAGAACAACAACCACGTGTGCTTTTTTTTACTTTGCTTTTGAGCTTCTTTTTTGAGGGGGGAGGGGTGTTTTACGTGTCGGTTGGAGGGCTCCGCAGAAGCCGTTAGCTCGGAGGCTGAGCTGGGCTGGGCTGCCTGGAAATATCTGCACTTGCGTCAGCTGGCGCCGGTCCACCGCGACTAGCGGCGAGGCGGCTAGGCTAGGCTAGGCTAAGCTAGGCGAAGCTAGCCCGACAGAAAATGTCGCACGCTTCTTTTTGTAGCTGACGCACAACAATATGACTCTCTCAATTCAACGTTTGTATTCAAACAAGATGGAATTTGACGCCAAATGTCAATTGCTTGGTCCACGTCTCCCGCGAAAGGAACCAGTGAGTGAGCAGCTGCCAACCAGCCGGTCGGGCGGAGCGAAGCGCTTTACCGCTGGAGTCGTAAAAACGTCGTCCAAAAACAGGACTTCGCCTGATATTTCATCTTCATGGCACTAGAAATTCTAATAAACGTGTTAAAGAACAACAAACTTTCTGGGTCAAGGATCTTTTTCAACATCCTTCGGTGTTTATTTACGAGAATGTTAGCTAGGACAGCTAGCCAGCTCGCTAATAACGCATACCGTGTCATTTAAACGTCTTAAAATACACGCCACGTGTTTTCGAACTGCCCGCAGGTGTCGAACGTCATTAAAATGTCAGTAAATCGATTCTAAATAACGCACGGGAATCTTGCTTCGAGGGTGGCTAATGCTATGGGCTAGCCACCATTGTTTTAGTTAGCCCAGTGCAGATGTTGCCTCCATAATGCTTCACATGTGTTGGGGGGAAAAAATCAGAAGGAAAAAGATACGATGAAATAAAGTCAAAGAGGAAAAAAATCGCATCGACAGCTCCCAGGTTTTGATTTCTCTGCACAATTCATTGTGATATACTCTAGTCTAGTGTCTTTGAGCCCATGTATCATAATGACGCTTGCTTGTAGTTTTAATACAGTTTCGACAGAATTTGGGGATTTCTGGCGGTCATTCTCCTATTTCATCTTGTTGTGCCCCGTCTCATCGGATCCTGTCCTGTTGATGAGCCATTTCATGCCTTCGTCACATGACGTTGCACGCCCTCCATCATTATCCCTGCCCTATTGTCTTTGATTTTTCCTTCCCGCTGTAAAATTAGGATGAGTATAACGTGTCCAGTCATCTTACATAGTTGATGTTTGTACTCCGTATGCGGTGATCAATGTATTTTTTGACATTGATCAGCATAAAAGCTTCTTTCTGCCTCTGTTTTATTCCTTTGCAAGCGTTCATTTTGGAGTTGTGGTGTCCACTAACGCTGGTCTATTGCTGACCCTCCGGTAGACATGTCGCGGCGAGTTGTGCGACAGAGCAAGTTCCGCCACGTCTTCGGCCAAGCGGTGAGAAACGACCAGTGCTACGACGACATCCGCGTCTCCCGCGTCACATGGGATAGCTCCTTCTGCGCCGTCAACCCCAAGTTCGTCGCCATCATCATCGAGGCCAGCGGCGGCGGAGCCTTCCTTGTTTTGCCTTTGCACAAGGTCAGCAATTTAAAAACAAGCCAAGAAATTGACACAGATAAGCCCCCGTCATATCAGATGGGTTCTACAACCAGAGGCGTACAAGTGCAGATGGATCAATATCTGCGCCGTCGTCTTCCGGTTACACCAACCGACATTTGATACTCTCAAATGGGGGCACGCCAGGTTTTAACATTTGTTGCTTTAGTATTTTGACAGCATTTCTACTTTAACTCATTCACTGCCATTCACAAATTTATTCTGGGATTGAAAATATGACTGTTTTTTTTTTTTTTTTTCATGCTTGGGTGCCGATAGAGCGCTGGCCGTGGCCTCTGGCATTTGCCTTTTTCCCATGTTAGCGCTTTGTTCCAGCTTCAGCTGTTGTTAAAGCGCCATATAAACCAATCTGGATGTAGTATTGTATTGCATTTTGGACAGCCACCCTCATTTCAAGCTCATATAACTCCAGACCCATAGCGTTTAGGAATTGACACTTTTTTTCTGATGAAAGAAGAGAGTCTAAGGTTTGTAACGCTGTATTGAATTTGTATGTCGTCCTTAAAAGTCACTATTCTGTGGGTCCTGGAATTTGAGTGAACACGATTGCGGAGTATGAAATGAATAGGCAATTGAGGTCATAATGGAGGCTGACTGCCACGGTGTCTTTGGTAGACGGGGCGCATTGACAAAGTGTTCCCGACGGTGTGCGGACACACGGGTCCCGTGCTGGACATCGATTGGTGTCCTCACAATGATCTCGTCATCGCTAGCGGCTCTGAGGACTGCACCGTTATGGTAAGAAGGCACTTTTTTATTTTGGTGTTGAGCCGTCGTCTTTTCCAACATCAGCCTTTTCACGCTTTATCTTGATTGTGTACATTTTGTCTGATGTAGGTTTGGCAGATCCCAGATAACGGCCTGGAGTCTCCCCTCTCGGAGGCCGTCGTGGTTCTGGAAGGTCACTCCAAGAGGGTGGGCATCGTGTCCTGGCACCCCACGGCTCGCAATGTTCTCCTTAGCGCCGGTATGCTTTTGTTTTTGCTAGCTTTGCTCGGCTGGGCTCGAAAGCTTTACTCTCCGTCCCAAAGATGGCTGTTCGCGTCCCCCGTTTCAGGCTGCGACAACCAGGTGATCATCTGGAACGTGGGCACGGGCGAGGCCGCGATCACCCTGGACGACATGCATCCCGACGTGATCTTTAGCGTCAGCTGGAGCCGCGACGGCGGCCTCCTGTGCACCGCCTGCAAGGACAAAAAGGTCCGGGTGGTGGACCCCCGCAAAAAGAAGATTGTGGCGGTGAGTTTCAACTGACTGGGGGAGGGCTTTCATTTGGCCTCAGCCAATCGAGGAGAGGGAAGAGACCTTTTTGAGGAGATTTGATTGGTCTGCTGCAATGCGGACCTTGTCGCCATCTGTCGTGATGAAGAAGAAGGAGCTGAGCTAAATGGCAAAGCTCTCAATTTGCTACGTGGCCGCCTCAGTGTGACGAGTGCCTTTTGCGTTTTCAGGAAAAGGACAAAGCTCACGAGGGAGCTCGGCCAATGCGAGCCATCTTTCTAACCGACGGCAAGATCTTCACCACCGGATTCAGCCGCATGAGCGAGCGCCAGCTAGCATTATGGAAAAGCGTAGGTCCACCTTTCCTGGAATCCCACTTTTCCTCAGCCCGCTAGCTGAACGCGCTAAATGCTACCAAACAGGACAGCATGGAGGAGCCCATTTGCGTTCAAGAGATGGATTCCAGCAACGGCGTCCTTCTCCCCTTTTTTGACCCCGACACCAACATCGTCTACCTGTGTGGAAAAGTGAGCATCGACTTGTCTTCTGCGCGGTTGTCCTCCATCGCCGTCACGGCTCAGGCCACTTGTTCTTCAGGGCGATAGCAGCATCCGCTACTTTGAGATCACGGACGAGGCGCCCTACGTCCACTACCTCAACACCTTTTCCACCAAGGAGCCGCAGAGGGGGATGGGCTACATGCCCAAACGCGGACTCGATGTCAATAAATGTGAAATTGCAAGGTATGCACCCCCTTTGGGCTCTTTTTTTTTTTTAATTCTGGGCTAACGTTTGCCTTGAATTCAATCAAAATGTACTCCAAAACTGGATCTTGACGTGATCTGTGATTGAGTTGGCTTCACCTGATTGATGACAAAGTTCCCCTTTTCAGGTTCTACAAATTACAAGAGAGAAAATGTGAGCCGGTCATCATGACCGTCCCCCGGAAGGTGAGGGAAAATTCACTCATTCGCTGCCAAGCGTGCAAAAATGTGTCCGCTCCAGTGCCAGGGTTTTTGTCATTGTCACTGGGATTCCACGAGCCACAGACTCTTGACTTTTTGGAAAACATCAACATTCAAATCAGCCTTAGAAATCTTGGGCTCGCTTCTTTCATCAGAAAAAAAAGTTAGTTAATTCCTTAGTGATATGGGTCTGGAGTTATCTGAGCTTGAAATGGGGGCGGCTGTACAAACTACTGACCGGCGCTTTATCGGCACCCCAGCAAGAAACAACACATTTGGGAATGTCGCTTAACAGCACACTTTTTGAGAATGCCTGCGATTACGTTGAGGACAGATGTGATTTGTGATTTGTGATTTGTGAGTGAGTGAGGCCATGAAATGTTTGCGCCTGTCAGTCGGACCTGTTCCAGGACGACCTCTACCCGGACACGGCGGGACCCGACCCCGCCCTGGAAGCGGAGGATTGGTTCGCCGGGAACAACGGCGGCCCCGTCCTCATCTCGCTCAAGGACGGCTACGCGCCCACCAAAGGTCGAGACCTCAAAGTCGTCAAATCCAACATCCTGGAGGGCAAAAGCGCCGCCAAGGCCGAAAACGCCTCCAACGTCCAGAAGAAGCTTTCATCTCATGCTCCCGCGCAGCCGCCGACAGTGAGTCAAGGCTCATTTTCAAAGCTCTGTGTGGCGGTAGCCATGCGGGCATCCCTCATTCTCTCCTCAGACACATTTCTACTTTCATCAAATCAAATCATAGCTATCTAGCTACTAGCGTTCGATCTATTTGAGTTACCTTCGGGTTGAGTGAACGCTGGCGCGTGCGGCTGCTATCTAGCTAGCTTTCTATCTATTTGAGTTACTTCCGGGTTGAGCGAACGCTAGCGAGTGCGCCTGCTGCTACTCATCCGCAGAAAAACTGATCCTGTGACCGTAAAGTGGCCTTGAGCGCTTTGAAAGGCGCTTATGAATGAAATGTATTATTATTATTGGACCGCTGGTTAGCAGTTAGCATCAAGCTAATGTCATGTGCAGCAATTTCCAAGACAAGTTGTGAGTGATCCGTTTTGGCTTTGCGTCTTTTGGCTTCTGTCATTTGTGCGCTTGGAACAAATCCTCCCAAAATATTTGTGGGGGCGTGGCTTTTAAAAGGCGTCTTGTTTCCTTGCAGCAAAAGATGGAAGATAAACTGGAAGAGGTTCTCCGAGAGTTCAAGTCTCTGCGGGACCGCGTCATCCTTCAGGACCGGCGTATCGCCAGACTGGAGGAGCAGGTTTCCAAGGTTGCCATATAATCAACCCCCTCCCTTCCCCTACCCAAATTCAAAAACACCCCCCCCCCCTCCTCGCCGTCGCCAGGCCAACATTCCAAGATGAACTTTTTTTCCGCCCTTTACCACACGTCGCAACTTTTTTTGTTCCTTTTCTCTCCGCGCTTTGACGGAAAAGAAAGGCTCTTCACTTTTTTTTTACAGTCATGTGACAATTGTGTTCTCAAGTGTAGCATTAGTACATCCGTGTTGCCAAATATGTATGACCTTATGAGTTCATCATGTGCAGTTTCATGCACATTTTTTTTGCATTTCCTGTCCCCTTGTACATTCCACGTAGATTTTTTGGAAGCAATTTTTTTTCTCCTCAACCCAACCCCCCAAAATTCAATCCTTGCTCGCCTTTTTTTTGTCCATCAATGAATGTGGAAAAAACCTCTTTAAAATGAGCGTAAGAGGTTTTGCTGGGTAGGCGGCGGACTTGGATATCCCGTGTCAAATGTGGCGTAAATTGTAGTGGTGCCTCTTGTCAGTGTGGAGGCTTTTTAACGTACCTGTACAGGTAACATCTGACGGACGACCGAGTTCCGTTCCGACCAAATGGTCGCAAGTCAAAATCCATTCAAAACGTTGACTAGAGACTCGGAGGCTAAATGACTGGCAAACTCTGGTGCCATCACGCGGTCGATTGCTGTGCGAGAGTGACATGCTGGCTGGCCAAAATGGTCGTACGCCTCGCCTGCCTCCTCGCGCGTTGCGGTGCCAGGCGTAGAATTACAATGTTAAAAATAGGGTCTGGAGGTTGTGGTCGCAAGTCGAGCCGGTCGTAAGTCGGATGTTACCTGTATAAAAAACAAAACCGCCCTGCCAAGTGAATTTGGGAATGTTGGGAAGAGGAAGCACTGGCATCCTGGCTTGTGTTTCACGCCACCTTCGCCGATGATGATAAGTTCTGTGCACATAAATAAAGATTTTACACTCGAAAAAAACACATTCAAGCTTTTGGGTGGGGACGGGGGACTTCCTGAATTGGAGTTCTCATTTTGGGCCGTTTTGAATCGTTTTGGAAGGCCGAGAAAAAAAATGGAGGTTGTCTGATATTTCCAATAACGGCTGATGTTTTGGTGGACCTTGAGTGCCATTTTGTGAGTCGCTTTTGCACAACTCTGCTGCTTCCTTTTCGCAACGAGGCACATCTGAAGACGACTTCCTCCTTGCAGAAGGTGGAAGTACCTCGTGTATATCTTAAAAAAAAAAGTGTTTTACGCGCATATGACCGTTTCCTGTTTCTATTGAGCGTGTGTCACAGTCATCTTGCGGCGTGTCATCCTCGTCGTTGGCGTTTGACGCGCTGGGATGACTTGAACGCATCGTTTTCATTTGAGATTCAAGGTAAGAATGCTTCCCATCCATTTCGGACAATTGCGTCGAGCGATATGTCGCTTTGCTGGGACGACGACGGTACTGCTCGCAACGGGCGGAGGTGAGAGGAAGTCAGGCATGTGCCATTCAGAAGTTCCCAGTTATCGTCGTGGAGATCGAGCCGAGCTTGCCATAAATTGTCGTTCAAGAATGTGTTGTAGTACTTGCATGCGTGTCATCTAAAAGCTTGGCCAATGTCCCCAAAAATTGTTGCTAAAAGCCTGCTAGTAACAAAGTGTTTCATCATGATGCATACACAAAAAAAAAACTTCCTTGTGTGCCTTCTTTCATGCTGCTTTCAAACCACTCAGTTTTCTTGTTGTCCTTTCAGATGTCTGGTCTCAAAATGGATCGGTTCTTCTTATGGGGGCTGTCTGGCTGGATTTCTATTGTGGTCTCTGGAGCTTTGGTAATCCCCACCGCTGTAGAAATGACAACCGGGTTTACGACTGCTGAGTTTTCAGAAGTTAGTCAAAGTGCTGCAAGTCCAGGAAGATCAACTCACGCTGGGACTATCTCAGGAACGAAAACCACAAAGCCTTTGCAGTCCTCTGGATCTACCCCTGGCTTGGTCACCAACAAGTATCCTAATCCATTCTCGATCCAGAACCACAATGGTACATTTCCTGATCCTACCTTCACATCTTCAAGAAGTTTGATCTCGACAGCAGCAGAGCCTACCGTAACCTTAAAGCCCAGAATCCAGTCTACTCTCGTCCCAATTCAAAGTCAAACAAAAAAGACATCCGGAGAGAGGTCTTCCGCTGGTAACTCGGATCTTTCCAGTCTTAGCTCCACGCTGGACCCTTTGGCAACGTCAGGAACCAGATCCTTCACTGGGTCAAGAAGAAATTCAACTCCAATCCTCATACAAAACAGTGACCCTACAGCTTTTGGGGCTACCGGTAGTCCAGGTCTTACTGGCTCTTTGAAATCTCGAGATCAGTCTGGCACAAGAGTTCCAATCTTCTCAAAAGAACTTGGTGAAGTGTCAAGCTCTGCCCCAGAGTCTACTTCAGTCCCGATTCAAGACCGCCACATTTCTTCACGTTTGACTAGTAACGCCACTCTTACCGGTTCCATTTCCACATCAGAACCTCCCAAACCGGCAAGGCCCAATATTCAGTCTACTCTGGTACCCAAGCAAAGTCACGAGTCCCCCGCAATGACGACTCTTACTAGTCTTACCCCCTACACCAGAAATTGCTGAACCAACGGGCTTCGGGGACATCACAGAGTCTCCTTCCCTCCTTATTCAAAGTCACAGCGGTCCTCCTGGTTTCGGGACATCCCGAAAGATGTTTTTCACCGGTAACGCGGATCTTACCACACCGATCCCCACACGAGAACCCCATAGACCACGGAGTTCTACTCCGGTCACCGGCCAAAGCGAGTCCTCAGTTTTTGGAACCACCATAAGGACTGATCCTGATCTCACGTCTCAATCTCTTTCTACTGCGAGTAGCCAAAGCTCTTCCTCGGCGGTTCCCACCACAGGAACCTCCACGACCACTCGGATTCCGGCACCGTGCGCCACCGCAAATATTTCCCCCGTGTCGGAGAACCAATCATGCTTCTCCCGTGGCGTGATCAAGCCCTGCCTGGTGGCCATCGCCGGCCTCGCCGCCCTCGCCACCGTTTTCATGGTGTCCACCATTGTCCTCTGCACCAAACTCTCCACCAAGAAGTACAAGTTGAGGAAGAACCAGGACAAGACGGAGATGACGTTTATGTCGTCGTTCGTGCCCGAAAGGAACTACGCGGGGATGAGACGGCAAAGTCCGGTCTCCAATGGAGTCCTGGTGATCCACAGCGCCGGGGACAGCGATGAGGACATGAGTGACAACCTCACCCTTAGCAGCTTCCTTCCGGAAAATGACAGGTGTGTTTAGGACGCTCTACTGTTTGCTTCACATGTCTGTCTCACAGTTCTCAGCTTTGGTGCTTGACTTTTCTATGCTTGCTGAAATGACCCGTTAGTATTTTTTGTGCTCCTCTAGTGACGGCTCTAAGATATCTTGGTTCATAGGGAACGTAGTAGTTGGTGTCAAGGAAGTATGCTAACGTCATAAATCTTAGATTCTTAGAATCCTAGAGTCAAAGATTTGAGTGGATTTAGCTCCTACCGTCTCCCCATCCACTGTGACGAACTTCCCTGTCTTTGAAGAATCGAAGGGAAGTGATTTTTTTTTTTTCCTTTTTAGCTTTTTATTTGTAATAAATTTGAAAAAAAAAAAAAAAAATTCCCCCTTTATTGTCATGATGTTTTTGAATTTTTGGCAAGGGAAGGTTTCCTCAGCTAGAACTAATGCAATTCTGGTGGTAGTTTCACGAGTGCATCTTTAGCATTTCCCATTGTTAGCATTAAGCTAGCAGACCTTTGGTCGAGATCGATTTGGTTGCATTTTCTGATTACTTTTAAATGAAATGCTGAAATGTGGTTGCAGTTTTTGACGACTTTTAAATGAAACTCTGAAAATGGGTCACTCCTGAATCGAGGTGCTAAAATAGAAGTGTTAGTTTTGTCCCTAGTGGGTAACTCGTCCTGTTGAAGGAAATGAAGCTATCAAAATCTATTTTGGAAATGTCACAATCAAAGCGAGTTCCGTTGGACGTGCTATCACTCATCATAGATTCAATGTAGTTTAGCCCTCCTTGCTCCTCCCGGCGCCGTCAAGCTAGCACGTCTCCAACGACAGAATCCAGTCCGTTCGTCGTCAGCATCTCCTTGACCATATCAAGTGTCAACAAATGTGTGACTTTGGCAGCTGGAAAGGCGGAGAGAAAAAAAATCCGCCTGCATGAGTGATGTGTCGTTGGCGAACGAGCCGGTTCTTAGAGCCGGATCCCTGACGTGAACGAACAGAGCCAGCTCCCAAGAAGGAGCCGGAAATGGGAGCCGACTTTTTGGTCCCTCTATTCCCCGCCCCCAGTCTTCGGTTAAAGCCGCAGAATTACAGACGCTCGCAGCAGTGAGGACTTAGAGAAGAGTTGAATGAAAGACGCATTTCTGATCTGGGGAGGTCGTGCAGGACGCATGCACTGTTTCGGAGCCATTTGAGCAGCTCACTGGAGATCAGTGGCCACAGCTACACCGGACAAATGTTAGCACATTATGCAGTTATGGTTATTATTCAATTTTGTTCAATTTTACTCGTTGGTATGATAGCATTATTAATATGAAAAGCAAATTAGTGACAGCTGATCATCAGACCAGAGTAACCACAGGGAAAGTCAGTTAGTGGATGATCCCCGCTCATAAATAAAGCCATATAAATACAATTATTTGATATAGTGTATTTCTTTACATGTGTAATTTGTTTTTCACACTATTTTACATAATTTTTGGTAGTTAATTAATTTAAGCAAAAAAAAAAGAGGAGCCATTTGGGAGCCAAAAGAGCCGGATCTTTTTAGGGAGCCGATCCAAAAGAAGCGGCTCTCTGAAAGGAGCCGGAATTCACATCATCGTCTCCAATAGCCGCCGCCCCCCCAGAACTGTTTTTCCACCCCCCCCCCTTTCTGTAGGCTGGCCACACAGAAAACGTTAACCTCTTCCTGCGTGAGCCGCCACCACTGCTTGACCTGACCTGCTTTAGTTTATGCCATGTCAGCCGGCCTCCAATTACCAGACTACACCAGTCAACTCCCCCACTCCAACTCCCAAAGCCAGCCCACTACTTGGCAGGGCCCTACCTCCACCTCAATGTCGTCAACTCCAGGCTAACAAGAACAATCTGTGTAGACCGGACGGGGGAGGAGCAGAGGATGGAGGGAGGGAAGGAAAGTCCGATTATGCTTTTCAAAGCCGTCCGCCTTAACCGTCCCCAACATTGGAAAAGCGCCCATGTGGACCACTTGGACTTTGCTGTGAGACTCTTCTTCTACCTTGGTGGTGGCTGGTGAGTTTTTGGTTTGTTTCTTCCATCCGTCATGCAAGCTTTTGGGATACATTGAAAATAAAGCCGCCCTCCCCCTGAACGCAGCGTCCAAAGTTGGTAGCTTACGGTGATGCTCTCAAAGAAGCCCGCAATGGGAGCAAATTTGAGCTTTGTTAGAAAGATGGAGGAAATGTCCATTATTATAAGTTTACTTCATTTCACTGTGAAAATAATCGCCCAAAATATGCTTTCCATTTCAATGTTTATGTGTCCCACTACACAAGCGTGTGCGCGCGTGCGCGTGTGTGTGTCTGGAAACAAAAAAGTAAAGTCAGCCCCCTTTGGCTGGATAAAGTTTCACTAAGCCTGGCTTGAAAGTGCGCAAATAAAAACGACAGGCAAAGATCCCCAAACGACATAAAGCTCCAATGTAAGCAAATGAGAGCAAACACCCATTGAAAATCTCACAAATACGTACAGCGATACCTCCGCTTACGAACTTAATTGGTTCCCGGAAAGTGTGTGTCAGGCGAAAAGTGTGTCTTCCAAACATTCATTTCCCATAGGAAGCCATTAAAAATGAGAATAATCCGTTTCCAGGTCCCCATGAAACATCATTTCCTACTAAATAAACCTTAAACGACACAAAATAGATATGCTTATTTTATGTCTAATAAATGTGCTATGGTATTGTAATGAAAGAAATCAACTGTACTGCATCAGAAAGTCGTTTTATTGACCTTTGTGATAGTCGTTGATGTCGTTGCCTCTTGATGATATCCGAGTGCAGTTGCTGTGCTTCCTCGGCGATAATACCCTCACTCCCACGATCCCCTGCTAGCTGCTTTTCGTCAATCCAAATCAACACGAGTTTTTCAACCTCTTCTGTTGCATGAGACCGTTGCTTAGACAACACGGAAACTTTAGCATTAGAAACTGAAAACTAGTCTTTTTCGCTCCCAAAAAAAGCAAAAGTATCCACTTGATAGCAAGCCACGTATGCACTCAGAGAAAGGGGGTGTGGAAAACTAGTCCGGCAGCCAGCGTGTGTTTCCCGAAAACCAGTTGGTATGCCAAAATTATATTCTCGCCAATTTAATGTTGCTAAGGTGAAAAGTATGTTAGCTAAAGTGTTCATAAACCAAGGTATCACTGTACGAAAAACCTCCAATTCAACATAAAGTCTGACATTTTTCTTTGACATCCATCTTTTTTGGGCAATGAACTTATTTGTGTTCTCCGCATGATCACAAAAGTCCCAAATTAACTCATTCACTGCCATTCACAAGTTGATTCACAAAACATGGCATTGAGTGCCATTCCCGAATTTGTTTGGGTTTTTGGCGCTTTATACTTGGGTGCCGATAATGCACTGGTTAGACCTCTGGCAATATTTTTTTTTCACAAGGGGGCAGCATTTCCATTTTTTCCATGTTAGCGCTTTGTTCCAGCTTCAGCTGTTGTTTAAATGCTAAACCAATATGCATGTATTGCATTGTATTTTGGACAGCTGCCCTCATTTCAAGATCATATAACTCCAGACCCATACAATTTAGGTATTACCTATTTGTTTTCTGATGGAAAAAAGAGAGTCCAAAGTTTCTAACGCTGTATTGAATGTTTATGTAGTCGTAAAAGTCAATATTCTGTGGGTCCTGGAATTCCAGTGACAATGATGACAAAAACCCTGGCACTGTAGTGGACACATTTTTGCACATCTGGCAGCGAATGAGTTAAATGGTGTCGTTTATTACTTCCTGAGCATCGGCAAAGAATTGTTGCTTTGAGATGATGTCACAAAAAAAGATTTGGACATCAGGGCTTTTCTGTCACCTTTGTGATGTCACCTTTGAAACGATTTTGACATACGTAACGTATATGAGAAGCGATGGAGAGAATGGACGAAGCCTTGAACATATCTCGATGGAGAAGTATTTGTGAAAAGACGTCCAAAATGTGACAACATTGTCTCCAGATCCCGTGCCGCAATGAAATTGGCTTTGTACAAGTGGGTTGAGGGCAGCGCCGACCTGGAGGACCCGGACGTCGTGACCTCGACTGCTCCCATGGACCACCGATCCACCTTTGCAGACTTGTTGGACCAGGCGGCGGCCTTTGTGCAAGACCACCTGGTCCTGGTCCTGGTGGCGGCATCCCTGGTCGCGATTGCGCTCTCGGCGCTGTGCGGTGCCGTTTTCCTGACCCGGCGACGTCAATTCAACGCCTACTACCCGTCGTCGTATCCCGCCAAGATGTACGTGGACCAACAGGACAGGAGTGGCGGGGCGAGGGGCTTCCGGCAAATCTCGGAGAAGAAAACAACGGCCGCGAGCAATCAGGAAAACCAACTGACTGATACAAACAAGCAACTCCAGGCGGACATCATGAGGGTAGTTAAGAATCTGAGGACTCCGACCAGAACCCTGGAGGACGCCTCCAAGCAAGACACTTTGGATAAGTCGCCGAGTCCGGTTGTGGAGAAGGTCGACGAGATGAGCGGACCATCGCCGGCGGACGCCGTGGCAGAAAAGCCTGAAGATGGATCCCGGGAGCTGCCGCCGGCTCTCCGGAATCTGCGACCTCCATCTTTGCATCTTCACGACGACTCAGCCACTCTGCAGCTCATCGCCGGGGAGAAAACAGCCTTCTAGAAAAACAAAAGGCCTTCAACCACTTTGGATGAGTCTCAAAGCTTTGAGGACATTTTTTTAAGGTCGAACGGTTAGCACGAGGCGGTCGCCAACTCCGGACCTCTCTGTCACCCATCCTCCATGTTTGTTTCGTCACACCTGATTTCAACAATTAGCTCTTCTCAAGCCTGATCCTGATCCGGTCCCGAATGTTTATTTTTTTATCTCTCGTTCATTGTGTGTAAATGTTGCTTGAAGTGGACACGATTAGCCTCATGGAAGAATATTGTGTGGTAACGGCGCGGGGAGTGGGCGGGGTTGACAAAATATTTGCTTTGAGTCTTTCACACAGTTGTTCACACGCGCTGAATATTTGGTGCCAAAAGGCTCAAAGTGGTCGATACAAGTGAAGCTAAAAATTGAGGTTGCGTGTCAGCGAGTTGCACTTTGTCACATTGAGAATAAGTGTGCCCAAAAAAAATCTTTATCGCCATTTCTGCTTTGAGTTCAAAACAATGAGGAAATATTGCTTCTTTGGCTAAATGCTAAAAACAATGGAAATCGGCATAGACGAGCTATCAAAACTAGCATCGTTGTTGTTTTTGTTAGAACCATGAAGCGACAGTTATTTAAAGACAAGGAGAAGCACGCATCGAGAGAAAATTCAACATGATCATCGGGGATATATTCTTTATCCTCTGCAAAGAACCACTCATAAAATGGCAACTTCCTTGAGGACATTTTGAATCAATCTGTCACGCTTTCACGGAGGAAGATGGGGGACGTCCAAAGGCCGGTTGGCGGCTACTGCAACGGATGACCCAAAGCAAGCGGACCCCTCCCCACACCTCAGTTAAGTGTACACTCATTGCTAATCAAGTTCATATAGTACTGCATGTATTGTCCGTTGTTATCTTGGACCCCCATTTCTCTCTCGTCTTTTCCTTCACCTCACTTGATTGAACAACTTCAACCAGTCATGACACAACTAAGTGATTTAATGCTGTTGCTTTCCTAGCTAGCTATCGATGAACTATATAGCTAGCAACTATTTGCTATCTGGTAGCTAGCTAGCTTTCCAACTATTGGAGCTACTTCCAGGTTGAGTGAACGCTGGCGCGTGTGGAAGGCGCTGCTCACCTGTGACTGTAAAAATGACGGATTATTATTCCAAACGATGTCATGTCATCATAGCCCCGTCCCCTTTTTAAAAATGAACACACGTAAAAAAAAACATTTAAGCCGTGGTTTTATTTTGTATATTTTTCAACCTATCGTTCCAATCGACGTCGCGTGTTGCTTGATCACATGATTAATAACGGCAACCCCGCCGGCGACACCAGACGGGGCGAAGCGTTGGCATTGGCGACGTAGACGTGACATCACACGGTGAAGAGGATGAAGCTTAGCTTGGTTAGCAAACAGGAAGAAGAAGTGGGCGGGCGCTTAATTGGAGGCCTGGGCCGCCACCTGCTGGTCATCTTGCTGCTTGAGTCGATAGTCGGCCAGCGCCGCCTTGATGGCGTCTTCGGCCAGCACTAGGAAAGACGACGGAGTGAGACAGACATTTTCTCAAAAGCTCTTAGCATGTAGAGCAATATAGAGAGAGTTTACATTTAGGAACAGGAAGCATCATTTTACAAAACCTTTCGAGGGACATCGCTTAGTACGGTGCACAGCTGTTCTCAGGTTACAAATACAGTGATACCTTGGCTTACGAATTTAATTGGTTCCCAGAAAATGTGTGTCAGGCGAAAAGTCTGCGTTCCAAACATTAATCCCCCATAGGAAACCATTAGAATGAGAATAATCAGTTTCCAGGTCCCCGTAAAACATCCTTTTCAACTGAATAAGCCTTAAAACTACACACAATATACCTTATTTTATGTCTAATAAATGTGCTATGGGATAGTCATTAAAAGAAATAAACTGTACTGTATGATCAAGTCGTTTTATTTACTTTTATGATGGTCGTTGACGGCTTGATGGAATGGAAAGCTTTTTGCATCAAGTGTCTCAAGGAGCTCTGGCTTGTACATCTTAGAAGTTGTGATATTGCAACAGATGCAGGCCGACACACTACAAACTTTATTCATAGCCGGTTCCCTTGCTTGTATGTTCTCTTCAAATTGTAAAGATGGCTTGTGCGGGTTATTTGTGGAGCTTGATTGATGGGATATTTTAATCTTGCAGTCTACACTCGGCCTTTGATCTATCAATAAAGTTGAAACGAGTCCAAATTTCACTGTGTTTTCTATCCATTGTCTCACCATTACACTTTTGTTTTTTTGTTTCAAGCTCTCTCCTCTCCCTTTTGTGTTTCTGTAACCCCTCGCCCCCGGTCCCCTCCCTCCTCTACCACGGATCTTGCCAAATCACGTCCGTCTCTAAGCGAAGACTGGGGGCAGGGAATAGAGGACAAAAAAAGCCGGCTGCCATTTAGGGAGCTCCAAGAACCGGCTCGTTCGCGAACGACACATCACTCATTGTGGCGCTCCGTAAACTAGTTGGTATGCCAAGATGATATTCTCGCAAATGTAACGTTTGTAAGGCGAAAGAAAGGTTTGTTATCTAAAGCGTTCGTCAGCCCAGGTATCACTGTACGGAATAACCCCAATGTTGCTAATGTTGTTAGCATCCCTATGGTGTTTTGCATTCTCTTTTAGCATGCAGCTAAGTGAGCTGTGCTCAAACATACTGGAGCAGTGCAGCTTTACAGGTGGCAGGCAGAGCTCTTTGGCGATGTCCGTGTTCTTGATGCTTAGCGCTTCGCCCACCTTCAAGAGGGAGGAAACACCGTCATAAGCACCACGGTCTGCGTTGATGGCCACCCACCCACCCGTCCGTCCGTCCGTCCGTCCGTCCTCTCCTCACCGATTTGCCTTTGATCCACTCTGTGGCCAGCGAGCTGGAGGCGATGGCCGAGCCGCAACCGAAGGTCTTGAAACGGGCGTCCACAATCTTGCCGTCGTCATCAACTTCAATCTAGGATCACATGCTTTTACTGGCAATTCATCCATTGAATGGACGGCGTGGCGTGCGTGCAGGTGGGCGATACGCGATTGTGACGTCGAACCTGAAGCTTCATGACGTCACCGCACGCCGGAGCGCCCACCAGGCCCGTGCCGACTTTCTTGGAGCTTTTATCCAAGGTGCCCACGTTCCTCGGGTTCTCGTAATGATCCACCACCTTTTGCGTAGGACAGAAGACACAAGACATACTCAGACATACTTGGCTTCAAAATCAATGTCAAATCCCATTGACAAAAGTAGCGGTCAAGTAATGGCATAAATATTGGTCATCTAGCAATAGGGCTATACACTCTTTAATCTGTGATAAAGAGAAAAAAAAGCCCTCCAATACCTGAAGGACACTTGCTTGTCACGGTGAGACAAAGACTCCATTGGACGCACGAGCCACAATGAAATAAACGCATTAAGACAGGATATCATTGTTGGCCATGGCGACCGGTGAGTGCAGCCTGAACTCGACTTGAACCCCCGTTTTGTTTGCCCTCCCCACCTTCCTCAAGTTTCTGCAAGTCACGGTGACCGAGCCAACATGACATCATGATCATTCCACCCAAAAATACCCTCTGGATATGTCCGACAATTGACTTTAGACTGTTTTGAGTTGTCGTCCATTTTAAAAACTAAAGTGACGTTCAAAATGAGATTTCAAAAATGAGAACGCACGCTATCTTGAAGAAAAATGCATCCTGTCATTCTTAAAAGTCAGTCTAAACACCAACGCCATCTTAAACCTCACAAATGGATATATAATATCTATTATGCATTGTTTTGCTTGAGTAGCTGTTTCATATTTTAACATAAATACATGAAAAAATACACATTGAAATATATGTAACCATTTATAGAGAAAACTGCTTTCCTTAAACTGGATGTAACAAATATTAAAGGGCTTTTGATCGTGTCAAGCCATAAATGAAGGTGAACTTTCAGCCATAGAAAAATTACTCATTATGAAACAGACAATTCCACATTATTTCACTTTCGCATTTGACCATATAAAATCATTGCGGCGCATTTGAACTTGGTTTTTATTACTATTTAGACCGATTTCCCATTAATTTTTTTCTGTAGCAATATCGATTTTGGAAGGTGTATCTACTAGCTAATATGACAGTTATTATCCTCATACAGTATATGTTTCCTTCCTTTAAATAAATCAAAATAAATTCCTACCTTCTGGTGATAGCAACATTGGGAGAAGAACTCGGGCACGGAAAGTCTTCTTGTGAGTAAAGTTAAAGGGCTGAGGCATTTGTTCACCACAGCGGCCGCCATGCTTGCGCGATGTCAAACCACCACAACAACAACACAACCGTAATGACGCACTTACAAACCGGACCGCTATTTAAGGCCAGCTAATGGCTAACAGATAACCGCTACGGAGTATACGTCACACAAGATGCGAAGACAATCACTACTGCGCAAATAATGCGCAGCTAACGTAGTCGTAGTAGAAGTAACAGATTTACTGTACAGTAGTAATAGCAGTGGTAGTCGTATTATTATTATTATTATTATTATTATTATTATTATTATTATTAGTAGTAGTAGTAGTAGTAGTAGTTGTAGTAATTTTTAAAATTATTTTACAGTCAAATGGCACATTATTTTTCCATCGTTCTGCATCATATAATTCCTCAAATTACCTTACATTGTTGGATTTTACTATCAATGATGAAATTCATGAACGTGAAAACACTTATCGTGTTCATAATGTATTAAAATAACTTGATAATTATAAAACAAAGTGTTTCTATTTTTAAATGATCACCCAACAAATCCGTTTTCAGAAGCCAACATAATACCACGCTGGTGAATTGCGTTTGAAAATGAAGCGAATGCTTGACAAGAGAAAAAAGATGATTAGAAGGGGGCGGGGGGGGGGAATCCTCTTTTTCATTTTGTGTCACTTTTTTTTCAAGAAGTGGCCAGGAAGGAAAAAAAGGGAAGTGGCATAGTAGTTGCATTGGAGTCGGCACAAATACATTTCATGTCTGCATTCCTTCTAAGCCAAGCCAACACGCAAAGTGAGTACGATCTTTATTTTATTGATCTTTTCTATTGACTTGATTCATAAAAGTGGACTTTTCAAAGTGTTGAAAATGGATCATACTGAGATCTAAATGTCTAAGAACAAAAGTGAAAGTTGGCCCTTAGCGCAAACGTACATACAAAATATTTTGAAAATAGCTTTTGGAAGTATTTTGGATGGAACGCTCCACTTCCTATATACAGTAAAGTCTCGTTATATATATATATATATATATATATATATGAATATCGATATAACGAGATATATATATATATATATATATATATATATATATATATATATATATATATATATATATATATATATATATATATATATATATAATAAGAATAATAATAATAATACATTTCATTTCTAAGCGCCTTTCAAAACTCTCAAGGTCACTTTACAGTCACAGGATCAGTTTTTCACACGCGCCAGCTCACCCCGGAAGTTACTCAAATAGATAGAAAGCTAGCTAGCTAATAGATAGTTAATAGCTAATGGATATCCATCTGGCTAGCTAGCAAGCCAGCTAATAAATTGCAAATAGCTAGTCAGCTTTTCGTCCTTTTCATGCAAACGTCAATAAATCCAGCTGTTTGTGATATTTCAGGAGATCTTCCAAAATGAGCGTGGACTACATCGAGGTTGAAGATTACACGTGGGACAACGAAAGCGAAGCAAACGTTAGCGTCCATGGCACAGTGAACGTTAGCGGTCGTCACCCGCCTTTGACGATCTTCCTGGTGGCCGTCAACGCGTTGGTGTGCGCGGCGGGCCTGGCGGGGAACTCTTTGGTGATCTGGATCTGCGGATGGAAGATGAAAAGAACGGTGATCACCACTTGGTACTTGAGTCTGGCCATCTCCAACTTGTCGTTCTGCGCCCTCCTCCCTCTGGAGGTGGTCTACACGCTCAGCTGGCACTGGCCTTTCGGCCCGGCGCTGTGCAAGCTGACGTCGTCCGCGCTCTTCCTCAACATGTACAGCAGCGTCTTCCTGTTGGTGCTGATCAGCGCCGATCGCTACGCGGTGGCCTCCTTTCCCGTGTGGTCTCGGAACCGGCGCACGGTTGGCGGGGCCTCGGCGGCCGTGGCGGTCACGTGGGCTCTCTCGGCGCTCCTCACGCTGCCCTCGCTCATGTTCAGACAAACGCTGGTCCGGGGGGACGCGGTCGTGTGTTACGCGGGCTACGCGGACCCGTCCGGGCACAAGGCGGTGGCGTTAAGCCCCTTTGTCTGCGGATTCCTGCTGCCTTTTCTGGCCATCGTGGTTTGCAGCGCGGTGCTTGCTGCCAAGCTGCGAGGGATGAGCATCAGGTCCAACGTCTTCTTCTTTTCTGTTGATGCTTCCCGGAGAACGCGACGAAGCTCAACCGCTTCCACTTGATTTCATTTGTTTAGATCCACCAAGCCTTACAGAATCACGGCGGCGCTCATCTCCTGCTTCTTCATCTGCTGGCTTCCCTATCACACTTTTGTTCTCCTGGAGTTGGACGTGAAGAACCTCAACCTGGAGATTCTTCACACCGGAATGAAAGTTGGTGGCACCTTGGCGGCAGCAAATAGTTGCCTCTCACCCATTCTCTATGTTTTCATCGGGAATGATTTCAACCAAATGTTAAGACGTTCGCTGATACAAAAGTTGGAGTCAGCGGTGGCGGACGATTTCCGGACGGGACGTTCGCAGTCGGTGCAAAACATGCAAAACCTTTGATCCCGTAATCAATAGTTTGGAAGACTAGATCCCTTTGCTACTTTGGGGTTTCAGTGAATTGCAGATTTCTTTTTTATACGGGAAAAAAAATGTACATAGCTTGATTGGTTCCCGCTGATGACGTCACTATACCCCACGGTCGACAGCGATGTTCATATTCTCAGGCCCGCCCGGCAACCCCCTCTGTCTTATCACTGGCTTACTATGATCTAACTTTACTTTGCGGATTTTCGTCTATCGCGGGTAGTCTTGGTTTCCATTAATCGCGAAAAACGGGGGATTACTGTAATAGTTGCGTTGAAGTGGTGGCCGTTAATTTGATGAATTATTTGTCTTTAATTTGCAGCATCTTTTGTGGAGAAATTAATTTCACCAACAATTTATTTGAAACTGTGCTCGAGTTAACCACTTCACTTCGATATCCACTGTCCTGTGATGGCACCCACGAGAGCCGTTGGCTTCACAGGGAGTTTATTTTTTATTTGATAACAACGTGAAGTCATATGTAAACGTATTTCATTTAACACGTAGAATCACAATTCTTCCGCATCCAAATAGTCCTTCTGGGCTTGCAGTATTCACAAAGTTAGGTTTGTTTTTGTCGTCTATTTTTTCTTGTTGTATTTTCAAATCGTATCGTAGTACAATAGTCCAGCCGTCGTCTTCCGGGCGGCAGGCGTCGCTGTGGGCTTTATTTTTAGTTTTTTTAACGAGAAGAAAAAACCAAGCGACGGAGCTACTAACTTGCCCAACTTCCAACAAACTCGCACTTTTGCTTCCGAACGAGTCTTTTGAAAACGTTGCCACATTTGGTTCGATTGACAACCGACTTGTTCCTTTCGCTCCGTCGCTAGTTTAGCTTTTAGCTTAGCTTTTAGCTTCGGTTCGTCCGACGACTTTACGCCAGGGAGCGAGCAAGCTAACAGCTGTGTAGCTCGCTAAGTCGAAGTGAAATTCTCGACGTCGAAGTCCACAAAGAATCGTGACACTTGGCGGTGTCTTCATGTGCCGCTTTTGACGTGACGGATGTCGACGGGCGTTGTTGTTAACCGACTGAGGCTGTAGTCGAAATGGCCAACGCGGCGCCGTCTTCGCCGTCTTCGCCGTCTTCGCCTTCCCCGGTCGGCGGCGCTCCGGGAGCAGCAGCCCCCGAGAACGGAAGCTTCGGAGGATCCAGCGGCTCGACCGCCGGCGGCGGCGACGGAGGCAACCAGGACAGCACGTTTGAGTGTAATATTTGTCTGGACACCGCCAAGGACGCCGTCATCAGCCTGTGCGGACACCTTTTCTGGTAGGGGGGAGAAGAAAAAAAAAGCAAAGCTCCATGACGCCGATGGGCCCTTTCGGCTTTCTCAAGCCCACATCAGTTCAAGAACACACATCGGTATTCTTGTCTGAATTCACTTTGATTGCCAGTAAATTCAAATGAAAACGCAAAAGAGTAATTCCTGAAATCGAACATTTCTTGATTGTCTTTGAAAAACGATTTAACTGCGAAACCAGACAACATTAAAGTCAAGTGATTATATAATGACATAAAATCCCAATTATACTTTTAAGAACAACAAGTAAAGCACAACTTAAAAAAACACCCCCACCAGTCAAAACTCAGTTTAATTGAGAAGACGAATTTGTTTTCAGCCATCTAAGGAGGCTGACATTTGATGCGACATTGCTGCCTCCAGCCGACAGGAATTGCCATCAAAATGTTCACCAAATCCAGAAAACACGTGAGCCATGATATTTGCCAGGCCACCAATTGGATTTGGACGAATGGAATATGTCAAACCAGGCGGCATTTTGGCCTCACGGCACCTAACGTTGAGCCAGTTCAATGTCAAAGTTTGATCATTTGGATGGCTCCCAATGAAAGAGTGCGCCGAGGCCTGTTGGAACAGGATTATTTTGCTGCCTTATCTTAATGATCTACTCTTTCTTTCCCAACGCTGCTCAATCTTGGTTCCACATCAGCTGGCCTTGTTTGCACCAGGTAAGGCCAACCGTCCGTCAGGGATGTCGGATTATTTCAACAAATGACCGTTTAATTTCAACGACATAATATAAGCCTTCTGGATATAACGCGTTAATTTTTTTCCCAAAGTGGTTGGAGACGAGACCCAGCAGACAAGTGTGCCCAGTTTGTAAAGCTGGTATCAGCAGGGACAAAGTCATCCCCTTATATGGGCGCGGAAGTACCGGTCAGCAAGACCCCAGGTAGGGAGCGGGTCAGTACAAAAAAAAAGCAGCCATAGGTTCATCGTGGCACTTGACTGAAGTCAAGTCTACTTTTTTTGTTTGTTTTCCAAAGAGAAAAAACGCCCCCGCGACCACAAGGCCAAAGACCCGAGCCGGAAAACCGCGGCGTGAGTGCCACTGCAAACGAGTGTCATTGAACGCAGCGCATTCAGACAATCATCACCCCCCCCCCCCCCTCACACCTATTTCGCAGGGCTTCCAGGGTTTCGGGTTTGGGGATGGAGGTTTTCAGATGTCCTTTGGAATCGGCGCCTTTCCATTTGGTATTTTTGCCACAGCGTTTAACATCAACGACGGCAGACCCCCTCCAGGTATTCAGCGTCCGTGTGAATCAATCCCCTCTCAATCCTAATTCTCTTCTACCCCCCTTCTCCTCGCTCAGCTGCGCCAGGAACTCCTCAACACATGGACGAACACTTCCTCTCGCGACTTTTCCTCTTTGTGGCGCTGGTCATCATGTTTTGGCTTCTCATTGCCTGAAGGCGACACAGGATTTATTCCCAAGAGACAAGATAAGACTTTTCTTGTTTTGCTTTTTTGAGAGGAAGCCGCATCGCGCTAAGCTGTCGATTGTAAATAGAAAGAAGAGTTGACTGTGTCAATCGACAGCACAATTGATACAAAAAAACTCTTGAAATTTCCCTACTAATACAGAATGAAGTTTCGTTTAATGAACATATACATAAAATTGTGTTCATGTTCTGTTGAGGAGAAAACATTAAATTGCTGCCTTGGAAACCCTAGTGTGTCCATTTATCCGATATATTTTTCTTCTTTTCTTCAACTCTTGATGTCAAAATGAAATTGTAATTTAGCCAATTGTTGCTAGAGTATTACATGAAAAAAATATTCAAATTTCTACAGTTAACATAGGATTTTATTAATAATTATAATACATTTCATTTGTAAGCGCCTTTCAAAACTCTCAAGGTCACTTTACAGTCACAGCATAGGTTTCTTTCTGTGGGTGAGCAGCGGCAGCCACACGCGCCAGCGTTCACTCAACCCGGAAGTCACTCAAATAGATAGAAAGCTAGCTAGCGAGCTCAAAACAAACACATTTATATTGGGTGCACACTTTTGTAAAATATGCAAATTACCCCTACCATCATGCAATTGGACTTTGGTTAACAGACCACACATGATTGTGTCGCTCTTTGAAACAAGCCAAAAATAAATAATTAATGGTTAAATGTGTACCCCATAAATGTAAATTTCTCCACTGCGAGACTAATAAAGGCAAATCCATTCATACTAAAGAAACTTCAATCATGTCACCCATTCGTTTATTGTTTAAAAAAAAAAAATCTGTTATTTTTTTTTTTGGTTGTCATTTCACTAAAAGCTTGCCGTTGAGCAAATATGACTTGAGCAACCTAGCAAACGGCGGCCTTTTATGGCTCTTAATCCTCTGTAATGAAATGTGAGCCGTTTTGAGGCGCACAATGAGCCCAGATAGCATCTGGTAAGCTATTAAAGCCGGCGTGAAAGGGATGAGATGGCGTTTTATTGTCATGTGCCAAATCAAAAGGCCCTCGTGCGAGGAGCTTAGGACACATTGTGGAAATCCATTCATTGTGACGCGACGGACGCCGATGAAATCAACTCTGGCGTCGCGCTGATATTATTGCAGAAAAACGTCAAAAGTGGATGGCAAACAAATGACTTCATCGTCATCCGTGTTCGTTGCTTTCAAATGGGAGAAATCAGACATGATGAGTGAACACTTTTTCCTCCCTTTTTTTAAGCCCACTTCTAAATCCGCTTTCCTAATACCGAGATTTTCTCTGTAAACCCGCCAACAATGAGGATCTTTGGCGCATTTTCCACATCTCATTTTATGCAGCCAAAATCTGATGAAAAGGAACGAAGAAGGTGAGATTAACCTTTTCACAATAACTCGGCCAGATTAGCTGGTTTATGTCTGGAAAGGGGGATTTTACCTTTTGACTGTTGGTTTTTTTGTTGTTGTTATTTTTAATCTTTCATGTGGCGTTCTGCAAAGAGCCGCTTCCAGTCTTGCGGAGGCTGCCGACATGGACAGGCAAAAGTTCCCGTTCACCATCGAAGATATCCTGAGGAATTTTCCAGACGCCGAACGGGATCATCCAGCGCTTTGGTGTTTATGTTGTTGCTGCTGCTGCTGCCGTTGCGGTTGCGGGGATGCGAGGATGGATCGGCCTCATCAAGGTAAGACCAGCTTCTGAATTTGTATGCATTTTATGTTAGTTTTTTTGCACGTAAGAACATTTCAATTCAAGTTTTGGATGTAATAAGTGTGTTTGTGTTGTTGCCATGGAGACATGATGACTGAGCTCCCCCAAGACAAGCGCTACTCTTGTGCGATTCCGACGCCACAACCGTTCTCCGGGCTTCCCTCCCAAGCTTTGTGGGCAGACTCCAGCGTCGGAGAAAACAAAGAGGAAACCGCGGCGGGGGCCCGGGTGCCGAGAAGGACCCGGCGACACCGAACCATCTTCACGGAGGAGCAGCTGGACGCGCTGGAGGAACTCTTTCTGCAGAATCACTACCCAGACGTCAACGCTAGGGAACATCTAGCGCGGAGCACTCGGCTCAGGGAAGAGAGGGTGGAAGTAAGCAGGAGCTATGGTGGCCATTTGTCTTGAAAGGAGATCACATTAGTCCTCTTTCTATTGGGGAAAGATGTATAATTACTATTGGATTTTAAATTAAAATATAAATTCACCTTTTTTGGGGGGCTTGACTGAGTTGCGTTGATCTGTTGTTTCCAGGTTTGGTTTAAAAACCGCAGAGCCAAGTGGAGGCGCCAGAGAAGACTTTCCTTTTATGCGGGAAATACAGAAAACTAACTTTGCACAGATCCTCTTCACGTCATGTCACCAATTTATTTATAAACACTTTGAAACATTCAAAATGCACGAATGAAAGAATGGAGATTGTTTTGAATGTTTGGGTGAATGGAACGAATGCCTTTTAGTATTAAAGTTACAACCTGCTTTGTACAAATACGTCGTCCTCGTGAAAAAATAAAGTTGTTTTGAAAAAAACAATTGCATCCCATTCTCAAGAAAATATATTACACTGTTAAATTCATTCCAATTATGTATTCTTATACCGTACGTATAATTTTTAATGGTGAAACAGTAGCACCTGCTGGCCGATGGATGAAATTGTAAGAATGGACGGTCGTTGTAGTTCTACTATTGTCCTGTTAGTGGCAGTGTCACGTCAGTATCGCCCGATTCCCCAAGAAGAAGACTACATTCGCTAATGTTACAATTCCGGATGTTTATCGCCATCGTCGTTTCCGGTCTGCCCGACGCCCGAGAAAAGACGCTATTTAGCTCCGAAGAGATATAACTATATTACGCGAGGACGTTTTAATGACCATTTTATTCACTTGTGTAACGGCTGGATAAGATTGCGAGGCCCTTTTCGCGAGACGGTCGTTAGCCTTGCCGCATTTGGCTTTCCGGTAAGCGGTCGAGTGGCAGCGCCATGGACGGCAGCGCCAGCGTCAGGAGGGCCCTTTGTGGCACTCTGGTGCCTGACGCCCTCACCGCCATCGCTCTCAGGCCGGAGCCCAAAGATGCCGACGCCGGCAAGCCGCACAAGAACATCTTGAACGAAGACGATTACATCGAGGTACCTTGCTTGCTTGCTTGCTTGCTCTCATGGTGACGTCATGTTGGTTTTTGCGCATGCGCTGTTTGAAATTTCAACATTGCTAATACAGTACGTTGACAACAGACAGGCGATTTAGTCGAGGTGCGACGGTTGAGTAATGAGCAACGATTTCTTTTTTCTTCAAAAATGGTTTGATTGCAAACCTAAATATTATACAGCTGTTGTTTAATTGCGTGTGAGAGGCTGCACCGGATGAATAACGTTCCATTCTTGCCAATATGGAAAGATGATTTCAGATATGTGTGTGTTTTGAATCTGTCCACGATCAAAACCATTTGTACATCTTTTCACCTCATGTTTTTGGTGGGTTGCAACAGAGCTTGGAGAAAATCATCCAGAGGGACTTTTTCCCAGATGTGAGCAAACTGCAAGCCCAGAAGGACTATTTGGACGCGGAAGAAAACGGAGACCTGGAACGCATGAGAGAAATCTCAATCTGCTACGGGAAGTCCAAAAACACACCTCAACCCTCTGCACCCTGTGAGTAGAAGACGTTCTTCTGTCAAACTCTCCTCTCCTGTCCTTTCCTTGCTTGCTGACTGATTTTCTGTTGTGTGAGATGTGACGCCGGCCAGCTTTGAGACTCCAGTGGGCCGTGCCGCATCGCCAAGCCTCTCCAACCGAGGCGGCGATGCCGGTAAGTCACTCAAAGGCACGGCCGTTCGTCTTCCGTGAAATTGGCCTTTGATGACCGTGGATGTTTTCTCGTATGCAGAAAGCGTGGCGGGCGACAAGGCAAGGGAGGAGAAGGAGAAGGAGAAGGACAAGGAGAAGGAACTGCCCTCGCTGGATCGCTTCCTGATCAAAAACACCAGCGAGGACAACGCCTCGTTTGAGCAAATCATGGACCTGGCCGAGGACAAAGACAAGATGAAGCACGCGTGGCTGTACGAAGCCGAAGCCGAGTTCAAACAGGCAAGACGCTGGATCCCTCATCTTGTCGCTCTTCTCACTGTCGTGACATTTTCATTTCGATGACATCACTCTGAGGAAAGGAAAACAAGCGTCGTTGGTAACGTGCTTGGATGGATGGATTTGACAAGGCTATGTTCACTTGGTGATCTATTTGTTTTTTTTATTTTGTATTTGCTTCCCAGCGTCACGAGGAGAACCTTGCCTTACCCCAAGCAGAGAAGGCCGCTCTTGAGTGTGTCAAAGCTGGCTTGGAAACGTGGCAATATAAAGCAAAGAACGCCTTGATGTATTATCCTGAAGGTACAATTCACTTTAATTGAAAAAAAAAAAGGAGTAAAGCATCCGCGAGGTTCTACAACCTCTAATGTTCGCAATTTTCAACGATCATTTTGGATTAAAATCAAATCCAAATCTTAATTTAACTCATTCACTCTCAGACGATGTGCAAAAATCCAGTGCCAGGGTTTTTGTCATTTTTCACTCTCATTGCACGACTCACAGAGTATTGAGTTTTAGGACGACAGAAACATTCAATTCAATGTTAGAAACCTTAGACTCTCTTCTTTCAGATAGAAAAAAAAACAGTTAATTCCTAAACTGGAGTTATCTGAGCTTGAAATGGGGGCGGCTATACAAAATAGAATACAATACATACATATCGATTTATATAGAGCGGAAGCAGTAACCAAGCGCTAACATGGACAAAAGGCAAATGCTGCCCCCTTGTGAAAGGGAAAAAAACATAACCAGAGGTCGGACCAGCGCTTTATCGGCAAATCGCGCAAGAAAATGAAAACCTGAACAAATACAGCAATGGCGCTCCGCGTCACATGTTTCAATTCCTCAAATACATTTGGGAATGGCGGCCAATGAGTTAAAGGAAGGCACATTCGGGATTTTGGGGAGACTGGAGCAAATTCCTTGCATTGGATCTCAACCCAAATGTGGCCGCTTTGCATCCGGCATCTCGTCTTAGGCGTGAAAGACGACGACGCGCTCTTCAAGAGACCGCGCGAGGTGGTCCACAAGAACACGCGCTTCACCGGCGACCCCTTCAGCAAGGCGCTGAACAAGAGCCAAATCCAGCAGGCCGCAGCGCTCAACGCACAGGTCCGCAAAGGCCTTTTTCAGCCACATCCATGATGTAACATTTGAATGCATGTATATCCGAAATAATGCTGGCCCGCCCGCGTGACTCTGTGCGCTCCAGTTCAAGCAGGGTAAGGTGGGTCCAGACGGCAAAGAATTGATCCCGCACGATTCTCCCACGGTGAACGGTTACGGCTTTGAAAGGACGCCCTCCCCCGCCCCTGGTGAGAAATACAACAAACGCAGTCGTTGTTTTTTTGTACATTCAGTGATACCTCAGCTTACAAACTGAATCGGTTCCCAGAAAGTGGGTGTAAGGCGAAAAGTCTGTCTTCCAAAGATTCATTTCCCATAGGAAACCATTACAAATGAGAATAATCCATTTCCAGGTCCCCATAAAACATCATTTTCTACTAAATAAGATAAGACTACACACAATCTACCTTATTTGATGTATAATAAATGTACTGTATAAACAAGTCGTTTTATTGACCTTTGCGATGGTCGTCGGTGTAGTTGCCACACGTAGTAATGGTCGATTTAGCATACCGCTACTGGGACGCTTTTCTTTTGTGTCATCTTCGGCTCGACACTAGCCTGTGGTGGGGTCTTTTTCACTCCCAAAAACGCAAAAGTATCCACTCCATAACAAATCACGTCTGCACTGAGCGCACTCAAAGAAAGTGGGTGTGGAAAACTAGTCCGGCAGCCACGGTGGCACTGTTCGTGTTCTTCCGCCGAAAACGAGTCCGCCGGCCATTTTGTGTCCCAAAAACTAGTTAGTATGCCAAGATTATATTCTGACCAATTTAATGTTCGCAAGGCGAAAAGTTGATTAGCTAAAGCGTTCGTGAGCCCAGGTATATTTTTGAATGCGAGGCCATTCTCCTCATGATGAGCCTCTTGTTTCAGGCGTGGCCGAATCCCCGCTAATGACATGGGGAGAAATCGAGAGCACGCCATTCCGCTTGGATGGCTCCGACACGCCTTACGCCGAGAGGAACCACGGACCCTCGTTTAAGGTACCAACATTTTTTGGAAAAGCCGTGTGATCCTTAACCAACCGTGTGCTGTTGGGACAGATTCCCGAACCGGGAAGGCGGGAGCGACTGGGCTTGAAGATGGCGAACGAAGCGGCCGCCAAAAATCGAGCCAAAAAACAGGAGGCGCTGAGGAAAGTCACAGAAAACCTGGCCAGGTAAACGCCACGCATCAGGCGTGGAAAGTGACAAAGAAATTCTTTGTTAAAGACAATTTTATATATTTTTTTTGTGTCAAGGTTGTTGGGGGTTTTTGAAGCTAAAAAAAGAGATGATTTTCTTTTGGATACACAAAAAGAAAGATTTTTTTTAATCTCCAGAGAACACATAAGGCATGGTTTTTAGAGACTTTTTTTTCAAGACAAAAAAAAATTCTGGCTAGAATATTGTTTAAAAAAGTCAGTGGATAAAGTCCTCATACAAGAAAGAGCAGCAGATTGCAAGTAGAAAAACAAAATACAAGAGCTGCTGTAAAATCAAAATTACAAATAATATGACAACACATTGACACGGGCAGTCATTCAATCCTAATTCACTTACGAAGCAGTTCGAGATGAAAGAGGAGAGGATCAAAGCATCCTTTTCACCAGTGGATCAGGGACGTCACGGTGAAATGTGCACGTCTGCTACAAGCTAAATGTTGAAAGCAAATACAAAGCTATGGCATCCATTGCCAAAAAGAGATTGTCTCACATCTCTCCCATGCACTGTAAATCCGCTTCAATTCCAAGATGCGACAAATATTATTGAAGTGAAGAATCGCAATTTCAGATCGCATGATATTTAATTGTCATTTTTTTTGTGGCGGTAGCCTGACCCCAAAAGGCCTGAGTCCTGCCCTGACGCCAGCCCTGCAACGTCTGGTCAACCGCACGTCCAGTAAGTACACGGATAAAGCACTGCGGGCCAGCTACACGCCGTCGCCCTCGCACCGCGCCGTCGGCTGCAAGTCCCCGTTCGGCGGGCCGGCCACCCCTTCGGGCACACCCACGCCCGACAAGGCCAAGACGCCCGGAGCACACGACGAGTCATCCCTCACTGACAATTTGCTGCAACTGCCCAAGAGACGCAAAGCCTCGGACTTTTTCTAAAAGGACATTTTGCTGGAATTCAATTGCTTTGTATTTTAATGTTGCCATTTTACACCGTGGTGACCATTTTGTATTTATTTGTGTTGTTCACACAAATCAAAATAGAACCAATACGACACATATCTTTGTGCTCGTTCTGAGTCACTAAATGACAAATCGAAAAGTGGTACCATTGACGAAAAGATTGTCTCACTTCTCCTGTCCCGCGTAAATCCACTTCAATTCAAAGCTGCGGCACTTCTGCATAGGCATCGGCCATCTTGTTACATAAATAATCACACATACTTCCATTATCTATGGCTTGTTTTATTTTGCTCGATTAATTCATTAAAAGGTGAGGAAAAACGGATGGTAGTCGAGGGGAGGGGAGAAATGACGGGCTGAGTCGAATCTCGAGGCGGCCTTCTCGACTCGCTCTTGCGTATTTGGGATTGTTGTGATGGGATGAGGCGGCCATCTTGATGAGCGGACGACAACACAAGCAAACACAAACGTTCGCCGCCCTCCGCCGCGCTCCCGTTTCAAGAAATATGGTCGTTGGACGTTGACTTTGGTCGCCAGCTCCTATTTGACTGCGGAACAAGATGGGCCAGCGTCGAGGCGACCGCTTAACTGGATAAATATCGGACGACGAGCGCCGCCGCGGCTCCCCTCTTCCCTCCTGCGTATGCTTGACATTTCTGGATAAAGGAGTGACTATGAATGGAGGATAAATGTCGCCAAAGGCTGACAGCGGCACTTTCGTCCTCTTCTCTTTGCTCTTTGTCCTCACGTTAACGGACCCGCCGCGGCCAGGTAAACGTTTTCGAGTTGCATCCAACCCGGTTGAAAAAGAGCCAGAAAGTGGTTGACGTCGGGGAGGCCTATACGAGCCGCGGCCTCGAGTGATTTTTATACCCCGTCGAGGGATGTCTATCCGGCGGTGGCGTGGCTGGAGCAAATGGCGAACCACTTGGTTTTCTTCGATTTCTAACTTTCAGAGCAGTGTTATTGTAACGTTGTGATATTTCTCAATTTTTTTTCGCGCAAGTACGAATCGAATGTCGTGAAGCACTATTAGCCTCTGTTGAGTTAGCTTTAAGCTAACTCTTAATTTACCTGGAAGATTCACGATATTGCATCAAAACGCCCCCAATATCCTTTAACTTCAACCCCCACATGTAAATATTGGCAAGATGGATTTTTGAAAATGTTGGCGCACTCTTGGAGAGAATTTGTGACCGGAAAGAGCTGAAATGTTGGCAAAATGTGAAGCATGAAGGCAGTTCAGATTTTTTAAAGGCTGCAAAAAGCTGGAAAATGGTCTTGTTTCTCGTTCAAAACAAAGTGGTGTGCGGCTTTGCAGGGACAGAAGCAAAAAGAAGCATTTTGAGTTAAGCTTGCATAGCGAAGGACTACGATTGCTTGAATAGTCTTCTCTGCAGTGCGACCACCCCCCGATGCCCGCTGTTTGGATACGGGAGAATCCCGCACCATCGCTGCTTTATCCCGATGGAACCTCCCGCGTCTCTCCATTTCAAGCACAAGTTTGTCATCGAATTCTTGGTATTATTTCATTCCATGCCCCAAAACTCCTGCACGTAATTGTGATAGGTTGACATCAATACGCCAGCTCACAGTCAATACCCAAATCCTGCATGAAAATCGTCAAATTGTTGGAATAAAGGACACAGCCGAGATCCTACTGTCATTTATGTAGATGCAGAAAACACGTTTTTTTTCCTGAAAGGAATGCATAACTGACCCGCATGGAGTGAAAAGGGCAAAATGGAAAAAAATAGCAGAAAATGTTGGATTTTAGCATAGTGTCATAAATGAACCTTCATTTTGATCAGTGTTCTGCAATTAACTTAAAAATGGAGTTTGCTAACTCCAAGTCTATATCTATAGGGCTTCGGTGAATATTTCTTGTTTGTTCGTCGGAACCAACGACCTTGGGATCAAATCTGCACAGGTTTTTTTTTTTGTGTATTTTGGGTGACATTTGTCACACTCTGTCAGAGTGAATGTCGGTCACGCCTCCACTCCCAAAAAGTCATGCCACCTTGCCACAAACGTGTTTTGGAGACCTCTGTTTTTTTGTACACAAGTTGAGTTGAATGCCAGGTTATTGGTCACCGCGGTGGAAACATTTGCTCGAGGCGTCATCGCTGGCCCAAAATCTTAAGTCACGAAGAGATTTGTGAGGAGTACTCTTAAGCTTCGACGTGAGCTCAAAAGTGGTTTTGGTAAAAGTCGCGGTTGGGTTAGCTTGTGCCGAAACCATGAGTCAGTGAAGATGAACAGACAGTTTTTCACCTCTCTGAGATTTTTATCAGCTCCTCTGTTTTTTTTTTTGCCGTGTATAAGAATTTAATGTTCACACCTGAATTATACCCCCACATTGTCAAGCTGGGAAATGTAACCTTGATTTACATTTTGGTTTCTCATCATCATATGAAAACATGACAGCTGAAGAAAAACGATCAACGTGCAGATCTATGAGGCACATTTGCAATTTCTCCGAAGTTGTGAAAGTCCTGCGAATGCAACGCACGAATGACGCTCTGTGAGACTGTCGCTTCATTCTTAAATTGACGTTCCATTGCTGTGTTTTGAGTTGACTGATACGCTCAACACACCAAGAAATACTTTTGGATTCTTCGTAGGCCGTTGCCGTCTACAATGTTCTTCATGACTTTTTGCCACGGTAATGGACGCCTGCTGGCTAATAGCCGCTTGATCCACTTAGCGCTAAGCAAGCCGCAGTGACGCTCTTTAGCGCACGCACCCTCCAAAAGTGCCTTTTGGCACCGCCGAGGTGTCACCCTTGTGGCATTAAGTGTTAAGGTCGCTGTTGAAGAAACTGCTTGGAACACAGGAAGCTGAGAATGAAACTTGAACCGCACTTTTAAGTGGTGTTTTCATGACCTGCTTTCTTGGCACTGTGGAATATTAATGATCATATTTTAGTATTGGCCCCTTGAGTTCGAACGAGTTTCTAAAATGACTCCTGGATTAGCCTAATGGGCGCTTCCAATGCTCAATTTTGTTGGGCTCAGTCAGCAAAGTTTTACTTTTATGACTTTCATTTATAATGACGCGAGTGTCGACTAAACGTAACGTAATCAACAAAGGCACGAGTCAGCATCAGGGAGTCGCTTGTCAGTTGACTCCAATTTTTGTGTTTGTTTCAGGGGCCCGGCTAGCGCTGGCAAGATTATTGTCAGGTAAGCAAAGCAAAAAAAGCTCATTGAGCATAGTTATCCGTACCTCAGCAACACATTCGTGCTTTTCAATCCCCAAATAAATTCAGGAATGAGTTAAGGTTGCTTTGTCGCGACATTTTGCGGCGTTAATTTGTCCTTGAACTAATGGAAGAGGTTTGTTTGTCGCGCGTAGTTTTTTGGAGGCGCAAGGGCTTCGTCCTCCACTCGGGTTCTGTCCGCTCATCATCCCAAGCGTTTCGCTGCCGTTTGCTTGTTGTCACTTGTGGCCATTTTTTCCACATAGCTCATTGAGAACGTACCCCGCGCCCCCGCAACCCGAGCCATTGTCACATGATAAAAATCCATTTGAGAGGCTTGTCCATCATCAGGAGGCTAACCCAAAAAACAAGAACACATCTGAAAAATGGCATTTTTGGCCTTATTTTACCGTAACGGTCACACCCTTTGAAAATTGTCTTCATGTCAGCCTTTTTCAAAAAAAAAAAATAATAATAACTCCAGAAGCCAAGTGTCACGTTGCAACATGACTTTTTGCCCGGCGTGACGGTCATGGGGAAGAAAAGAAAAGAAGGCTGCCATTTTGCTTTCAAGACTCCATTTTGTTGCTTCTAAAATGACAAAGTGCTCTGAGACGAATGACATCAAAATTGTTAAATGCTCATTTTTTTTGGGGGGAGGGGTCATTTGGAGAAGCCCGCCAGCAAAGTTTGATGACTCGCCATCAAACCGGAGGACCCCATGATTGCTTCGGGCTCCATTCTTATTGATGGATTGATTGGATTTTTTTTCTGTTATTTGGCCATCTGCGCCGTTCAAGTGAAATCTTCCCATTGAGGTGTTTTTGTGATTTGTGTGTGTTTTCAGAGCAACGTTGCAGCCCCGGGCAGTTTGCCTGCCGCAGCGGGAAGATGCAATGCATCCCCATCACCTGGCAGTGTGACGGCTGGACGGCCTGCGAGGACCAAAGCGACGAGATGGATTGTCCCCGTCAGTATTTTCTCGCTTTCTTTGCATTAGGGCCACCTATCGCTCCAGCGGTCCAAGAAGAGAGGAGCGCCGACGCATATGTGGAACCGTCGCGGCTCGGAATTGAAGCAGATTGACGCGGGACAGGAGATGTGACAATCTCTTTTTGTCAATGGATGCGACAGCTTTGCGCTTGCTTTTAACATGTAGCTTTTAGCAGACACGCCCATTCCATCTGATCCACCGGGGGAAAGGACACTTTGATCTTCTCTTTCAAAGAGGGTGCAGAAAGTCTTTTAAGATTTTGTGTTGTCATATTTTGTGACTTGAAGATGGCGCCGTGCGAGTGGATGCCTTTACAGCAGCTCCTGTATTTAGTTTTTTGCTGCTGTGAAATGTCAATTTCTCCACTGTGAGACAAACAAAGGCTCATCTAATCTAATCTAATCCGGGCAGCAGATGCAGCGGGTGCGATTCCAACTTTCCAGTGTGGAGTTTTGCATGTTGTCCCCGTCCGTGCCCGCGTGGGTTTTCTCTGGGTGTGCCGGTTTCCCCCCCATATTCCCAAAGCATGTCTGGCGGGCTGATTGAACGCTCTCAGGCGGTGGTGTCAAAGTCATATTTGTCGTGGGCCACCCTGGAGGGCGGTTATGAATTTTAGGAAAGCATCGAAATGTTACATCGTCTCCACATATTATAGCACGCGACAAAATAATGACTAACTAGTTTTCAAATTTGAAGTCAAAAACTGACTCAGACTGTTTTTGTGGGTTACGTGGGACAATTTGAAATTTTGGTTCAGACTTTAAGAAGCATCATGGAATTTCACAAGTTAGATTTGCTTTGGCGGGCCGAAAAGAACCGATGTGGCGGGCCGGATTTGGCCCCCGGGCCTTGACTTTGACACCCGTGCTCTAAATAGAAAGAAAACAACATGTTTGATTTATTTAGTGTTTGTTTTGCAGCCATCACGGAAGAACGCTTTCATTTCGGCCGAGGTTACGAGCACGCGGAGGACGTCATGGGCGTGGCTCAGCCTGTGCGCTTTAATAGTGAGTGTCACGTGGTCAACGTCAATCTGTCCGTCCGTCCGTCCGTCAGCAAATGCCTTCTTCTCACACACGCGGTGGCTCCCGACCAGAGAAATGCCCCAGCGGCTGGCACCATCACGACAAGACGGCCAGCTGCTACAAGGTGTATCTGCACAGCGAGACCTACTGGCAGGCGGCCGACACCTGCCAGAAGGTGGACGGTTCCCTGGCCACCTTCGTCACAGACGAGGAGCTGCAGTTCATCCTCAAGATGGACGTGGACTTTGACCACAAAGTGTGCGAGCTCACAGATCAGTGCAAGTGAGTGGCGGACAAGAAAAAACACATCCTGGAACGTGACCCGTTGCAATGACATGCATGATTTTACTTCCGTTTTTTTTTTTTTTTTTTTTTTTTTTGCCGCTGTAGAATTCGCACTTGCTCGCTAACACACTTTTTCAAAAGGAAAAACTAATTTTGTTCAACTGGTTTGGTTCAGCAGAGTTGCATACGCAAGCGCTAACGCGAGCTAGCACGACCATGCTATCTTTTTCCTCTCTAACATGTCATTGCTTGTTTGGCTGCCTCTGCCAGCTACTTAACTCATTAACTGCCAGATCATGTGCAAAAACATGCGTCCACTCCAGTGCCAGGGTTTTTGCCCCACCCGCAGAATATTGACTTTTGGGATGACATAAACATTCAATTCAGCGTAAGAAACCTTAGACTTTCATCTTTTCATCAGAAAAAAAAAAGAGTTAATTGCCAAGTTATATGGGGTCTAGAGTTATCTGAGCTTGAAATGGGGGCGGCTGTCCAACAACAGCCGAAGCTGGAACAAAGCGCTAATATGGGGAAAAGGCAAATGCTGCCCCCTCGCGGAAGGGACAAACATTGCCAGAGGTCCGGTCAGCGCTTTATCGGCACTAAACCAGAACACATTCGGTCGGGAATGGCGCTCCGCGTTGCGCTTTTCAATTTCCGAATAAATTCCGTAATGGCAGCGAATGAGTTCAAGTGACTTCCAACCAACCGGACAGCAGTTCCCCCAACTTTTCATCTGAGAAAAGTGGCAGCAAATGGTTGTCTGTTTTGGTCTTGCAGGTTCTGGGTGGGCTACCAGTATGTGATCACCAACCAGAACCACACTGTGGAGGGCCACTGGGAGGTGGTTTATAACGGTAATGACTTCTAATCACTCCGTTGGGACGCGTGTTCAAAATGTGATTGCATTTTTTCAATGTAGGTCCCGTTCAGGTGTTCCTCCCGCCCGACGGCCTCCCCAACTTGGGCGAAGCAAATCAAGAGAACGTTTTCTGCGCCCAACTGCAGCGTTTCCAGCTGAAGAGCATGAACGAGCGCGGCCTGCATAGCTGGCACGCCGAGAACTGCAACAAAAAGTTTCCTTTCCTCTGCAAACGCAGTACGTCATTTCGAAAAGCAAAAAAAAAAACAACAACAACAAAACAAAACAAGACACTGCAAGCCTCAAAAGGCTTTTGATTTTGCCACAGAGCAAACGTGCGTGGACATCAAAGATAACGTGGTGGGCGAAGGCTACTATTTCACACCCAAAGGCGACGACCCGTGCCTGAGTTGCACGTGTCACGACGGCGAGCCCGAGATGTGCGTGGCGGCGCTCTGCGAGAGGCCGCAGGGGTGTCAGCACTTCCGCAAGGACCCCAAGGAGTGCTGCAAGTTCACCTGCCTCGATCCAGGTAACAGCGCAAAAATGACACTTCCTTGAAGTGTAAACGACACAAAATAGACCGTACTTTATGTCTAATAAATGCGCTATTGTATTGTAATGAAAGAAATCAACTGTACTGTATAAACAAGTGCTTTTATTGACCTTTGCAGTTGCCTCTCGATGAGATCTGAGTGAAGTTGCTGTGCTTTCTCTGTGATAATACCCTCACTCCCACGGTCCCCTGCTAGCTGCTTTTCGTTAATCCAAGTTTTTCAACCTCTTCTATTGCCTGAGACCGTTGCTTAGACAACACAGGAAGACCCTTAGCCACACGTAGCAATGGTCGATTTAGCATCCTGGAACTGGGACGCTAAGGCACGCAAACGCAAACCACGTTGGTGTGAAAAGTTGGTTAGCTAAAGTGTTTGTAAGCCGAGGTATGTAGGTGACGCTAGTTTGCGTGGTGTGTGTGTGTTGGTGACAGATGGAAACAGCCTTTTTGACTCGATGGCCAGCGGCATGCGTCTGATCGTCAGCTGCATCTCGTCCTTCCTCATCTTGTCCCTGCTGCTCTTCATGGTGCATCGCCTTCGACAGCGGCGGCGTGAGCGCATCGAAACGCTCATCGGAGGAAACTGTGAGCAGCCGGACATTTCGACATTCAAGAAAAGTCTTGCCGAGTCGAGCCTGCGCTGCGTTTGTATCTGCCAGTGCATCACTTCAACCTGGGCAGGCGCGTTCCCGGTTTCGACTACGGCCCGGACGCCTTCGGCACTGGCCTGACGCCGCTGCATCTGTCCGACGACGGCGAAGGAGGCGCCTTCCATTTCCAGGAGCCTCCGCCGCCCTACGCCGCTTACAAGTACCCCGACATCCAGCACCCGGACGACCCGCCGCCTCCGTACGAGGCCTCCATCAACCCCGACAGCCTCCTCTACGTGGACCTCAGTAAGACATATAAGTAGCCGATGGATTTTCTGCACTTTAAAAGAAAAACGTTTTGACAATGCGCCTCATTTGCGCTTTATCTATGGAAAAGCTTTTAAAATACAGTAAAGTCTCGTTCTATCGATATTCTCTGGAGTGGGAAAAAATATCCGGATTGGATTTGCCTTTATTAGTCTCACAGTGGAGACATTTACATTTCACAGCAGCAAAGTGACTACCATATATCCCATCCTGCGGCATGTACATTTTCTCCTTGCCTTCATAGAAATAGTATATCGTAATAAGCAGTACTATCCATATAACGAGACTTCACTGTATGTCATTCGTTGAAGGTGCCCCTTATAATGCGGCGCACCTTATGTATGGAAAAGGTTTTTAAATACAGGTAACGTACGACCGGCTCGACTTAGGACCACCCGCGACCTCCAGACCCTATTTTCATGCCTGGCACCGCAACGTGCGAGCAGGCCGGCAACGCGCAAGACAATTTTAGCCAGCCAGCATGTCACTCTCGCACAGCAATCCACCGTGCGATGGCACCAGAGGGGGGAGTTTGCCAGTCATTTCGCCTCCGAGTCTCTAGTCAACATTTTGAATGGATTTCGACTTGTCCCACCGTTTTGACTTACGACCGTTTGGTCGTAACGGAACTCGGTCGTAAGTCGGATGTTACCTGTCTGTCATTCGTCGAAGGTACGCCTTATACTCCAGAAAATAGGGTAGTTCCGGCCGAACCGTGACACACCAACTTGAAATGATTTCAAAAGTCTCAAGGATCCGGTCCAAAAATGTACCAGGAAGTTGGCCATTTTGTGCTCTTCTTAGCCAGGAATTAGTCTTTGTGCTGCTGACATTTTCATCAGGATACAGATGTATTCAAAACAAAGGTGTGGAAACATGTTAAAGCAGGCCGACGATGAAATCAGGAGGCTTAAGATGGCGCCACGGGCACCGCCCTTAATATGCACCTTCCCGCCCCACAGGACACGGCGGCGTCCCGGTGTTGCCCGTCCACCACGCGACCGCTGCGGTGGACGGGCTACAGCTACAGCCCGCCCCTCCAAGCCCCGCGCCGGTCTCCCAGGCCCGGGAGGACTCGGTAGACAGCAGCACGCTCCTGGTGGGACCCGGCACGCCGTCCGACTGTGCCTCGCCGTCCTGCCTCAGCACGGCCGTCTAGGAGAGACAGACGGGACTCTTTGTGTACAAAGGACACTCATTTAAGGCTGCGTTTTGACTGAGCTCGCCCCCCCCCCCCATCCCAAGTACCGCCTCCAGGATGTAAATAAAGCCCTCACCCGAGCTACAACGCCATGACGCTCCTGCTTGGACTCCGTTCTATCTTACACTGTATACGTATCGTTTGGAGCGTCCTTTTCCATGCTTTGCGACAAACGAATGCTTGATGTTGATGGAACCTGAAGGCATCGCCAAAGCCAAAAGATTCTTCATTCACCTTCTTCCTGATGGACATTTTTGCTTCATCTCCCTGTTGGGTCAAATCATCAACTTATTTTTTCCTTCCTCATAAAAAATGGGAGATGATGCATTGCTATATTAGGACATTTTGACATCAACTATCATTTTGCTCACCATATAAAATCTTTTTTTCCCCCTTCCAAAAAAATCCCCCCATATTGTTTTCTTAAAATTAGAACTGCATTACAAATATTGATACATCAAATTGTATTTTTCTCCCCCATTGTATGAATGTTGGGGGTAAAATGCCTTTTTTTTCTTGGCAATGTTCCACATTTTGTACAGATGACATATTAATTCCCCCTTCAATTAGATGACTTTTTTTCAGCATCCAACTTGGTTTGGCTTGCTCAGTCTTCTTTTTTCGGGGCTTGTGTATGTGTGTAGACAATCATCATCCATTTGTGCGGACGCGCTTGTTTTCCACGCCATTTTGTTTTGGGCCGTGGCAATCCCTCAGCGGAGTGCATGTGTACTTTTTTTTTTCCGACCTGCAGTGCATGATATTTTTATTTTATGTCTATTGAAGTCTCATATTTTGTACCAGGCTCCAGACATTAATTGGGGGACACACACAATTCCTAAATTTAGATTTGTAACCATGAAAAAAGTAGAGATTTTTTTTTACTCCCACGAATGCTAGCACATTTGGCTAAACAAATGGATCATGCCTGGGCTATGAACTGCTCTTCCTGTCTATACTGTAATGAAAGTCCAGGAAATGAAATGTAATTTTGTATTTTGTGTGCACTTCATACGTAAATCGTGGCCACAAATGATTGTTTAGTAATGAATGAAAAACTTGTTTGTTTTCCAGGTTCCACAATGTTACATGTGTTGCAATCTTACTTCTGCAGGCATGCCTGGATAGTTTTTCCTGTTTTCCAACACCATCCCGGTTTCTCTGGGTACAAGAAGCGCAATCCCCCCGCGCCCCGCCCCCAATTATTATTTCTTTTGAGTGTTTTTCTTTGTTTTTAATGTATTTTCTTTTGATTTTGGTAGCCTTGAAATGAAGCAATGTTCTCGTTTGTATAGCAGGCGTTTATTTTTCTCTCAACTAGATGTACTGTACGTCTTATCAAATGCCAAATAAATGAGACATCGTGCAGGATGACTCAGGGTTTCATTAATTTTAGATAAAATACAATTGTATTTGTTTTTTTTATAACGCGGGTCGTATGAGATTAATTCCTGGATAATGCGAGCGATTATCTATTGGTCGACTGAAGAAGAAGAAACTTCCGGCATACTGCGAGCGTTCAATCGATTGGCTGAGTGAGGAAGAAGTTACTTCCGGGTGACCCCGATTGTGTCTGACAGAAAAAAAAATCACCGTTTCGTGAACGTTTTCATCATTATTTTTTTTCATAATAACGTTGTCAATATCCCTTCCCCCATAAAAAATGACCGTTTTTTTAAATCAAGGAAGTCTTTTCGATATTCGCAAAGACTTGTGGGTAATGTACGACACCGGACAGGCACGAGACAACTGGCAGAAATGAACGTTCCGATCACGAACTATTAAGCAATCTTTATTTGTATCCCGGCTACATGGCGTTTGCTCATCGTTAAAGAGCGCGTCGTGTTTTTCATGCGAAATATGAGCATTAGCGAGCATTCCCTGCAAGCTCTGTCGTGGAGGAAGCTGTACCTGAGCCGGGCCAAACTCAAAGCTTCCAGCCGAACATCCGCGCTGCTCTCCGGATTCGCCATGGTGATGTTTTAAATGCCTTCCACATCACGCGGCGCCCCTTGACTCGATCACATTCCCCACACACAGTTTTTGACAAGCCACAAGATACACCCTTACGTATTAATTCCGGTGACGTTATTTGCCGACTTGAGTTATTGGGTTGACTTGAGTCGCGTGTCCACGTTCAGGTGGCCATGGTGGAAGTGCAGCTGGACAACAGCTACCCGTACCCCCCGACCCTGCTCGTCGCCTTCAGCGCCTGCACCACCGTCCTGGTGGCCGTGCATCTTTTTGCTCTGATGGTCAGCACTTGCATCCTGCCCAACATCGAAGCGGTCAGCAACGTGCACAACATCAACTCGGTGAGCGAGTCGCCGCACGAACGCATGCACCGCCATATCGAGTTGGCGTGGGCCTTCTCCACGGTGATCGGGACGCTCCTCTTCCTGGCGGAGGTGGTGCTCCTCTGCTGGGTCAAGTTTCTACCCGTCAAACCGGGCAAAGGCGGCAACGACACCGTGTCGGCGGGCGTGGCCGCCGCCATCACCTCCACCTCCATCATGGTCCCCTTCGGCCTCGTGTTTATCATCTTCGCCGTCCATTTCTACCGCTCGCTGGTTAGCCACAAGACAGATCGACAGTTCCAGGAACTGGAGGAGCTCTCCAACCTCACCAGGCTGCAGAATCAGCTGGACAATAGAGGCGAGTCCATTTTGAATTCGCCAAGCTCACATTTCCCTTAAAATGTAAACAAAGAAACAAAGAAACAAACAAACAAAAGCACCTGCTGTGCTCTACTGCGCCTATTGGGTGTGTGTGATGCGCACCACTGAAACACTCAAAAGCCACATTGCGAGATAATTGGCCAGGATGGTTTTTCCAAGATCATCTCTTGAACGCATCACAAAATGATCAGTCAGCATCTTCATGAGGCCTCGAAAAAAATGGGCCTTTTGCCTTTCTACGGGTTGCGCCGCTTACTTGGCATCCATGGCATTACCCCTCCCAGTGTTTATTTTGAAGAATGTGAAGAGGGCATTTTTGCATGACATGAAACTTGAAATCACAAATTCATTTTTTTTTTAATCACTTGCGCCATCTTGTGTCTCGCCTGCTGTTTATCGATGATCTTTCGTGGTAATTATTTTGATTTGAAACTGTCGTCATTTTGATCACTTGACTGAATTGAACGCGTTGCATTCGTACATCTCTCCACTGACGAGTTGTGGCAGGCGAGAGAAAAAAAGGACCTTCCTTGACCTCTTGGGAGTTAGCCCCATTTTTGTACACTGGACTCCTGCATGCAGTGAGATTTAATTATGTATGTATGTTGTTTTCATTTCCAAGATGAAACAATTTCGTGTGTCTTTTTACATGACAAACAGTTAAAACGATGAGTGTTCCCAATGTACTGTCAATGTCTTGCGTTTAATTTTAAGCTCCCAAAAAAATAACAATAAAGCACTCGTGGTCCATCCCTGATGGCTTCTGTGGCTTTTATAATGATCACTAGATGAGACTACATACAAATCAGCACAGACGCTCAGCCTACTTACGAACATTCGAGTTACGAACAGCGGCACATATGAACACTTTTGTCGTAACATATGTAGTATTATCTCCAGTTGTACATATCTTTATAGAGCATATATTTTACTAGATGTCTATTTTTCAGTACAAACCAATACAGGTTACTTATACAAGGCTTAAACTTACTTATATAAACCATAAACATACTTGTATAAGCCTTAAACACATATTCCATACAAAATATCGCACTGAATCAACTTATGGACAAATTCAACGTATGGACGAATTCACCTTGCGAACGACCGTTGCGAACGTATCTCATTCGTAAGTTGGAGAGCGTCTGTTCAATTTACTTGGCAGTAGGAGTATCAGCGATCAAGATGAACTAACTTGGCTTCTCGTAGAACCATCTGAACATCCACTAGCATGACCTAAGAGAAAAAAAAATTGACGATATGGGTTTTATGTGAGTTTCTAAGAGTTCACCGATTGTATGAAAGTGTACAGCTGTACTGTTAAATGACCCCGTGGACAAAGAATTCAACGGTGACATTTTTCTCCCCTCAACATACTTGTGGAATGGCACAGTGTTGACGGTCTCCCGCGCAGTCCTCCAAGGTCCCGCATTTGGGTTCCCCTCGCACCCACAGGCCCTCGTACAGCTTCCCTTCGTCACTGTAGTAAAACTTTCCATTCCCACATTTCTTGCCGTCTCTCCAGGAACCTTCATAGCGGTTCCCGTTTGCTTGAGACAAAATTGGAGAAGATGTGATTAGTAGTCGCCTTGAGATGTGCAGTGGAACCTCCAGTGAAACACAATGCGCCTGACAAGCCAGGAAGTCAGACACCGCCCTCTTGTGGTGATTTGTAGACATTACAAGTACGTGTGTTATAAAGTAGACAGTGATCCCCCGTTTATCGCGGTTCATGGGAGACCCCCCCCAAAAAAACCCACGCTATTGGACAGAGAGGGATGATGGGAGGGGCTGATAAGATGCACAGCCAATTACATGGCTGTAAATCATGCGAGATCATGCTGTCATTGGTCGACGTCAGCGCTGGCAACCATTCAAGCTACAGCCATGTAGAAAAACCTCGGAGTCATTTAGCATTTATTTTCTGAATGTTGCATTTTTAATTTTAACTGAAAAACAAATTGCGCCCATTTTGTTCCATTTCTTGTTCGACGTTTATCTTTTCTTCCTCCCTATTTTGTTCCACTTTGGAGTTCCCTTGTGCTTTTTCACAGAATAAGAAAGCAGCGTTACCATAGCGACGGAGACCCAGCCCATGCTCCTTATCCTTTGTCCACTCTCCCTCGTAGACGTCTCCGTTTTCAAACAGCATCCGTCCCCAACCGCTACGCTGGTTCTCGCTCCACTGGCCCTCATACGCCGAAAAACGGTTGTACAAATATATCCCGTGACCCTAAGGAATGGACAAACGCGGCATTTTAGTACTCGCTTAAAACATGATCTTCAAATGAATTGAATGGACAGAAAGCCAGGAGAAAAATGTTGTCGCAAAAGGATCCGCATGACTTACATGCTTTTTCCCATGTTTCCATTCACCACAGTACTTTTTTGCATATGTCTTGGTGTGAGGTAAAAGTACACTATAAGTGCCGTATCCGTCACATTTTCCCATCTTCCACTGGCCGTTGTAAATTGAGCCGGATATCTTCCGCACCTGAATTCCTTTTCCTTAAATGTCATCAATGTCCATCAGTGTGGGGTTTTTTTTTTTTTTTTTTCGCTTTTTGCTTTTTGCTTTTTGTCACGTGTTTCCACTCACCGTGCTTGTTGTTGTCCAACCACTCGCCGGTATATTCGTCTCCGTTGGCAGAGAAAACACAAGCGCGTGTTCCGCTTTTCTTGGATGTATTTTCCAGTAAGGCCGAACGTGTCGGGGTCCTTTTAGCTGCTTTCAGGAATGGCATCCTGCTACAAAAAAAGAATCATTTTCTGCAGATATAATTGTGATCAGCTAAAACACAAAAAACAAGATAGTGGGCCTGAATTGGTTTTCTCAACAGCTTAGAAAGTAACGGAATACTCTAAAAATTCAAACTTTACAGCAATAATGAAACTGTTACTTTCTTTCCAGTGGGAACTAATCACCAGCCAATAGCAGAGCAAATTTAGACAAGTATTCACAGCGTGGAATAAAATCCAGTCCTCAATGAACCAAATTATCCTGTTTTTGTTTTGTTTTGTTCTTGTTTTGTGGCAAAAAACACCACCCAGCTGCTCTTTGTCTCCGAATAAGTCAAATCAACAACAAAAAAGTACCTTAATAAAGCCCTTTCCCCGTCTGGAAAATCTCTGCAAGGTTGTTTGAGGAGATTCTTTGTATCTTAGCAACAGAACCGTGTGAATGCAGTCTTAATTTTTTTCTTGATTTTTTTATTTGATTTTAAATACATACATTCGTACATGCTGTATTTTTAAAAAGTCAGTGTGTATGTTTTTTGGGTGACTTTGGTTTCAGGTGATTTAATTTGTCTGACGAGTTTTATTGTGACACGGGATGTGCGCATGCGCAAACGACTGGTATTACAAGATGCGCATGCGCAGTTCTGCCCAATGAAAGCACGTCCGTGTGGACAGTCATCCGATGTGGAGTTTCTCTCTCTCTCTCTATCTCTCTCTATCTCTATCTCCTCTCCTTTTCTTTCTCTCTTCTGTTCATCCTCTTTGCTGGACATGAGCGCCATGTCCATAGCCAAGTTCGAGGCGGAATGGAAGGAAATAGACGACGAGTATGAACAATTACAGGTCAGTCTTTTTTCCCCAAACTAGATTTTCTGTTGGGTTGGCCGCATGCAGCTCCATCGTGCGGTGGATGACACCGCTGACAGCGATGACTGCACCGGAGCTGGAGGTGCTCTGTTATGCGAAGCCGGTGCTTGCCATTCATTTTCATTCAAAAGCCACTTTTGAGGAAGTTTTCGCGGGCAATTGAGCTGGAAAAAAAATCGCCGAATGTTTGTTTGTCTACTTCATGGCCTGTAATTGCAGCCGCGAAATGAACAGCCGGTTTGTTGTTGTTGTTGTTGTTGTTGTTTTTTATTTCTATCAACATGAGCCCCTGTGCTAATTGAACTGCACGATACAACACAATTACGCGTTAATTTTCTTAATGGCAACAGCCGTAGTTATTTTATACGGATTTGTTAAGTTTACATGGTATACGGTAGCCGACCTGTTTCTTTTACGAGCGTAAATTATTCCGCGGTCTTTGAATGCATCATTAGCACACGCAAGCTAGGTCGCGTACGCTTGCTAATTGACAGCAAGTGTACTTCGGATGCTAACGCGAACTCTTTAAGCCTTATTTAACATTATGAGAATGCAGGCGGCTTTTCAAATCACTTTCTCTCACACGTATTGAGAGGGTCTGCTTCACAGCCGAGTGGTCGCGGGTTCGAACTCCGCCGCCCTTCCGACCACATTGTAAAACGACTAAAATAACGCGACGTGCATTGTGTTCAATGACAGGAAACTCACAAACTGTACAGGCAAAAACTGGAAGAGCTGACCAATCTTCAGCTCGCGTGCAGCAGTGCCATCGGAAAACAAAGGAAATGTCTCAAAGACCTCCAATGCAGCTTAGCCAAGTAAGAACATTCTTGATTTGGCGAATAATCGTTCACTCAACCCGGAAGGAACTCAAATAGATAGGAAGCTAGCCAGATAGTGACTGTAACGTGTCCTTGAGAGTTTTGAAAGGCGCTTATAAATGAAATGTATGATCATTATTATTATTAGTTATATAGCTAATTGATAGCTAGTTAGACAGCAAATAGATAGCTAGCTAAACGCCGGCGCGTGTCGCTGCCGCGGCTCGCCCACACAAAAACTTATCCTGTGACCTTGAGAGTTTTGAAAGGCGCTTATAAATGAAATGTATTATTGTTCTTGTTATTATTAAAAGACTATCAAACTAGTATTCATGTATTGTGTGTGTGTGTGTGTGTGTGTGTGTTTTTGTCTTTGTTGCAGATGCGTGCACGGCTGCGACGAAAAACAGAAGCAAGTGGTTGCGGACACCCAAAGGCAAATCAAAGAGCGAGAGAATGTATTCTTTGACATGGAAGCATATTTGCCCAAGAAAAACGGGTGTGCGCCTTTGATGACATTCTACATTTGGTCAACCTCCTTGGCGGAGGTCACCATCGCATTAAGTTCTCTTGTTTTTTTTTCCCCCCAGACTTTACCTGAATTTGGTCCTGGGCAACGTGAACGTGACGCTTCTTAGCAACCAGGCCAAGTACGAGCGAGCCTCCGTCTGCCGCTGACCTCCTCGCGGATGGCTGGATGTTGCCATTTGGCCTCATCGTCTTCTGTCCTTCAACTTTCATGTAGGTTCGCCTACAAGGACGAGTATGAAAAGTTCAAGCTGTACATGACCATCATCCTCTTGCTGGGGGCCATCACGTGTCTCTTTTTACTCAACTATCGGTGAGTTCGGGAGTATGAAATGGTCCCGGTGTGCACCTTCTTCTTCTTTTTTTTCTGAAAAACATACGCATGTAGAATCTAATAACAGTCATGATTGTGACAGCGTCACCGATGAAATTTTCAACTTTTTGCTGGTGTGGTACTATTGCACATTGACCATAAGGGAAAGCATCCTCATGACCAACGGCTCCAGGTCAGTCACGTGCATTTCAGGCCACTTGATGAGTCCGAGAAACTTCCAAGTGATTGCGGTCTTTTCTTTTGGTGGCTCAGGATTAAAGGCTGGTGGGTGTCTCACCATTATGTGTCCACCTTTCTGTCCGGCGTCATGCTCACCTGGTGAGTTGGCCTTGTTGCTTTTTCAATTTCTTTCCGAGTGTACCGCGACAAATACAGTCACAAAACGGATACCGGGTGAAATGCTGAAAATAGATTGTTGGGGTTTGATCCATATGTTTTTCTTTTTTTTTTTATCTACCTTCATATGGGGTTAGCGTACAGTGTTTGTTTTCTTGTTTTTTGACTTGACTTGACTTTGTCCTAATTGCATTTGGTTACAGGCCGGAAGGCCGTATGTATCAGAGGTTCCGAAATCAGTTCCTCGCTTTCTCCATCTATCAGAGTGAGTGTTTTTTTTCCCCAAAAATATTGTTGTTGTATTTATTTATTTGTTTGTTTGTCTATGTAGCTAGCTAGATTGATGGCTGGATAGCTTTGACTGTATTAATGATTCAACACCACATATTAGCACATTGTGTACAGTGTCCTCTCTGGTTTTCTGGTGTTTTTATTATTGAGTGCAAAAAAACAAACAAAGATGCAGTCCAACCTTTCCTTTTTTTAAGTTGTTTCAGTAAGACGGACGGCCATTCCGAGTCACGATGCCATGAAAATGTTTTGCACATGTCCATGTTTAGCGCTTTGTCGCAGCTTCAGCTCTTGTTAAAGCGCTATATTGATCAATACGTATTGTATAAATGCAAAACGTGAATCCACGTTTTGAGAAATGTTTCACGGTGACAATGTACGCCGCCGTAGGTTTTGTGCAGTTCCTCCAATACTACTATCAGAGCGGCTGCTTGTACAGGCTGCGAGCTTTGGGGGAGAGGAACCAGCTGGACCTCACAGTGGGTGAGTGGGCGTTTCCAAAAGAACAAACCAAAATATGGAGGCAAAGGTTGATTCAGGCAGCCGGCGACATTGCGACACCAGCACTCATCCTCCTTTGTGTCTCTGCAGAGGGATTTCAGTCGTGGATGTGGAGAGGCCTCACTTTTCTTTTGCCTTTCCTTTTTTTCGGCCACGTGAGTAAGACCTTTTGCTTTTTTTTTTAAGACCGCCGCAAATGACAAAACACGTGCAATGTCTTGGTTTTTTTTCTTCAGTTTTGGCAGCTGTATAATTCGGTGACTTTGTTCTCCTTGGCGGGCCACTCCGACTGCAAAGAGTGGCAGGTGAGGTTCACCTTTCACCTTTGGGGCTCTTCTGAGGATATCAAGCCATTTCACGTGTGTGTGTGTGTGTCATAGTTGATATGATATGTCAATCAAATTCCCTTTCAATGGAAAACATCCGTTTTGGTGGCTTAAAATGTTACGTTGGCAGCCATTTTGTTTTCTCTGACAGTTTTGCACACGCTCTGGCAGTGAAGGAGTCTGTGTGTTTTTTTGTTTTATGTGCCCTGCAATTGTGTTTCAGGTGTTCATGCTGGCTCTTACTTTCCTGGTCCTGTTCCTGGGTAACTTCTTGACCACGTTAAAAGTGGTCCAGCAGAAGGTGCACAACAAGCAGGACAATGTGAAAAGAAGCGACTGAGATACGCTGCGCGCACACACACACACACACACACACACACACACTTGGATTTTTGTTGGGAGGTCAACAAAGAAAACAAGCGTCGGGATTTAGCCCGCGTAGCCTGTGTGGATTCTCTCTGGCTCTTTCTCTCAGGTGTTGATGGCGCTTTCCACTTTGCGGGGCCTCAGGTTCTCCCTGACGCCTACTGACTGTGCTGCTCCAGCCTGTGCGCACCAAACACACTTTTGACTGTTTTGTCGAGCACTCATCTCCGCATATGCAACGACCAGAGGGATCCACTTTGCCTTCTCAGACAAGACAGTGCAGCGCCATATAGTTCCGTTTTTTGGGGGGTGTGGGGGGCACAAATCTCATAAAGCTCTTTTTTACCATTTTTTTTTGTAATTTACTCAATGCCTTTTTTTTGTTTTTGTTGATAAATTTTGTTGGGAATTATTTATATTCTCTCTGTACTACCGACCTGGGCAAATTACGGCCCTTTGTACGTCCCTGTCCGGCCCGCGTGGGGTCAATCATAAACACCGTAACTTAAAAAAAAAAAAAAAAGTAAAAACTTTTATTTTGAAATTTTACTTTGAGAAGAGTTACGTCACTACGTATGTACGGCGAAGACTCCACGCGAGAGTTCGCCAGGTTCCCCTCGAGATGTCGCCACACCTCGAGAAAATAAACGTTGAGAACGAATGGCGTATTTTCTACAAGATATGGACTGCCAAATATTTCTTGACAGAAATGAAAGGTAAAGAAAGCAGTGTGCTTAGTCTGTGGTCCGCTGGTTGCCGAGTTTAAAGAATATCATTTGAATCGACCAAGCATGAAGATAAATACACAAACGTGTGTGGCGAAGAGCGTGCGAGGCTGTCTGAATGAAGCGTTGCTTGCAAAACTACAAACCCAACAAGGAGGTTTCACTCAACTTCACACGCCCAGAGATGCAACCGTCACGACAACTTGTGTCATTTGTCATAAAATGGCCAGAAAAAAGAAGGCATTTTCCAAACGAGACTTTATTGGACTCTGCTGCGCTGATGTGCCCGGAGAAAGCGCAAAAAACGACCATGTATAGTCAGGCGTTTTTAGCCCAAAAAGGGCAGTGTATAATAAGGCGTTTTTGACTAAAAAAACAACCATGTATATGATTGCACATGGCTCGCCGATAAAACTAAATACATATTCTCGTTTTTTCGCCGTTCATTTCCTGTTGGGGCTGCAGTCGGCGGAAAGCGCCATTTTGATTGGATGATGCTGGCCGTCGCGTTGAAACAGGTAAACGCCCCTTTAAATGAGCCCAACGAGTGCACTTCAGCTTCAATGTACCGGAGGATTCATTAGACTTCGAGGAGAGAAAATGTTCTGATTTTAATTTGCAATGAAACAATACCATCGACGAAACAGTCGAACGTAACGTTAGCATCAATATACTTGTGCGAGAAGTAGATTGCAGATAGCAAGTGTGGAAGTTTACGAGCCGCGTGCAGGCTAGCTAGCTAGCTAGCTAGCAGTAACTTCGCCTATGGACCCGATCGTTTGGCTGGATATTTACCAATCACGAGGAACGGAATACCATTCATGTTAACGGTGAGTACTATCACAAAGTTATTTTAAATAATACATCCTGACATTTTGTTGAAAAGTGGCCGCGTGTGCGTGCTTGTTTGCATGTGTGTGTGTGTGTGTGTGCTTGCCCGTGTGTGTGTGCGCGCGCATGTGGCTCTCACTGAAAAATGTCTTTAACTTTTATGGCTCTCTTAGTCAAAAAGGTTCCCGACCCCTGATGTATGCATATATATATATAGTAAGGCGTTTTTTGCGCAAAAACGAGCATGTATAGTAACAGTCCGAGATTATGGGTCTGAATCTCCACAGCATGGATTGGAAGACTTGACATTTTCTTCAGCTAGGAATGTTCATGCTTGTTTCTTACTTTGTGGTTGATTGGCAGCTATTCATGTATTTGTCCATACGTGACCAGATATTGCCCGGCGACCAGTCCGTTGTCTATCCTTGGGCGCTCGGATGAAGCTCAACTTTGCTCACACGAGTTGCCCTTTTATTTTCATATTCATGGCCTTGAAAGTCACTTTGCTCCACATATCTGGATGGAAGTACTGGAATGATGACTCTCAGTGAATTTTGATCGCTTAGTCATTGACTATGTTGTTCCCAGTTTGCCACCAACACACCAATTTATGTAGTTTTTACTTATGATTGCTTTTCAAAAATGCTTCCTTATTGTTTGTACTTGTAGACACGACTTATTTTTGGGGAGGTATTTCTCATCTAGAATGTCGGCCAAAATAGTTGGATGGATCGCACAAAAAAAAGAGATTTTTGGGAAAAATGTATGTTGTAAGACGCAGTGCTTTTGCAATACAAGCGCAGAATACAAATTCAGGACTTGGAGCGTAGCTTGTTATTTGCCAACAAGGGGCTGAAGGGCAACATTCGCAAAGGAGACCATCAAGGAACTCGGCACCCTTGATGCTCCGTTCCAAAAAAATGACCACATAACCGGAGAAGCCACTGACGCAAAAGAAATCCCGAGCAGTCGTTGGGACGATGGAATCATTTTAGGGAGGAGGTGCGGGGGGAGGGAGGGAGGGATGGGCGGGCGGGCGGGCGGGTGAGTGCACGGCCGGACGGATGATACCTCGCGCGTGAGGACAAATGTTTATTCGGCAATTTGAAGAGATCAATAATTGGGATTTCGTGGGACTAAGTGTGCGTATCCTGGAATGTGTGCGAGGTAAGAAGAAGGCCAAGGCCCCCGGGACAAACGTGGCCGCTTACTCGCTCGGTTGCCATGGTGATGAAGACATGGGGGGAGAAGGCTCTGTCGGAATTGCCATTAAAATGGAGAGAGGCACATGTGTACACACACACACACACACACACACACACACACACACACACACACACACACACACACACACACACACACACACACACACACACACACACACACACACACACACACACCATTATGAGTGATATGGGCTTCTCCACAGAAGGGTCGTTAAGTTCTTTGTGTTTTTTTTTTAAACTCAGCCCTGTGATTGGTCGCTGCCATTTTTAACGACATTGATACCATTCCCCACGGACGGAGTGTGGATGAATGCGCTCCCGTTTAATGCATGAATTTATGTGTGTGTGCGCACTCTCGTATCTGTATTGTTGTGGGGACAAAAACCTGTTTACACAGTCTAGTCCTGGGGACCATTTGAGGACAAAAAACCTGGTCCCCAAAAAGAAAGCATGCGTGTATTTCGGTGTTGTGCTACAAAAGGCCAACCAATAGTAGAGATCCGTTTTATCGAATACAATATAATACATGTAGATTCTTGAACTTCTTCTTCTTTTCCTTTCGGCTTGAACAAGAGTTGAAATTGTCAGGAAGCACTTGATGTTTGCCCTGAGCGACCTGCTTGGACGTGTCAAGCGCTCCATCCGAAAGCCTCAAACAATCGTTTGCAGACAAATTCTCACCATCACGGACGCCATCATATGACATAAAAAAAAAAAAGATGAATTGTGCTTGATTGCGATCTGGCTTGCCACGCAATTCTTTCACTTATTTTCAGTAGCGCGCGCCCGCGGGATGAGCGGCCATTCCATTTGCATTTCTATTTGCGGCTACGCTGTGTTCACTGACCTATAAAAGCCGCGAGGGAGGAGAGGAGGCAAAACAAAGCGAGAGCAAAGAGATCCGAGAGGACACTCGTTGACGGAGGAAAGGAAATAAGCGCGCCGACGCCGATGTTAGCATTCATTTTTCATACATGCCACTTGACCTCATTTATCATTCAGGCCATTAAAGTATCTGCGTGGAGACCAAAATCAGTTATGTTCATTGTTATCAATCTGTTTATATATGTATGTATTTATTTTGTTTTTTCATGCATTAATTTTATTTATTTGACAGTTTGTTCATTTATTTTTCAGTTTATTTATTTATATATTTATGTATGTATGTTTATTAATGATTTATTTTTTTCTTGATTGATTTCTCTGTTTATGTATTTATTTATTTTTCTGTTTATGTATTTATGTATTTATTGATGTTTGTTTTGTATTCATTTTATTAGTTTTTCTGTTTATGTACTTATGTATTTATTGGTTTTTATTTATTGATTAATTTGTTTTTTATTCATCTTTTCCTATTTATTTATTTATTTGACCTATTGATTTATTTATTTATTTGAATTTATTTATGTATGTCTTTATTTATGTGTTTGTTTATTGATTTGACCTGTTCCTCCAAATCATCGAGGTTTCCAAATACAGCAACGTCAGTGCTCACTGAGCTTCTGTTTGATTCATTCTCACTTTGACATGCACCACACTGCCTTCAGCATCTCTCTCTCTCTCTCTCTCTCTCTCTCTCTCTCTCTCTCTCTCTCTCTCTCTCTCTCTCTCTCTCTCTCTCTCTCTCTCTCTCTCTCTCTCTCTCTCTCTCTCTCTCTCTCTCTCTCTCTCTCTCTCTCTCTCTCTCTCTCTCTCTGTCTCTTTGTCTCTCTCTCGCTCTCTCTCTGAATTTGGATTTGAGTTTGAGTGACATATTATATTTGCGTATTTTGTGCTGCATTCATTTGCAAGTGTCCTCACAGATACTGTATTTAATACGCGTTAAAAACTCACCTGAATATCTTTAATTAATTTATTCACGGCACATCCAACCAGCTCTGCTGCCACAATCGGCTAATGACGTCAGAATTGGTGAAACAAACACAAATATCCCCCCCCCCAAAAAAAAAAAAAAAAAAAATTCTGACGTTCAGATCGGGCAAAGTGTTATTTGCTGTTGTCATGGCAACCACAGAAAACTACTTCGGTGACATCATAGCCGCGATTGATGCTTCTCTGGCTTTTTTTGGGTAACATCTCTTTAGATGAGGGTTATGAAAAGAAATAAAAAAAAAAAAAAATAGAGTGAATGGGGCATCTGGCGATCGCATGTTTATAGGTTGCCCGGGCAACCATGCAACCCGGTTATTTATAGCCGCAGATCAGCACGACTCCCATAAAAAGTGAAAACCGCGAAGGGGCACGGTTTGTTTTTTTTAGCATAGTGTGTGCCGATCACAGCCAAGACCGGCGGTGGTCCTTCTGTTCCGTCACCATGGAAACGCGGCGCTCACAAGCTTAGGAGACTCCGAGAAAGCGAAGAAGGTCGGATCAATACACCTCGCGGACACGTATCAAGCTCCCAGAGGAGTAGAATGCCATACGGCAACCCCAAGCTTCCTTCAGGAAGTGGATCGTATTGCATTGTATATGATATTATCGTAATAATAATAATCCATTTCATTCTAAGCGCTTTTCAAAACTCTCAAGGACACTTTACAGTCACGGGATCAGTTTTTCTGTTGACCAGCTTTTCTGGCTAACGCCCCCCTCTAGTGGGCTTGTAGTCAATCACAGCACACTTTTTTAGATGAGTTGCAGTCGCAGCTTTAGCTGCGCTCAAGGTTGTATTGTCCTAAAATGCTTAGTGTTGGTTGGAACGATTCGGACGTAGCACTACTGAAGGCCTGGCTGTCAAACGCACGCACGTCGCACCACCGGTTTTGAAGGTGTGCTTGATGTCACTCACAGTTAGATTTTTCTCGTCATGTTGTTCCGAAGGCATCGCTTTGGAAAAGTGTTCCATTGGATCGTCCTAAAAGGGTTCGTAAGGGTTGGTTGCATATATTCCAGGAAAAAGCTGACCCGGCACTGACCCCCAAATAATGAGCTGTACGCACTCTGCTTTTCAAATGACATTCCTTTTGGACATCAAATGCCCAAAATGTTTCCTGCTGCGTCTCGCTTAACTGCGAGAGAAGGAAAAAAGCCAAAGGCGGAAGAGCAAGGGTGGAATGTAGCGTGCCATCGAGAGCATCGAGAGCACTAAACACGCCAATGTTTTGGTTATCTCTCCTGGCCTGGCGTCAACGTGCGTCACGGTCTTCCATGCGTTGGTCCGACTCCTTTTCTGCGTATCACGTACGATTCGGTGATGATGGGCTTTATTTTTGTGGCTCTGCCGTTTATATGAAGCACATGAGCGCTGCGGTAGTAGAGACGAGTGTCGGTGTGCGTGCGACAGGCTATCTCAGGAGACGTCCTTATCACAAACGTGCATGTTAGCTTTATTTGATTTCGTTTTTCTTTTTTGGGGACTGTTTCAGGAAAGTGGAGAGGAGGATAATGGACGAACGACGCTAACACCCGAAGCGGCTTATACTTAATAATAATCCATTTAATTTCTTGTTCAATATGGACTGAACAATTTGGACTTGCTTGACATTGGTACGGAACATTTACCAATGTTGAAAATGGACCTTTTATATCGTCTCGCCATCTATGCTTATCATTTTTTGGATACTTTATTTATTCGTGTATTTATTTATTCATGTCTTTATGTCGTTATTTTTCCAATGTATTTATTTCATGAAAATCTTATTTATTTGTTCACGTATATATGTATTTATATATACATTTATTTATTTATTCTTTTCTCTATTTATTTTACTTTTTTCTCCCAATGCCTTTATTTCACCCCAAAAAAAGGACCGTCTTTGCTGATCATTTTATTTCTTAGTGTTTTCACTTATTTTTCCCAATATTTTTGTTTTCTGATGTCAACATATTGCTGAGCGTCCTCCAGACTCGGACAATTGTGAGCATTTTCTTTCCTAACTGACCAAAAATGTGCAAATCCAATATGGATAAGCACAAAGCAACCTTCAGCCGGAATAAAAAAGAAGTCTTCACGGGGGGGGGGTTGGGGGCGTAAAGGGCAGCTTGGCTGCGAATGGCCGAACGAGACGGCCCACTTGCGCGGAACACAAGGTCCCTCCAGCGCGTTAAACACGCCCGGCGAGATCCCAGCGCGCGTCTTGTCCCCGCCCTCCGCCGAAGCACGCCATCCGTCCTCATCCCCATCACATCCGCCCTCATCCCGTCACATCCACGCGCAGCACGCGCAGCCGGCCGGCCGGCCATGGAATAGTACGAGTCCCACGAGGAGGAGCAGCCCACGCAGTGCTCTTCGCAGCCTCCTCTTCTTCTTCTTTCATGGATTTGCCGTTTTGGGGGAATATTGCTCCAAGCCGTCGCGGTAAGCGTGCGGGGGAAGTGGGGCGGGGTGCCGACACGCGGGGCTATTGTCTGATTCTCAAAGGACACTCTCTCTCTTGCTCGCCTCGTTGCCTTTTGGCAAGGGTGGCGACCGCGTGGAGGGAGGGCTTGAAATGATTGTGGTGTGCGTACGTTGGGGAAAGACACCTGTCTCTCCACCAGCAACAGCGGCTGTGCAAACGCAAGCCCGCCGGAACATGGACACCATTGCAAGCAAACGTGCTGCGCGGACATGTTGCATCCTCAGTGTGCGTATTTGTTGCTTTTCTTGCTTGGCAAATGGAAATCAACGGAGGAGCCCCTTTTCCCCGCCCCCAACACTCGAGCCCCCTCTTCATTGTGGACTCGAGGCGCCGTTGATGCCTCTCGGCTCACTCCCAGGCTGAAACCGCACGCCTCTTAAGATGAAGCCATGAGCCGTAACCTTGGAATTCATTCATTCACTCGCGGCTTCTCGGCGACGGATTGATGCTCGTTTACGTTTATAACAGCTGATTAGAACGCGGAGTAAGGCCGTCGCACGTGCGCGCCTTCTGTTTTGGCGCCATTGCGGTTGCCCACATACGTGGTTGTCCATCATAAATACATACATACGTACTACATATGGATTGGTATAGCACTTTAACAACAACTGAAGCTGTAACAAAGCCCTTAACCTGTACAGCTATCCTTAACGGGAAATAAAGCAGTCACAAAGATGGTAGAAAGCACCAGATCAAGTCAGAATGCCAAAGACTACAAATGAGGATTAGCACTTTTTTTTATGGACACTTACATAATATATTTTTGCTGTTCGGGTGGTTATTAAGTGTATTGTCAAGTATCATAGTATATCAAGTAATTGTTGGAGCTGTACATGAGGTCAATCAGAAGTTTGTATATACCGGTAACATCCGAGGTACGACCGGCTTCCGTTTCCGACAAAACGGTCTCAAGTCAAAATCCATTCAAAATGGCCACACAACAGGATAGTATACACTGTCAATCTGTTTTCTATTGAATACCATTATATAGCAAACAGTTTACCACTGTAAACTGTATACATTTGATAACTTTTAGTGTCATTTTTATCATTTTATATTTCATATGATCCATTTTTATGACTGTATAACTGTGCGTACCTGTAATGTATACAAAGCAGTTGACTGTACAGGTGATTGATAAATGTGATACATTTTGAACGTTGCTGTGCCGATGCCCATCTTGTGTTTGGGAGTCTCTTACTGGGCGAGTTGCTTGTTACGTAGCCACAAAGGGACACAAGTAGTAAGTGTCTTCTTGTGCCGGTCCCAAGCCCGGATATATACAGAGGCTTGTGTCAGGAAGGGCACAAAACAAACATGCGGATCAAACCTCTGAAAATGGAGGACACTGATTGGCTGCGGCTACCCCTTGAAGGGAAAAGCCGGAAAGGAAGAGAAGAAGTACGTGCTAACCGCATGCATGATATTCACTGCTGGTTTGTGTCTTACGTATTTAAATACACAAGATGAACCTCGCGACCTGATCTCGAATAAGAGGCGGGAAATGACTGCACGATCAAAAAACTCACGAGAAAAATTGTGATTTTTGTTATTCAGGAAAAAAAAATGAAACAAAAAACACAAAGACACACACAAAAAATGTATTAAAACTGCAGGAAGAAGTGACCTTTGACCTGAAAGAGGAAGGCTATTGATCACAGACACGCATACGACTGATTTATTGATAGCAGGTATTTGATTACGTGTCTGTGCGGGTGGGGTCGGATTTGGTCAGTCGGGTGTTCCTGATTGGCTAATAGATCTGTCAGCGATCCCTGGCTGGATTGATAGACAAAGCTCAAAGAACATAATCATGACACTTGAAATAAGTGAATGACCAAATCTTTCTTCATAACAAATATGATTGAATTTAATCTCGATCAGTGTTGCAATGACAATATTTTGATATACCAGGTAGCATCCGACTTACGACCGAGTTCCGTTCCAACCAAACGGTCGTAAGTCAAAATGGTCGTAAATTGAAATCCATTCAAAATGTTGACTAGAGACTCCTATAAGGCCTGGAGGTCGTGGTCGCAAGTCGGATGTTACCTGTATTATATTTGGGAAAACGTTTTTATTCATGAGGGGGATATGCTGGATGAGCACCTTTCCGATGGATTAGACCACAAAATTCAATTTTGTGAATACAACACAATACGGCAGCCCTATTTGATTGTCATTTCAAATATTGATATCCGTCATGTCTAGCTAACGCCAGCTCAATCAACATTTTCCTCAATGCCTTCCCGTGATTGCGCGCGATATTATTGGCATCCATTTTGCCGCCCCGGCGCCACTCGCTGTTGTCATGCGCTACGTTCACGTCTCTTTCCATGGAATTCAAAGCAGTCTCGCACAAATTAGCGCACACTTCTGGGACTTTGTGCTTCCCGCTTTGTCTTGTTGCTTTTTCACTTTGAAAAGACCGCGTGCTCAAATTGAACTCAGATGTGCAAAAATGTGGCCACTCCAGTGCCAGGGGTTTTGTCACTGTCTCTGGAATTCCAGGCCCCACGCAATATGGAGTTTTAGGACGACATCATCATTCAATACAGCATTAGACACTTTAGACTCTTCTTTCATCAGAAGACAAGAGTTAAATCCTAAACGATATGCATGTGGAGTTATTTGAGCTTGAAATGAGGGTAGCAGTCCAAAATACAATGCAATACATACATATAGGTTTATATTGCACTTTAACAACAGCAACAAAGCGCTAACATGGAAAAACGGGAAATACTGCCCCCTTGTGGAAGGGAAAAACATTGTCAGAAGTCAGTCCAGCCCTTAATCAGCACCCAAAAACCAGAACCTGAACACATTCAGGAATGGTGCAAAAATTCCAGACTAAATGTGTCAATATCAGTGAATGAGTTCATGTGAGGTCCTTTTCAAAATGGCCACCCTCGATTTTACTGCTTAAGTTGCATGTCAAAAAGGCCACAGGACGTTTAGACCTCTGGAACTTACTGTTGGAAAGACAATTTGAGCATGAACTAGCCGTGATTAGTATGTGAGAAATACACAAAGATGAATCCGAGAAGCGCACGGGTGGAATGAAGATCCTATTTATAGCATGAAAGATGCTCCATTGGCGAGCGAGGCAGCAGCCACGGGACACAAAAGCCGATGAAGTGCAAATGAGAAACGGGAAAATCTCACGTCCAACGTAGAGCCTACGCAATACCTTTCCTTTGCTCACACAAAGCTTTCCTTATTGACTTTTTTGAACAGGCTGAAATGCTTTGGTGCTATAGAGAGAGTTAAAAACAAGATGACAGGTGTGAAATAAAAGACTTCCTTAGGAAAGTCTACATGTTGAAAATGAAGGAATTTGAAACCAGTATGATGACATCATCATTTTTATTGTATCTGTTTTTCTTTCTATGCTTGTCTGTGGCTATAAAGTGTCCTTGAAAGCTTTGAAATGTGCTTGAAAATACTCTTCTTTTCCTTTGGGCTTTTCCCCTCAGGGGTCGCCACAGCGAATCAATGTCCTCCATCTATCCCGGTTTTGTGCATCCTCTTCTCTCACACCAGCTACCTTCATGTCCTCTTTGACCACATCCATAAACCTCCTCTCGAAATGTGCTTGAAAATGAAATGTATTATTATGACCTCCCTCTCCCCCCCCCCAAAAAAAAAAGAAAAACAACCCAAAAATGCATGTCATCGGAGGCCAATGCTTACCGCTTTGGTCAACTTCCATTTGTCCAGCTGTGGAAATGACCGTCGTGAACGAGCCGGATATTTTTGTCCCCGCGGGCGTTTTGCGACGCAGACATCAGCAGACGCCGGTCACTTCTTGGGTTTCGTGTGGCAACGACATGGGACAAGCACTTAGGGACTCATTAAGACTCATCATCATCACCGTCTCGCTCAATATGGCTACGGTGGGCTGCAGTTCACTCTTCTTTGTAGAACTGCTCACCCAGTTAAATAATTTCTTTTTTTTGGGTGGGGGCGGGTGTCCAAGTTGCTGACCTGGGCTCAACAAAAGCCCAATTGCAAGACGACATCTCGCAGCTGGAGGGTCCCCACAAGGAAAGGACATTTCAGCTGCTCTCTTTCTTCTTTTGTACCGCCGAGAAGGAGGGGCTCTCAAATGTTACCGCGCAGATGTTCAGGTTGACCTTATGATGGTTTCAAGGTCGCAATGAGACTCTGAACACTTTTAATCATTTCTATTGTGGCGAACGATTTGGAACTCATTCATACAAACGCGCAGTAAGAGCAGTTGCTAACGTTGTACGCCGACAGACATTGGCTGCCATTTTATTTCACAGCGTAAAAAAAGCGTCGACCAATCGAAAAAGGATTTCGATCTTTTATGCGGCGGCCCGTTACTCCAAGCGTCCCCTTGACATGTGACCTTTTTGTTTTTTTTACAGGGTGAGTGAGGTGTAAATCCCAAGAGGAGAGGGGCGAGACAAGATGGCGTCCAACCACCTCCTACGAAGCTACTCCATCATCCCGTGTTTCATCTTTGTCGAGGTGACCATTTGCAAGAAACGGAAACGCAGACTGTGAAGGCCTTTTAATTGAAAACTGGAAGATTTTGTGTGCACCAGAGATTTATATTATCGTTATCGGGGAAAAAACAACCTTGTCCGGTCAATTTTAAAGGGCTAAGCGAAACGCCCGCTATCTCCATATTTAATTACCTTGCAGCGCAGACTATGAAATCAAACACCCCCCAAAAATAGTTCCATTCTCATTTTCCTGAGCAAAATCTCGCGTTATTCTCCTGAACTGACGTGGAAGCTTCCGACAGTTCCGACACTTCCGCATCTGGTGTGTATTTTAAATTGGCAGAGCTCCGCCTTGAATTCAGGGCAGCCTTTGCACTTGTTATGTAAGAATCACATGACACTTGTGAATCTCTTTTCACACCCTCCACCCCCCAGGACAGCAACCAACATGCCGAAATCACACAAAAACGTCAAATATGACCACCAAAAAAAGAAGTCAGTTTAACTCATTCACTGCCATTCACAAATTTATTTGGGGATTGAAAATATGATGTAGAGCGCCATTCCCAATTTTGTTTGGGTTTTATTTTTTTCATGCTTGCGTGCCAAAAAGCGCTGGCCATGGCCTCTGGCATTTTTTTCTTTTCCACAAGGGGACAGCATTTCCCTTTTTCCCACATTAGCGCTTTGTTCCAGCTTCACCTGTTATAAAAGCGCTATAAAAATCAATATGTATGTTTTTGCATTTATTTTGGACAGCCGCCATCATCATTTCAATCTCAGATAACTCTGAGACCCATTTCATATATATACAGTAAAGTCTCGTTATATCGATATTCAAGGGAGTCCGAAAAAATATCGATATAACCGGGACTATCGATATATCCGATATCGATATAACGAGACTTTACTGTATATTTAAAATAATTCATATAATTGAAAATATGACGTGTGTGTGTATATATATATATACAGTAAAGTCTCATTATATCGATATCGGATATATCGATAGTCCCGGTTATATCGATACTATTTCTATGCACGCACGGAGAAAATTACATGCAAACAGGGTCGGATATATCGATAGTCCCGGTTATATCGATATTTTTTCGGACTCCCTTGAATATCGATATAACGAGACTTTACTGTATATATATATATGTATATGTACAGTAAAGTCTCGTTATATGGATATTCTCGGGAGTAGGAAAAAATATCGATATAACCGGACTAGCGATATATCCGATCCTGCGGGCATGTAATTTTCTCCTTGAGTTCATAGAAATAGTATCGTAATAAGCAGTACTATCGATATAACAACACTTTACCATATATGGCCAACGCTTTATCTGCACCCAAGCCTGAAAAAAGCAAAACCCGAACAAATTTGGGCATGTCGCTCTCCGTCATATTTTCAATTCCCGAATAACTTTGTGAATGGCAGTGAATGGGCTAACCACTAATGAGGATGAGCAAGAAGATGTTAGGCTCCAACACCTCAGGACTCTTTTCTAATGAGGGGAGGGAAAAAAAGCTTAATTTCATTTTAATCGCCGCTAACAAACACAAACGACGACGCTAACGTACTCTGTGGGATTTGCCCTTCAAAGTCAGTTAGTATAACATCTCGCTTCTTTTTGATGAGCGCCGCTTCCATCCGTCTGCCCTTCCTCACAGTTGAAGGGTCACGACGTCGCCAGCAAAGAAGCACATCCAGAAAAAGAGAAGGGAGCCTTTGTCCAGGTAGAAAGGTGGCACATTTAGCAGAACCGTGGGCTCACGTGACTTCCATTAGTCAGAAGATGCGCTTACACGCATTTCAGTTCATTTCAGCACGGCCAAAAAGTAGGGGAAAAAAATGGTTGCCGTGGCATATGGAATGAAATAAGCGCCTCCCCGACACGTGTACACACGTACGTATCCACACGGCCATCTGGAGGAGGAGCATAGATGCCAAAGTATCATCAGTCAGTCCTTGTTTTGGCAGTCAGCGCCCCGCTGGTTATTTGGTTCACACAAAATCAAAAATAGGAATGAGATGAAAATGACACGAGAGGTTGCTCACTTTCCGTAACTTGGGAAGTAGCGTATTTTACGACGTATGAGGCGTACCCAAAAGCCTTAATTTTGTTCTAAAAAAATCAGCCTGCGTCTTAGAGGCAGCTGCGCCTTTTACGTGAAGTCATGTTGAGCCACAACACGACTGTCAGCCTCCACTGTAGCGCCTTCTAACGTGGTGTTCTTATATTTGGAAAACTTTGATATATTTCTATATTATACTGTGACAGGTCAGCTTACAAACTGAATTGGTTCCAGAAAGTGCGTGTCAGGCAAACATTGTCTTCCCATAATAAACCATTAAAAATGAGAATAATCCGTTTCCAGGTTCCCATAAAACATAATTTCCTACTAAATAAAACTTCAAACCACACAAAATAGACCTTTTTATGTCGAATATAAGTGCTATTGAATTGTAATTAAAGAAATAAAGTGTACTGTATAATAAAGTGGTTTTATTGACCTTTGTGATGGTCGTTGATGTAGTTGCATCTTGATGATATCCGAGTGAAGTTGCCATGCTTTGTCGTTCGTGAGCTAAAGGGTCCTGGAATTTGAGTGACAATAACAAAAACCCTGGCACTGGAGTGGACACATTTTTTGCACATCATTCTGCAGTGAATGAGTTAATATTTTAAGGTCAAAACACACAAAGAAAGATTGTATTCTGTATTGCCCGCACCTTGTCTCAAGCGAAGACTCGGTTTAGTATGCAAGTACGTATTTAGTGACACCAGGTGTTCACGCTTGGTATTGCAGAAAATTGGATTGGATTTGCCTTTATTAGTCTCGCAGTGGATACATTTACATTTCACAGCAGCAAAGTGATGAAAGGAATTAGCTTGTCAGATAGAACAAATGCTATACTATACTAACTTTAGATTTGAAAATTGCATGTCAAAAATGATCTATTTGATGTTTTAATTGGTTATTGAGTCAGTCAAAGTATGGATTTCATGATTTAATGAATGCCGTGGATTTATATATAACTTTTTATTTGGACCAAATCGTTTTGCACGCTAACGTCATCTGGCTCTATCAAAGCGCACCTGATTGCCAGGGGGTTGCAATTTTACCGCATTTGCACCCCAAAAACCCTTCCATAGCATTTTGCATCCAAGCTTCAGTTCGTCATCCCAAGACTAAATGGAGCGTACTTTATAAAAAGCAGCAAAGACGCCTGCAGCTGATTCTGGAAAGAGTGGGGGGAGGTGAGGGGGTAAAAGGAGCAAAAACAAAAGCGTCTTGTTGGAAGGGATGAAAAGGATGAGGGGGTGCAGGAGGAGCACAGAGAAGGAGAGAGAGAGAGAGAGAGAGACAGAGAGAGAGAGAGAGAGATTTTTTTGGTGCTCAAAGCCTCCTCGACAAGCACAAGCGAGAAGACGAAATGAGTTGCCTCCATTTTTCGGAATTCATCTTGTTAATTCGTGCGACATGTTCTTCTTGCAGCTGGTGATCATGTCCGGCACGGCATTGCTGGCCTACTACATGGAGTGCACGGACCTTTTCGGCGTGCACGTGCAAGGATTCTTCTGCAACGACGGCGAGTTGATGAAGCCTTACCCCGGGACGGAGGAGGCCAGCTTTGTGCCCCCCCTCGTCTTGTACTGCGTGGTGGCCGCTGCTCCAACTGCCATTGTGAGGCCAAAGTCTTTCGTTGAGCAAAACTTTTCCCGCTAGGTTATTTCCCTCTGCTGCAATCTACATACCGCTACACGGCATTAAAGACGTCTTTCAAGTCAACATTTCCACAGTTAGCTGATGAAAAACGATTGAAAAGTGCTTTTTAAGTCATTGCCTTTTTATTGCTTGATTTGGAAGTGTTAAGTCAAAGCTAACAAAGACCGTCTTGGGAATGTTTTAGACATTCCAATCTTCTAGACACGCTAAATTGAAAGGGAGTGCGTCGTTTGTTGATTGAATTAGATTTTTAATGGCCAGTCGGACAAAAGGCGTTGCATTTAATGTGATTTCAATGAAGAAACACACACACTCATTGGGCCATGTGCTTGAAATGCTTAAAAAAGACGCTACAAAGGTCTGCCGCTTGGTGTCAGTGTTGTTCCATTTTGGTTTTCTCACTCGCTTGACGTTGAGGAGGAGGAGAGATGCGGGGAAATGAACGGACGTTTGCATGAAGGCTTTTGGAAATTCATCAATCGTCGTCATGGTGAAAATATGCTCACGTGACACCGCAAGATGACGCCGACGACGCTTTGTGAGATCCCAAAACCCAATCTGAAAAGTAGCGAAATTATTCCGCAGCGTTTGCCGCCTGAGTTAAAGACTGCGCCTCGTCAGTTCTCGGTGTCATCCACACCAGATCCAGAGCAGCGTCTTGATTGGCGGGTAGCTGTGCCAATCAATGTGATTTGCAGCTAATTAGCGGAGAGTGCTCATCACCGATGATAAAATGCCTCCAATCTGGTCACGATGGATGAACATTTCTCTCGGATGGGATTGGATGATTCCCCTCCGCCCCCCCTCTCCCCCCCTAATTTCATTTTTCAAACAATGACGGTAGCCAATTTGCAAACCATCTGGAATATCTGAAGAATTTTCTCCAATGCCCTTTGTCACCTGTGACCTGGACTCAAATTATTCAAAACTGCATCCAAACAAACAAAACAAATAGAATATATAAATATATGAATAAATAAGTAAGTTAATAACTAACTAACTAAACAAATAAATAAACAAACACAAACAAATAAATAAAGACTATCAAATGAATCCAATGCAAAAGTAATTTATGTATCGAATTATTTATTTCTTCCTTGAAGGGAGACACACACATTTGTTTGACCGATTTCGGGCATTGTCTAGCTCGATGACAAAATGAAGACCCAAAAAAACAAACTGCAGTGCAAGAAAAGAAAATAGCGCACAGAATTGATCGGTTGCATCAGCAGTTACCAAAACGACTTGATGCCTTCATCGTTTTGAATTGCATCCAAAGTGGGTGAAAAATAGGTCACAGAGTTTTCTTTCTATGTGCCAAGCAAAATATGTAAAAGTGCTGCTCTCTGCATTTGAGTTGAAAATAAAAACCGCCCTCAGTGAGCCGCACGGCAGTATTTTCATCTGTATGACACCACTAACAAACATGGACAAAGTTGTTCCGAGGTGCTTTGCGTTGAAAAAAAAAAAAACAGCGAAGGACATTGTGAGGGTCGGTCGGAGGAGAAAGAAAGTGTGCTGTTATGAGCACAAACACAGCCCGGAGCCTCGCTCGCTCGCTCGCTCGCTCGCTCGTTCGCTGGCTGGCTGGCTGGACAAATTTTATTGAGTTTCCCATCAGAGGTAATGAAATGTCAGCGCCCTAATCGAGCCCAGCGAAGATTGCATGAAGAAAAGGCAGGCCGTTGGTGTCCACAAGAGCCGCCCGCCTACCAGCGCAATGTTTCTGATGACACGTCTGTCTTGTGCGTTCCTAGATTTTTGTCGGGGAGGTGTCCATGTACGCCATGAAATCCACGCGGGAATCTCTCTTAGCCCAGGAGAAGACCATCGTCACCGGCGACTGTTGTTACCTCAACCCTCTCGTTCGCCGCGTCATACGCTTCATAGGTAAGTAAACGTGGCCTTTGGAATGCAGGTAACATCCCACTTACCACCGAGTTCCGTTTCGACCAAACGGTTGTAAGTCAAAAGGGTCGTAAGTCGAAATCCATTCAAAATGTTGAGTAGAGACGCAGAGCCTAAAGGACTCGCAAACCCCGCCCCCTGGTGCCATCACACGGTCGATTGCTGTGCGAGCGTGAGATGCCGGCTGACTGGCCAAAATTGTCATACACGTTTCCGGCCTGCTAGCGCGTTGCGGTGACAGGCGTAGAATTAAAAATAGGGTCTGGAGGTCGCGGTCCTAAGTACGGGTGGTCGTAAGTCGGCTGTTACTTGTATTTGCTAACTCCAATTCATCTTTCAGGTGGCGGAAGTTGAAATTATTCATTGCGCATGCTGAAAAAAAAATATTCCCTCTTTCTTGATTTCTTCATCCTTTGAATATTTCTATTCATAGCCGTAAATTTCATCCTTCCAATCACTCGCCAGTTGAAGGCTTTATTGAGAAGAGCACAATGTTGTTTAGTTTTCATTAGCAGTAAACTAATAAGCATTTATTTACGCGCTTGCCCGCTGTGTCATAACAGCAAATGAAAATGGCCGCGGGCGTTCTGTTACATCAGCGTGCGTGCGCTTTATTCCAACGCAGATCATCCAGGTTATTACTTTCATCAAGTCAAGGTGTTGAAATGCTGGCGGATGCCGATTGTAAGTAAAAACAGTCCTCATCAGCCCGTAGCCTCATTTCACACTGAACGTCGACGGCGTCGTCACATGACTTTTCACACTCAATCTTCTTGTTTATTTATTTTTGTTTCCGTAGGAGTGTTTGCGTTTGGTTTGTTTGCCACGGACATTTTGGTCAACGCGGGCCAGGTGGTGACGGGCGGCCTCTCGCCCTACTTCCTGTCCGTGTGCAAGCCCAACTACACGGGCAGCGAGTGCCGATTGCACCATCAGTTTATCACCAACGCCAACATCTGTACGGGAAACGCCATCATTGTGGGCGACGCCCGGCGCTCTTTCCCGTCCAAAGACGCCTCCCTCAGCGTTTACTCGGCTGTTTACTTGACGGTGGGAGATCCTTTTTTTTCTCCTTTACTTTCATTTTAACTGCCATTCGCAAATAGTGGACGTAGAGCGCCGTTCTCTAATTTGTTGGGGTTTTGATTTTTCATGCTTGGGTGCCGATAAAGCGCATGCAGCATTTCCCTTTTTGTTAGCGCTTTGTTCCAGTTTGAGCTGTTGATAAAGCGTTGTATTTTGGCCACCCACCCTCATTTCAAGCTCATATAACCGCGGACCCATATCATTTAGGAATGAACTTTTTTTTTTCTGATGAAAGAAGAGCACCCTCTGGCACTACAGAGGACACATTTTTTTGCACACGTCTGGCAGTGATTGAGTTAAATCGGGACTGCTGCTGGAAGGTCGACGCGCCTCCATTTAAGTATTCTTGAAGGGAAAAAAATGTTCAAAGGATTGTCCGCAGGCAGGGTTTTTCGGAATAAACATCAACTCGACAGGACATGAACGGGCCAAGTTTACCCGAATATTTTTGTCCGTTCCGAGTTGAAATGTTCTGCTCTTGCTAATAACGTCAGCGAGATCAAAGGTGGCCAGTTTGCGTCATTCCGACCACCCGATTTTGTTCAAATGGGAAAATCCACGGCGCGATTGCAGACTAAAGATGGGCTTTCTATCGGACTTTTTTTTTTTTCCAGATGTACATCACCAGTACCATCAAGACCAAATCCAGTCGCTTGGCCAAACCCGTCCTTTGTCTGGCCACTCTGTGCTCAGCCTTCCTGACGGGTCTCAACCGCGTTTCGGAGTACCGAAACCACTGCTCCGACGTGGCGGCTGGATTCATCCTTGGAACGGCGGTTGCACTTTTTCTGGTGAGGACCACGTCCATTCGAGAGTTTGATCATCACATTCTAAGAGAGTCGTCTGAAGCCATTATTTCGACGAGTCATTACACGGCTTATCACATTGTGTGACTCAGTATTGAACTGCTGTTGGCGCCGTCTCTGTTTTGAGTGCGAGGAAAATCACACTGGTGGTTTTAGGCTACCACTCCCACTCCTCCCCAATTCAGAAACAACTTGTTCCACGGTCTCCAGTGCTTCATTAGATGTAATTGCTTTTTGGTCGTCACGCGTGGAAAGAAGCTCGGAAAAGAGGGGAGACGACATCAAGCCGAGACTGACGACACGGCAGCGGAGCGGACGGGAGCCCTACTGGCACCGAGCATCCTTTTAATCAGGGGATTGGATTGTTCCCGCTGCCAAAGGTTGAACCCGCCTGCCTCTGTTTCTTCGTCCGTCTGTCAGCGACTTCTTACAAAGACTATCAGGCTGATTTGCCTCACGGGGGGAGGCTGTCAATCATGGAACTCATCGCAAAGCCTTTTTCCATGTTGGGCTCCAAGTCGTTGCTTTGGAAATCAACCAGAACTTATGGAACCCTCCAATGTCCAATTGTTTTTATAAGCCTTTTCAATGACGTCTTTGAGCATCAGAGACATTTTAATGACCTGCAATAAAATGTCCTCATGTTGAAGAGTCACCGAACAAGAGTGACATCTTCAATTGGTAACGAGACAGATGGATGGACAGGAAGCCGGACCAGGTTCTTTTTTTCAAATGGGTCCTTGAGGTTTGTTTGACTTCCATCTCATCATAAATTGTTTGCCCCGTGGTCAAGGCCGGCGTCGAAGCCATTTGTTGGTGTCACAGACAGCGACCGACAGGATCAATTTCGGCTTTCTCTCTTCCAGCCCCCGCGCAAAACATCGTGGAGGTGTTCCATAGGCTTCTTCGTGTCGCTGCCAAATAAACAAGTTGGAGGCAAGATTGTCTCTCACTTTCATTGCGACTTGAACAAACAAGATGCTGCGTGCTGGATGGGTCAAAACACAGGAACAGATACCATCTGTCATGACCGCAAAGTGACCATCCGGATGAACTCATTCACTGCTACAAATTGCCACTCCAGTGCCAGGGTTTTTCTCATTGTCACGTGAATACCAGCACCCACAGAATATGGACTTTTTGAAAAACATAAACAATGCAGTGTAAGAAACCTTTGACTCTCTTCTTTCATCAGAAGAAAATACAGGTAACAACTGACTTACGACCGGCTCGACTTACGACCACCCGTACTTGCGACTGTGACCTCCAGACCCAATTTTAAAATTTTAATTCTACGCCTGGCACCGCAACGCGCTAGCAGGCCGGCAACGCGTACAACAATTTTGGCCAGCCTGCCAGCATCTCACGCTCACACAGCAATCGACCGTGTGATGGCGCCAGAAGGAGGGGGAGTTTGCCAGTCACTTAGCCTCCGAGTCTCTATTCAACATACTGAATGTATTTCGACTTACAACCATTTTGACTTACGACCGTTTGGTCGGAACGGAACTTGGTCGTAAGTCGGATGTTACCTGTACTTAATTCCCAAGTTATATGGGTCTGGAGTTATCTAAGCTGTTGTCACCACTGGGTTAACGTGCTCCACAATTACGGCAGACCCCCCCATCCCCCGGCGTGCAGCATTGAAAATGCCGGATTACTTTCGATTTTGCCATAATTAAAAACATGGAGAGGGAATATGGTGCATTACTAAGTACTTTGTGCACTCGCACTGTTTGAGGAACATTAAAGATTGGCCAAAACAGAGCGACACACAAAAAATCCAAGGAATAGTCTCCCTTTGGACACATTATTTTTGAGGTCTAATCCACCCCGACCCAGAACGCCATCGGGCGTATACGTGCGGTCATGTGATGGGCTCGGCACTGACTGGCCTTTCTGTTGATTTAGGGTGTGTGCGTGGTGAACAACTTCAAAGGCGTCCACGGTGCCACCAGCAAACAGAAGAGTGAAGATTACCGCGGCCTCCCCCTCATGACTTTCCCTCGCGTCGAGAGTCCTCTGGAGACCCTCAGTGCACAGGTACATCCTCAACGGCAATTTGTCAATGTTTGTCAATGCGTGTGTGTGTGTGTGTGTGTGTGTTTCTTTACAAATGACACATCAACAATGCACGGGCATGTTAGCATGTTCCATGTCCTCATCTCCCCAGTGAAACACTTAACTGAAGCTCAACCGCAGCATTCCTGACACTCACCTGATGATGTTTTCCTCTTTCCATTCACCTTCACTACCCTCTTCCCATATCCCCCCTTACCCCACCCCAATTCCTTCTGTGGTACCTAAAAACATCCTCCGTCCTCATCCCTCTTTACCTCCCAACCCCCATTTTCAGAACCACTCGGCATCCATGACGGAGGTCACATGACTAAGGGGGCAGCACCGGGTCACGTTTACGTCTCCGCAGCACTTCCAGACACAATGACAAGGACGCATGTCACGTGGCTTCGATTGCTTACCAAAATCAAACCCTGATCTGTCTGTCTAGTTCTCCCCATGCCCACCCTGCACTCCCCCCCCCACCCTGGCGGGACAAAATCCACCACGTTTTGTGATGGGTGTTCCCAAAACAAAAGCAAGCACAGATTGTTTTCATGAATAACAACCCATCGGGGCATTTCTGTTCCACCGAGGTGTTGTTGTGTTTTTGTTTTGTTGGAAGACTGTGTTTTTTTTTTGCACATTTTGTATGAGCGATTGATGTTTTCCCCAGCCTGACAGCGTTCCGCTTGCATAAGTCTGTGTTGCATCACATCCTGTCAGGTGACTCCCCCCCCCCCACGTCCAGTCCTGTCTGAAAATGTGCTCTGGAACACGAGCAACGTCGATGTTGTCAATTTGTGATGTTTGTCATTTGTACGAGAGAGAGAGAATCGTTCTTTTTGTATTATGGCTGTACAGGTAACATGCGACTTACGATCGAGTCCTGTTCCAACCAAACGGTCGTAAGTTGAAATGGTCGTAAGTCCAAATCCATTCAAAATGTTGAATAGAGACTAAATGACACGCCCCCCCCCCCCCCATCCCTTGTGGTGCCATCACACAGTCGATTGCTGTGCGAGAATGAGATGCGGGCTGGCTGCCTGGCCAAAATTGTCCTAAGCGTCGCCGACCTGCTAGCGCATTGCCGTGCCAGGCGTAGAATTAATATTTTTAAAAATAGGGTCTGAAGGCCACGGTCGTAAGTACGGGTGGTCGTATGTCGAGCTGGTCGTAAGTCGGATGTTACCTGTACGTATATGAATCGACCAAGTGAGGTCGAATTTTTTGTTAATCTGTACTATAACGATCCTTTCGGACCTGTTAGCCTGCTGTAAACGTCAAAATGATATGCTGTCAATCAAACACATTCCCGTAATGCCGGACCACCAGAAATGTGAATGATGTGGCCCTAAAAACTGAACATCGTTTCAAAACAAGTGCTTGTCAGTGGATCTGGATTCAGGTTTTCTTGATCAGATTTTCCGAAATGAAATCCCGCTCCGTATACCGTTGAAATCTGTTTTTGAGCGAGTCAATCGCTTACTCCAAAGTCTGGCGAAGCCCTTTTCCGAAAATTGTGAACCAGGCTAATGACCTTCTTCACCTTTCCTCCCCGAGGTGCCCCTCCCCCACCCACCAGTGGACTGTGATGCAATGTTGTGACTCCATTTCCTCTCGGAAGAAAAACGCCCAGCATGAAGAGAGAAGTCGAGATGTTTTATATAAAAAATAATACGTAAAATAAAACATATTCAGGATCTGACTTCAACATTTGTGATGATCATTGTGTTTGATGATGTTTCAAAAGAACTATTCATTTCAAATGCTGCATTCTTAGTTGATTTTCATTGTTTGGTTCTCTAATGAAATAGTCTGTAGCAACAAAGTGGTCTCCCGTGTGTGCTTTATCCCCCTTCAATCTGAACTGTCTTTGGTTGTGTGTATGTGTTTGTACAGTATAGCGTGAAGCTCAAAAAAGATCAATAAATCACCTTTTAACATCCCAAATCTAATCTAACAATTTCAACATCCGGATTTGTTGCTGTTGTAGGATCATTAAAGATGTGTTCAGTAATGACCGAACCTGCTGTGGCCTTAAATGCACATCGTGAACAATTTCAAGTCCTTGCTTGAGCCCACATGTATGTTTCTAGAGTATGGGGAGAAGCTAGGCTATCTGAAGAAAACAAGCACGGGAAGTCACTGAAACGCCACATTGACCTTATTATGATAAATGCTGTACGACTAGCGGAAAGGAAATGTGTTGACCAGTTCCGAGTCTGAAGACGAAATACCATGTCACGCTGAAGCGGGCTCGAAACCAAATCTTGCCGTGTGTTGTTAGTTAGCAAATAAATTGTGCAGCCGTGCCGCATGACGGGATGCTTCCTCAGACAGAAGGTGAGCAGAAGAGCGCAAGATCTGTGAAATCTTGTCACTCTGACACTATTTTGTTTGTACTGAAGTCGTTCTGTCACGGCATTATCAACTATACTGACAGATATGTCGCACAAAGCACAACGTATACTCTGTCTCTCACTTTCTCTCTCTCTTCCTGTCTCAGATTCACAGAGTGAGCCGGCTTATGTGCCAGTGCTCTTGCCCTTCTGCTCTGACGGGTATTTATTTCAGCGGTGACAGTCTGCGCTCACCGCCTTGAAATATAAGAGTCTGTTGGTGTGCGAGCCTTTGTGTGTTCGGCAGTCCTTGGCTTTCACAGACTGCCTGATATTGGCCTCAAAGCAATCGAAGTGAGGGATGCTTCGACGACCAAATATTGGTTCAAGGCAGGCAGTGGTACGGCGCTCTGATGTTGTTTGTAATTATAATGGAGTTTATTTATTCATTTTTTATAGATTGAAGAGTCAAGTAGCTGCAGGTGGATTTCGCAAATACAGCAATCCACAAATAAATCCATTTAAATCCCACGCTACAAAAGTAAACACCTCTAGTGCAATTATTGGCCATGTGTTTAATCTGAAGTGTGTAGACATCATTTCAAAATCATTACGAATGCAAAGGAGAGAGGTCAGTCTTGAAAGACAAAAGTTCAATCGATTTACTCTGATCTGGAACCCTGATACGGCCGATCAGTGTAGGATCACAAGACCGGATGTCATGCTGCCACTATGACGCCCGGAAAATAAGAGACTCAAGACACACCAATGGATTTCCAAAGCTCAGATGTAAACATGACAAGGTTTTGTTGAGATCTAAGTGACATTGAGACTCCATGGTTGGGTTCAAGCTCAGGTCATTGCCGCTTTCGATGAGACCCAGGTGATTTGGCCCATTTGGCTTAAATATGCGTCTTCGTATCTAGGATCGGTCTTATAATCGGCGCAAAGTGAATCTGTTCCTTTGAAGACGTGAGGTATAGAGGGGGAGGAGTGAGTGAAAAGTAGGGAATGGATGAAAGAAAATGAAGGTAAAGGGGTAAAGAGGTAGTGCATGGGATGGTTTACACGGCTCTACACAAAGCGAAACAACCAAGGAAGGACTGACCTGGTGCTTGATACCATACATTGCCGGCTGTTCCCTGCCAATGCAATTCGCATGTCAAGAAATAGTGAACGGATTCTTTTGGTGCTACCCACAGGATATGGTCCGAAAAGAACCTATCCGTCAAGTCATCAGGATTCTCCCAGCAGGAGTTCACCAATAAATGCTCAAGCTCCATCCATCGTGAAGACGTCCTTTTGCATAACCAACACCTATAAAGTTTTCCCCCCCAGACACATTTTGGACAAGTTTCAGGACTCTTGGAGTGTGTCTTGTTGTTGGGACTGTGTGTACTGTGATAATTGGTTACACTGGGGCACGGTAGCTCGACTAGGTGTAGTCAGGTTTGTTAGCGGGCTTTCCGACTGGTACTTTTCAAGTTCTCTTTTCCTCCTTATGGCCGACTGCAACTGCTGCTTGATCGCATAGATTTGACTCTCCAGTTCCGACAGTTCTTGTGCCAAGGGACGGTGGCACACACCCAGCCCAGGACCACAATCCCCCACACCCAAACCCAGACACTGTCCTGGGGTCACGCTCCCTTGTCCTTGCACCAGTCCTTGGGGACAGAAGCGACCCATCAGGTTGGATCTCCCATTCGAAGTGGTGACAATGGGAAGATGTTTCTCCAGTTGCGGAAGTGAATGGTGAAGAGGAAGAGCAGAAGTCGGTGAAAGTGGAAGAGGACGATCCTGGGAAGACGGATGCTCCAAGTCATTATGCGCCTCGTTCGGAAGAACCCTACGCCTGTTGCAAAGAGAAGACTCGACGGGATTCCAGGATGCTGATTGGTTGTTTCCTTCATTGCACCTGAAGATGCAGAAAAAGAGGGACATGTAATGTGCCCCCTCTTTTTTCCCCCAAACATCTTTAATATGCGGTCCATGCACCGATTCTTGGAAGCGTCCAGCCAGGATCGTGGTGACCTCAAATTTCAAAAATCAATACTCTAATCTCATTTATACGGATTACATAACCACCGTTTTACTTAGTCACTGGATTGTGTGTGTAAAAATATATATATTTATATAAACAAAAATGCAGCCGCAGATCCACATATTAATATTCTAAAAACTTCATGTGTGAGCCTATATTGCCATTCATTATTCAAATGGAAATTATTAATTTAGTTCCACACGTGTTCGACATAACTCCAAAATGGTTGCTTTTCACCTCTCCAGACCATTTCGAGGTCATTCAAAGGTTTTTTTTTCCCCATGTCATCTTCAAAAATAGCCTGGACCAGATACTGTACATGCACTTTGTCCCATTGCGTCTGATTATTCATTCACATGTTCCTGATGTGCATGAATATTAATTTTGACAATGTTCCAAAGTATTACAAATGTTCTTACAGCTTGTTGTGCACCAAGGTATTGTTGCAAACAACCACAAAGATCCGGCCCGTTGTGCCATTACATCACTGCTCAACTTTTCGCAATATACATTTAGCACCGAATGTGTTACTTCCTTTCACCAAAAAGTGGGAAACGTTATACCATCACATATCTTGTGGTACTCTGACACCAGAGGTAGAGTAACGCATTTTTCGCCTTCAATGAATGGCAGGTTTTCAAAGTGTTTTCATACTGTATATAGGGCGCACCGCATTATAAAAGTTGTTTTCTCAGGAAATGTCGACACCATTTACAGCCTAAAACCTCAGTGAGGTAAACGAGAAATCCTTCATTTTTGTTCACTCTAAATCCAGCAATACAAAAAAGATGTTTTTTTTTTACAGCAAATTGACACTTGATTTGGAGTGTCCTCTCTGCGTGTAGGGCTAAACCGGGACAAATTTGAAACAGAAGCATAAGAGCTTTTTTTTTGGGGGGGGGGGGGGGGGGGGGGGGACAACAGAACCCTAGCTCAGCAAAAGCTCAACGGACACTTTAACTTCCTCTTCAAAGTGTCTAGCTACTAGAGTAGGACACACATTCTGCTTATTTGATCATCTGCAGTCATTCTGACTCTTAAGAAAATTGACTTCATCAGACAACTACAGTGGGGACAATTCTGGAATTTTGGCTTTTATTTCAACTACTCCAAAAAAAGAAGATTAAAAGCCATGGTTAATAGATTGTTGTCTAAATTGCAGTATTGAGAATCCGGGCAAATTGCAGTTGAAAACAAGTGTAATTTGATTTCTAAGGCAGTCACATTGCAACAATATTTCAGGAATTAAACCTGACACGGTTATCACCTCAATATCCGTTGCAGCTAATTACTTTTCCGACATACGGATCCGTTTTATTTACTTTCCCCATTAAAATGGGCCCTTAAAATCCAACCTGGATGTTAATTGGTGTCACCCTAATCTGGCACTAATATCTCAGCAAACTAATCACGAAGGATTTAGGAAAGTGACTTTCCGCTTTCAAGTCGATGTTTTTTCTTTCGGTATCGTTACATTTTGTTTCTATCGGAAAAAAAACCTTTCTGGACAGTACCTCTTGTCAGGCTTGGTGATGGTCGGCAGCTTGTCATCGGTAAAGACAGAGTTGAGGGCTCGGTGTAATCTCTGCAGAGCAAGCAACAATCAAACCGTCACTTCTTTTTGGCCTCAAACTACTTTGGAAGGTTTCGTTAATTAGCAGAATATTTATTTTGCGTTACCCCAAAACGTTTTTTCGTTCATTAAACACTTTCTATGAGACTATGCATCTGAATCGCCATTACTTGTACCTCAGACACTATAAGGAATGTCACCCCTCCCTGCCACGTTCACAATGCATCATTTGGCGTGTAGAGCGAGTGAGCAGAGTACCTGGCTGGTGTGCAGCCAATATTTGAAGTGTGGCTCTTTGACCCTCGGGATCACCAGCTTATACACAATATGTTCCGCCATGGTGGTCAACAGAGATAAGGCCACGCCCACACATAGCATCACAAACAGCCCGGAGAAATGTTTGATCCCCATCTGTAAGGTCTGGATGAAGAAACAGAAACATAGTCAAGAAGACTTCCAATGCTTTGAAAACTACTTGAGAATGAAAAATCGGATTTGGTTCACAGTTCTAAACAAAATAGAAAACTGCGATGAAAAAATGCAACACATTTCACAATCGACTCCGAGACCAAGCCAAAATTCTGACCTAGACTAATTTCATGGATGCATTCATAGAAAGACTGTCGATTGTCTTAACTATCGCGTTTCCATGGAGTAAATTTTACAGATTAATTTGAGAGATAATACACTTACAACACACTCCTGAGATCGTTACCACATAGGCTTAGTTATGCTGATGCGGTAATACCAGAGCAAATGGGGTAATCAGGCCAGTTATCGACCATAATCAGTCAGGAAAATAGAAGTAATGAGTGTAGCCTCAGGAAATGACCCTCTGTTCCCCCCAACCTGAGGGCAAGGATCTATCATAGCAGAGGTCTGGCACCGCCACCTCTGGACAGTAGGAATATATATATATATATAGGGCCAGGGCTACCAGCAAATTTTAGTTCGCTGACGAAGTCTCTTGGATAACAAGCGAAACGTCCAACACCTTGAAAGAAGTACAGATGACTGCTGAAGAAACCTTTTCACCGATGGACCACTCCTGTACGACTGAGAGCTTACACAGACGTTGAGAGATCGAATTTACCATCACCATCAGGCTAATTTATCAATTTGACAATTAGCGGTGAATTACATGTCAATAATCTGGACAGGACATCCTGCACCTACCTCGTAATTAAACATTAAAGATTTATTAGGAAGATAAGTATCACTTGATTGTTTCACAGTGAGTTGGTAGTTTTATGATGAGAGGAAGTGACTTCTTGGCATTGACAAAAGTTTGATCAAAAAAATCAAGCTCCGCAGAAATTTGAAATGAAGAAAAGCAATTTGATCTCCTGATTATCATTTCAGCAGGTCACGGTGCTCATCAAGCTAGAGCGCAGAGAGACGTAGAAAGCTCGGCGTGGGTGGCCGTCAACAACAGTGCGCTGGCTGAATATCAACAACACAAAGCAAAATAAACACCAGATGGACATCAAGGCGACATCAACAAGCCTTCATTGATTTGCTGCCGGCGGCGGTGAAGGTGGCTGCGTTCTTTACCTCAGTCACGGCGAAACTGCGCTTCCCGCACGGCACCACCTTGTACCATTTGTCATGCAGCATGTCCATGAAGCCGTCCGACTTGTACTGACTGATAAGCTCCGACAAGTTGGAAGTGAGCGCGGAGTTCTGAGGAAGCCCGATCCCATATCCTGTTGGTGAGCACGCAAACAACCCCACCGGACCCCAACATAAACAAACAAATCAATCCATCCATATATGCATGCATGCATGCCTACCCACATACCTACATAGGTACATACCCACATACATACCTACCCGCATACCTACGTACTCACATACATACATACATACCCACATACATTCATCCAAGTGTTTTACAGGTTTCTCTTTACGTATTTTATTTTTTACATTTTGTGAATTGCTGCTGAATTCAGCAATGTGCGTCACGGCAATTAGCACAATTACTAAGGTTCACCCCCTCGGTGACATGAACTGAATTGACACGGATGCTGTGTAAGGTAATTAAAGGCAGCAATGGTATGTGGGCCGACGGAGGCCCGTAATGGACCGTTAACCACCGCGGGGACGTTCTCACAGCGGGTGAATGATGTTTCCGTAAATGGGCTCCAGATTAACAAAACAGCGCGTGGACTGCAAGCTTTTAAAAGCCCAGACGATGAACACTGTTAAATGGCGGCCCATTGATATTAAGGCTTGGCTTCTGCTAAAACGGACAACCTCCGTCCCATTTTCAGGTCCCCTTCCTTACCTTCAATGGCAAACGGTTTGCCAACCGTCAGTGTTTTGCAGTCTGCATCAATTGAGACCTCATAATCCAGCAGGGCTTTGTCCATGATGAAGGCGTCCAACTTCTGGGGATCGGCCCTTGAAACACACCACAATTCAAAGATGTCTCGCCGTCATTCCAAAGTCAATAAATACAGACGTGAAGGATACCAATGACCAGTCATTTGTGGCGTAAATCCCGAAATTGCGCATTTGTGGCTCCCGAGCTGTCATTTTCTGAAGTTGACATTCCAGTTGAGCCTCATAAGAACAATAAGAATACATTTGATTTTCAAAACTCTCAAGGTCACTTTCCAGTCACAGGACAAGTTAGATAGCTAGCCAGCTAGATAGCGATATGTACAACTCTAGCTATCTACCTAGATAGCTAGCCAGCTATGTCACTGGCTAGCTATCTAACTTGTCCTGTGACTGGAAAGTGACCTTGAGAGTTTTGAAAGGCGCTTAGAAATACAATGGATTATTATTATTAATAATAATATTATTATGATAGAGAGACAGCTAGTTAGAGAGCTACAGAGCTCATCATCCACATTTTAGAGGCTCAGAGAAAAACCCCAAAATGTGTCATCCGTTTAAATTGTGTTCTCCCCGACTTGTGTTTGTATCCCAGCTGGCATTTCTCACTTTATACTTTTTTTCTTTTTTTGCTTTGCTCAGTGAGGACGCCGGTAGAATGTCGAAGCACTTTAGGATGACAGCGAAGGTGCCGAAAAATAAGTAGATAGGAGATGGGAGCTGAATGTGAAGTGAAGGCAGAGGCGTAGTCCAAAATGACTTGAGCATTGCCCCCCCCTCCCCCAGCCCACCCCTCCTTCTTTTCACTTGACATTTATGTGATATTTGCAACAACATAAAAATAAATGCTGAAACCTGACCGTGCAATTTTTACATTTGTATGCATGTATAACAAACGAGTATCGTTCACGCAATGTATGCAAGCCAGGAGAATTTACTTGAGCAGGTGTATCCCGTTCAGTGTTGCTGGCACGTTATAGCGCCGCATGTACTCGTGCATCTCGGGAAAACTCTTTTTCACGTAGTCTTCGGCACTGCTTTCTCTCACTGTGGCAAATCGAAATCCCTGCGAGGGATGGTGCAACTGCAAGAAGGGTAGTGGAGTTATTCAAGCTTTAATATCAGACCCCCCCACACAAACGAATCCCCACCACCCGTTTACTTCAGACGGCTATTGATTTCCCAAGGTTACACAACACTTTCTACCTTCTTAGAATACCTGCATTAAAAAGTATACCAAATGTTGTCTTGTTTAACTCATTCACTGTCAAAGCCTGTAACCCGATAAGCTTCCCACTGTTGTCACCGCTGACCCCATTAAAGGTTAAGGTGACAAATACCTTCGGGTCATGGATCCCTGACAACTGCTCATAGGTCTTCTCGCCAACCATGACCGCCGCCAGATTGGCAGTGTAGGTGGACAGGCAGAAGAGACAGAAAATGGCCCAAAGGTTCATCAGCAGACGACCCGTCCAGCACTTTGGGGGCTTGATGGCAACGGTTCTTCCAAAAAGGATGGCGTAGCACACGTTGAGAGCCGAGGAGAAGGAGAAGACGCGATCTCGGTTGCGTCCTCGTGGCGTCATCCCAAATGGGCTGTGCCACTCGTACAGAGTCAGGAAGATGGCGGTGACGTGGAGGGAGACAAAGATACCGAGCCACATTGACCAGTGGAGAGGCCACATGAAGGCCCCGATGGGTGCTGCCGTGTCTCGGGTGCGCACCTAAACACACAAGTTCAAAACCAACTCTTAGTAATTTCTCATCGTCAGATCATTCCAACTGGATTGGCTCCCGTTCCTGAAAGCTTTTCGGGTTTCTGTTCCTTTTACAATGCTGTTCATTATACAAGCCGACATTGTTGATTTCCATTGGAAAATCTGACCCACTTTAAGGCCCGCTCCTTAAAAAATTACTGTTTAAAGCAGATTGAATCCCACTTGAATGACGACATGAAGTACAGGATTTTCCGGACTATAAAGCGCACCGGATTACATGCAGGCGCATCTTCAATGAATGACATATTTTAAAGCTTTTTTTCCATATACAAGGCACACTGGATGATTATAAGGTGCATGGTCAGCTTTTGAAAACTTTGAAGGCTTTTAGGTGCACCTTATAATGAGGAAAATATGGTAAATTCGGATGTATACAATGAGCCTTCAATGAATGACATATTCAAACCTTTTCCATACACAAGGCGCACTGGATTATAAAGCGCATGGTCAGCTTTTGAAAACTTTGAAGGCTTTTAGGTGTACCTTATAATGCGGAAAATACAGTAAATCCGGATTTATGCGCTGAGTTGTCAAAAAGACTTATTGGAATGAACAGATTTGTGAGGATATGGACCTCCTATCCCAGGAAAATGTAACTTTCCTTTCTGTAAGAGAAGACGAAGTAACTGGCTGCTTCCGTCAGTCCCCGGGTTTAAATCAAATCATTGCCGTAATAAGGTGACGAGATAGATAAAGAAGGTGGAGGATTTTAAGTACTTGGTGTCAACTGTCCAGAGCAATGGAGAGTGTGGAAAAGAGGTGAAGAAGTGTGTCCAGGCAGGCTGGAGCGGCTGGAGAAAAATGTCAGGTGTGATGTGCGATAGAAGGGTTTCAGCTAGGATGAAAGGAAAAGTGTATAAAACAGTGGTGAGACCAGCCATGATGTTTGGACTGGAGACGGTGCCACTGAAGAAAAGACAGAAAGCAGAGCTGGAGGTAGCAGAGCTGAAGATGTTGAGGTTTTCTTTGGGAGTGACCAGGTTGGATAGGATCAGGAATGAGTATATCAGAGGGACAACTCATATTCGAGGCTTTGGAGAGAAAGTCAGACTGAGATGGTTTGGACATGTCCAGAGGAGAGAGAGAGTGACTATATCGGGAGAAGGATGCTGAGCCTTCAACTGCCAGGCAGGAGACCGAGAGGAAGACCAAAGAGCAGGTTTACTGACGTTGTCAAAGAAGACATGAAGGTAGCTGGTGTGAGAGAAGAGGATGCACAAAACCGGCTTAGTTGGAGGACACTGATTCGCTGTGGCGACCCCTGAAGGGAAAAGCCCAAAGAAGAAGAAGACTCTCAGCAACGTAAGCATGCAATGTGGGGATGATGACTCCAAATAATAATGAGTCTGATTTGTTATGTTTGTAATAAGGTGACCGTTCAAATCTCATAAGGGGGGATTGGACAGCATGTCGTAAAAATCCTTACAGACAATGACCAGTCGCTCAGTATGGCTTGAGATGAGGTCAATGAGAGAGAGAGAAGGATCAAAGAGTAAACAGAATAACGATGAAAAAGAGACAACTGACCAGAATTCCCAGGCTGGTGGAGAAGAAGGGCGAGGTGAAGTCAATGACTTGGCTTCTTGCGGAGTTAATACTGAAAGACGTCACGGCCAGGTGAGCAGCACCACTTCGCAGGTCACCCACTAATCCCGTCCAGCGGCCATTTTTCAAGCCTCCGTATTTCCCATCCCCAACGATGTAAAGGTCAAAGCTGAATCCCATGTCCTCCGCCACTTTCTCCAGCAAGTCAATACAATAACCATAGCAGCATTTCTTTGCGTCCGTAGGGACGGATCCATTCGGTCCGGCAAGATTTTGGAAAAAACTCTGTAAAACCGATGAGTCATTGGTGAGAGGGTCGAGGCACAACTGGCCGGCAGGACACAGGCCGTCTCCATCCACGTCCCGAGTGAAGACAAACGGGTGCTCCACCAGCGTGACCACCCGCAAATGGAGCTTCGTGGGTCTGCGCCAGTCGCCTCCTCCTCCGGAAGCCTGGCGGTTGGTCCAGGCCCCCTGGTCCATCAGAACTTTCCCTCTGCGCCAACGTCCGAGTCTGGTCCAAGTTGGCTGGCCCAGAGGATCCAGCTGGAGGGACCAGATGTAGTGATGGGGCTCGGAGAGGATAGTTTGGCTCTTGCCGTCTCGGAATAGAAAGCCACTCTGGCCCTCAAAGGATGTGTTGGAAAGAAATCTGAAGGGAATGAAACACACGCATCAATTATTTGCAGGAAGAAAACATTTAATAATGAAAACAACCCAAATCCAGAAATGAACTGTCGTACAATATTTTTTTAATTTTTTTTAATTCATGTGTCCACTCCAGTGCCAGGGTTTTTGTCATTTTCACTTAAATTGCAAGACACACAGAAGTTTAGGACTACATACCATTCAATACAGCATATGAAACATTGGACTATCTTCTTTCATCAGAAAAACAAAGTTATTTCCTAAATTATATGAATCTGCAGTTATCTGATCTTGAATTGGGGGCAAAAGGCAAATGCTGCCCTGTCGTGCAGGGGAAAACATTGCCAGAGGTCCGACCAGCGCTTTTTCGACACCCCTCTCGAAAGAAAAACCAAAACCCGTACAAATTCAGGAATGACGCTCCACGTCATGCTTTTCAATTTGCGAATGGCAGTAAATCAGTTCTTTTGAATCCATACATGGCTCGTCACTTATTGTGTTTGTGAACGAGGTAAATTTGTTGTCTATCTGAGCAAATGTAGAGCAACATATATATATATATATATATATATATATATACACACACACCAGTCATAATAGCGGCAAATTAGAATTTTCAGGATTCATATTTTTGGACTACGGAAGGAAGGAAGTACAAAGAGATCATGCATAATCCAGCTGGACGCAACAGGTGCTTATCACCCCCTCCCTCAACACACACACTACCCCCAACCATGACAGTCAACAGGATAAGCAGTATAGAAGCGTCAACAGCGTCAGCAACAGACACAAGCCAATTTCACAGCAAATTCCCAAATAATTGGGCCTTCAGACACCAATGGAGCCATCAGTTATTTGGCGCTCTATTTTAGACACAAATCACCCAAGCGAGACATTGGCCATGGCCCGAGTATGCCATACCACGCTGGAATCCAGATAACGGGTAGTGGCATCACCACACAAGTGTCATGGGGAAATTTGACCTCATTTACCCACATTTTTACCTCAATGAATCATGAATGCTAATCTCTCATCCCGGTTTACTCACCGGCTGCATTTTACCTCTTGAGATACAAAACAGAAGACTGCAAATTGGCTGGTTAGCTTAAATGTCACATTGGTACCTTGTACACGGTACGATAAGCAAATGAGAAAGCTGGCCCGATTCCTTTGTGTGAAAGTGAGCGTTACAGCAGAGGACAGAGCGTGGCCCTATATATGATCACGCCATGCCTCTCAGTGAACCGATGCTACAGGCTGTCCGAGAGTGTCGACCTCATCCTTTCTAGCACATCAGCCGACAGAACAATCAAGTCCATTTCCTGATTCCCCAAACTCCAAAATTTGACCGCAAAAAGGTTTATTCTGAAAGAAAAAAGTGTCGTACAATTGTTGACATTGAGGCGGTGTCCACTCAAAGAAAGAGAAGAGCTGAGTCGGTAGACATTTTAGAAGATGGCCTCTCACAGTTGTCTCTTTCATTTCTGACGCCTGTCCTGATTTGGCTGTCTTATGCAAGTGACATACAGCCCCCCCCCCCAAATAAATAAAATAAAATAAAAAATGGCTCCTTGGCTGACGCGTGTGTGGCAAAAAAAAACTAACAACAGCAAATTGCAAACTAAGAACAGAATTTTGAAAATAAAATGAAAAAAAGGCAGTTTAGCATGGACTACATCAAAGTCAGTTTTCACTTCTGGAGCAAATTTCCAAAAGCTCAGATAACTCCAGACCCATACAGCTTAGGAATGAACTCATTCTTTATGATGAAAGAAGAGAATCTAAGCTTTCTTACACTGCATTGAAAGTTGATGTCGGCCTAAAAGTCAAAATTCTGTGGGTCCTGAAATTCGAGTGATAATGACAAAAACCCTGGCACTGGAGTGGAGACATTTTTGCATTTTGTTTATTCTCTCAATTATTTGACTTGCTCTCCTGTCTTTTGTTTTACCTCCACGGGCTTTGAACAGGACGCCGCTTTGTAGCACCTTCTACTTATTCGGCTGATCTGATTGCTGAGCACCAAGTGGCGCATCGTTGGATGCTAATTCACTTGCTCGTGTGGGAAGATTCTTTCAAGTCACATCGCTTAGCGTTATGACGAGGTGGGGTGGGGTGTCAAGTGGGGGTCGAAAGGGGCACTGTGTACACCACAAGTAGCAAAAACTGTCATCACAGCGCTCCAGGTTCTTCAAATTACTTTGAGCAAGACTGCACATATATGTATATTTCATTTTCTTGATCCTCCGCCCCCCAAATAAAAATTAGCGTATTTTCCGGTGTATAAGGTGCACCCAAAAGCGTTAATTTTCTTCATATTACGCTGCGCCTTATACTTCGGTGCAGCGCAAAATATGGTAGTTTCACGCAACTGTCTGACTGCATTTTTGAACAGCTAACTCAACGTTTCTTCTTCATTGAATGTTACGAGAAAAAGAAGAACTGTCAACAAAATGCATTATTCATAGCTTTGATTTACATTTACACAGCGTGTTGAAGCCATGGAAGCCACAGCTCACTTCTAATCAAACGTGACGTTGTCAAAACCATCAAAAAACATATTTTGGACACGAGTCCACGATCAAAATGGGATTCACTGTTACGGGGGGACACCCTGAACCGATTGCCAGCCCATCGTAGTTTAGTTAAGCTAAACAAGTACATAGGATCTTGATTAATGCTAAGGTTAAAAGAATACTGCCAAAAACGATGCGCTCATCGTTGCTTGCAGCTCCAACATTTGACCAATATTCCTCCTCCTTTGTCGACTCCTGAAATGGATTTTTTTTCCCAACTTTGCAAGCAGTCAACACCTGTTGGCCTCTCATCTGTCACACACTATGAAATGCGTGGCTTCAACTGTTTCCTCTGAAACATCTGATACCTTGACGCCATGATTCATGACTTCCTTCATTGCAAGTGTCAAAGTCATGATGACACATGCCTGACAGGAAAACGGCAGTTTTTTTGGGAGTAGTTGTTACGTGAACTTACACGCGATAAGGCCATATCATCTTTTCGGCTAGCATGGCAGCAGGCCATGCTAGCTATCTGATCTGTTCTTTCTATGTGAATGGTGTTTGTATATGCAAATGAAAGTGACACCAATCCATAATTCATAAGATTCTCCAATTGGAGTCATGTTAATAAAGACCTCATTTCCTCAACCTTTCTTCCCGGAGATGATCCCCGCTGCTGATTCAGTTGTTTTTTAAGGGGATTCTCAGCAGGAAAAGGCACACTGTGATTGTATAATTCAGCGGCTTCTTCATTCCACTTTCTCATCAAAGTGACACGGACTTGATTGGTGCAGATTAGCAACCGATGCTTCGGGTATCGTGTGCCGTTGCAAGTTTCTCACTTGAAATATAAATGGCAATATGCGGTGCACGAAATATTCAGAGAGGCTCGGGCGTGTGCCGCAATCTTGATTCTCTACTGTCATTTTTTTTTTTTAATTAGAACCGAATTGACGCCTGCCATTCCCATTTCCCCCCCTCTGTACTTCACTTTGGGTTGCTTTGTACCGTTTGCGTCATTATGGAAATTCTCCTTAGTCCCTCGTTTGCCATTGCATGAATCAAAGTCAATTCACCTCTATTCCTAATCGCATTTTTCAGCTCTATACAATAACACTGTCAAGAAAAGCGGTTGGAAACGCTGCCCGTGCTAGAATTGTTGTTTCGCTGTAAGTGCTTCGACCTGCCGCTAAAACAGCAACGCCGCGACAGACTCTGGTAATGGCTTAGCCTTTTTATTGGCTCCCCTGAACAGCTTTTGCCCCCAAAATGTAATGGTTCCCCCTTCGCTCTCACCTGGGTCTTCTTCCAACAAAAGCAAGCTATAAAAAAGGTGTAAACAACCCTGGGGGAAGCAACACTACATCTCTGCCAAGCACTAAATAGAACCATTTACAATCCGATTTAGTCTCGTTCGTGGAAACAAAATAGTCTAAGTCACTTAAAGAAAGACAATAGTAATTATGCTCAGCTTTGAAGTCGCTATTCACCAACCCGAGTTTATTTGTCTCCTTCAGATTCATCAAAATTTACCAAATAATTATGAAGACAAAGCTCCAAGAACATAATAATGACACTTGAAATAAGTGAATGACCAAATGGTACTGATTATCTTTCTTCACAACAAATATGCTTGAATTTAATCTCGATCAGTGTTGCAATTACAATATTCTGATAGACAGGTAACATCCGACTTACGACCGAGTTCCGTTCCGAGCAAACGGTCGTAAGTCAAAATGAGCGTCAGTCGAAATACATTCAAAATGTTGAATAGAGACACGGAGGCTAAATGACTCTCAAACTTCTCCATCTGGTGCCATCACACAGTCGATTGTTGTGCGAGAGTGAAATGCTGGCTGGCCAAAATTGTCGTACGCGTTGCCGGCCTGCTAGCGCGTAGCGGTGCCAGGCGTAGAATTAAAATTTTTAAAATAGGGTCTGGAGGTCGTGGTCGTAAGTCAAGGCGGTCGCAAGTTGGATGTTACCTGTATAAATAAAGGTATTGCATAGTTCTGGCCAGACGAAGAAAAATGCGACATACTCGAGTGGCAAGAGTTTAGGTTGATCGTGAGTGTTTTGCACCCCTGCGTTCTTGAAAATGGTCATCCGCAGGGGTCTCTTCTAAGTGCCGTTTTATTTATACGCATCTTGTGTCAAACTGTAACTGATCCTAAATTTCAGTGCTCTGCAAATAACATTTTGTATTACTCATCTTGACGTCACAGTGACAAAAATTCCTCCGGTGACAGTTCCTTACCTCGCCAAGTAATCCCCTGAGCTTCCATTACTCTGCTGTACGTCCATACAATTTGTCGTTCCAGGAATGAGCGCGAGAGAAGGATTCTGCTGGGCGGCGCTTCCAATAGCCCGTGTCACCAGCTCCAAAGAATCCTGGACGTAGGTATCCAAAGACGGTGACGCCATGACACCGTGAGCCAAGAGACCGAGGGGTAGTCCATCTGTCCTCAACTCAGCCACGTCCTGGCCATCCCCCAAGATCCAGTGGAATTCTGGAAGCATCATCCGAGTGGCCATCGCCCACAGGCGGCGTACCTGGCGAATGTCGCACCCAAACGTCACCACGCCAACTGTGGACGAAGGCTCTCTCAGGGCCTCCAACTGCCGCATGAGAGCTTGCTGCTGCTCCGTTTTGGCGGAAGGAGTCGAAGACAAATGGTGGGAAAATGTCCAGGATGACAACTCTGCTCCTGTTGTGAGACTTAAAGCACCTCCCGAGTTCGCTAGTGGAGACAAAGTTGTCAAGTTGACAAAAGCGCCCAGGTGGAAACGGCTGTTATTTTTGACGAGGAAAAGAAATGGGCTTATGTCCCATTCCTGGCATAGCAACACATTGATGTCCCACCAGCCATTCATCATCAGAAGCGAGTAGAGAAGAAAGGGCGTCGGGGCCTCCTCCGTCCTCATGGCCATTTGGAAATGAAGAGGATTCTGATTCAAGACAAAAACGACAAATGTAAGTACAGATGAATTTGTATGAGGAGACAAACATATTTAAAAGTCAAACGAAGCAATGTGCTTTTGGAGTTGCATGTGAGGTAGACAGATGAGAAAGAGTGGGAGAGGACTGTTTTTGGCAATAAAGATGATTCTGATTCTATCCCTGGCCCTGATTGCCTCATTAGCTCTGGTATCACCTCATTAGCACGGTTAAGGGTTTTACTGTTTTCCAAAAATGGCTTCTTTGACTCTCCTCTTTCAAACCATCTATTTTCTTTAGCTAAGATTTTAACCTGACTGTCGTCAAACGAAGTCTCGATGATGGCTGAAGAAAGCCTTTCCTCATGAACTAATGCTAATGGCGGACATAAAATGGCAGAGGGGGTCATTTGGGGGTTAAAGTATGGGAAATGGCATCCAGGAAGCGAGCGATGGGTACAAGATGAGGCATCAACAACTGATGGAGTGAAGTGAATGAGGAGATTTGTCTTTAGATGCTTGATGAATCCAGCAATGGAATGAATGACTTTCCTTCTTTCAATTTGTTCCTTGAGAGCAGACACGGAGGTGAAGAGAATGGATTTTCAACCTCCACTTACTTGCTCCTATGAATATCATTAGTCACATCACAAGTTACGCAACATGTATGTATTGCAAAAAGAGAAAACACAAAAGAATGGATTCAAAAATAGAGTTCAGATATTTTATATCTTCCATTTTGCGGGGTAAAGGAGTGAGTTCACCTTCAAAATCCCTTTTTTATGTTATGTGTTAAAACAGTCAGTATGCGTGCTAAATCCGAACTAAGCCCTGGCTCGTGCCTTTAATTTTATATTTTTATTTTATTGTATTTTAATTCTAAAATACCCCCTGGTATCAAGAAGGGAACGATCTGTACGTGGTTCGTGTAACCGTCTAGCGCCTGCATGATAGAATGAAGATAGGCCTCCTGTCTTCATTTCCCAAAATGTTTGAAGTTCATCACCCATCAGCCAATGATTCCACTGTTGTGCTATTATAAAAGCTGCCAAGTCTGAAGAAGATGAATACGTGCACACTGATACACCTTGTACACACTGTAGCGCCGCCTCGGGATGGGCTTTTATCTTCAGTATTGACCTCTGTACTTTTCTCTCGGGGATGTGTCGAGCGCTTCAACGATTAATTGATTTGTGTACAATAGAAAGATGAGGACTTTATTATGGTCAATTAATACCATGTCCGCCAGTTACGTTGGCAATTCAAAGGTCCACCAACTCAAAGATTCCACGTGCATTTTTGAGTGTCAAATGTACCAGTTATATTTTAGAGATGAAATTAGCATATTTTTCGGAGTACAAGGCGCACCCCCAATGAATGGTGTATTTTCAAACTTTTTCCAGATAAAAGGTGTACCGGACTGTAAGGTAAACCTTCAATGAATGAAAACAAGTTTTCCAAATATATTATATAAATACATCAAAGTTTTCCAAATAAGGCACACCACGTTATAAGGCGCGACAGTAGAGGCTCGGGGTTCCGCACTACTTACAGTATATGGGGGAAAATGGAGTCAGTGGCTGCTGACAATATTTGCAAGACCTGTTGTGGCTCAATATTATATCACTGTACTGTACTGTATAAGGCGCAGGATCATTTTTTTGAAGAAAATTAAAGCTTTTGAGTGCGCTTTATACACGGGAAAACACGGTAGTTCAAGATGTTGAGACACATGAGACTCTCAATCTATACACCGTGGAACGGAATGACTCGAATGGTAATTTATTGCACGGTATCATCCATCCTGACTCGGACACATAAACGTAATTGATTTAGTGCACACTCTATGCACAGTCCTAAATTGCTCTGACGTCCGAGTCATTGCACAACACCAGGAGAGGCTCTGATATTTTGTGCACACAGATCAAATTAAAACACATCTACGCGCATGCACGCACTGGATAAATGGATGATATGAATGGATGAACGGATGATGGACACAAGTGGATGTTTGATGTCTAAAATTGACGTCAAGCAATCGTGTTGCGCTATGCACAATGCGACGTGGGAGAACGGCCACGGAACCCCGGAGAGGTGAATCATTGGTTGTATTGACCAAGGCGATTGATAGGTTGTTGTTGGATGGGTGGTCTATTCATCCAACGATTAATCTAACCTTTTGCATGTAAATCCTTCACCCATCCAGCGAGTAACCAATCCTGATAAGTGAATATTTACTGTCTCCTGTCATGCACCCATCACATCGTCTATCGACGTAGTGACAATTTTGCCAATGATCCAGCCAGTAATAAGTTCAACTTTCCAGTCGTCCGCTGTCAGCAAGTGGATGATGGATGGACGGTAGAAGTGAAAAGGATTAGTGGACACTAATGTGTGGATGTATGATGACTGGATGGTGGCGACACAACGGGAGGATGGAAGTGACAATGGGAATTAATGGATGGAGCAGACACGGTTTGGAGAGTGGATTGATACAATATATGGATGACATTGTGGATGGCTGGATGGATGAATGAATGAATTGAATGTTGAATGGAAGGATGGATGATGGAATGTTTAATGGAAGTATGGATGGATGATGGAATGTTTAATGGAAGGATGGATAGAATGATGGATGGATCGAATGTTGAATGAATGGATGGATGATTGATAGACGGACAGATGGATAGACGGACAGATAGATAGATAGATAGATAGATAGATAGATAGATAGATAGATAGATAGATAGATAGATAGATAGATAGATAGATAGATAGATAGAGATTTATTTTTTCTGGATCGAATTCGAGCTTTGCCACTGCAGTCTGAAATAACAGATCTTGATGAACAGATCTTGAACAGATGTTACATATACGTAGTTGCCCAAATGATCAAGATAGATGCATTTTGGCTATATTGGTTGTGCACCCACGTGCACATGATGTTCACTACTCAACTTGTGTTCGTTCTATTAATATTGTTTTTTAATTATTTTTTAAATTACTTGGCTTTGACGCTGAAACTCTGTGGGGAGAACGCTGACGACCGGCACCCGAAGTGCTTGGGACACAAAGTCCAACTTGACGAAGTCGTCCCGGTTCCGAGGAAAGGACACCACCGCGGAGATGCCCTGCACGACTACCGTGTGACACACGCTCTCCACAAACGACAGCGGGTCTTCATCCTCGGGGCTGCCCGGCGAGGCGAAAGAGAAAGCGGGGAGCTCGCCGAGCCCCGAAGCGACCGCCATGACGAGCTCCAGCGACAAATTGAAGGGAAGAATCCCAGCTCGGTTCACGGCCTCCGCCGCCAGCAGGACGGACTCCCTGGGCGCAAAGAAGCCGCGATGCCACGACGCCTTCTCTTCTCGCCGCCGGCCGTGGATTTTAGCCCGACTTCCACCGCGCTGGCCGGAAGCGGAATTTCGACTCCGAAGGTTTCGGAACTCGGACGCGGCACTTTGGGGGAACTGTTTGCCCGCAGGCGCTCGCGCGTCTTTGGAGTCCGGTGCGTTATTCCAGACATCGGAAATGCCGCTGTCGGGCAAGAAGCGAGGATGCACATGCAGAACCCCCACTCGAACCGTGTGGCCGATCCGCTTTAGAACCTGGCACGGCTGCGGGTGCGAGTGAGAGCAACGCGGAGAAAAGACAATCGCGCACACCAGGAAACACAGAAAGGAGCCGCTGGCGTTTCCTCTCTTCATCTTCAACAGCCCCATCTTCACCGTCCCCGAACTTAATCCGAAACCCGACTGAGCTCCAGATGTTCCAAATTGAGGCACCCCTGCATTGACGCCCCTCCCGGGCTCCACCGTGTCGCCCTGGCGAGTCTCTCAGAGCAACCGCAACCACGGATCCAGTTGCAGTTCCACGTCCTGAAGCGCGTCCAGCTCCGGGGAAAGTTGCGCGTACCTCCAAACACTCCAACAGCAAGCGGGAGCCGCGCGCAGTCAAGCGAATCTCCCCCAAAGTGGCCTTTTTCATCTCACAAGATTCACATCATTCAAGGCAAGTGAACAGATTGTGCCATCGAAAAAAGAAAAAAATAAACAGGCTATGAGAGACAAAATATGTCCACTGGGTCGCCACAAACATCTTCCAAAAGAGTGAAATCCTCCTTTGGCGGAGAAAGACAAAAACAAGGCCATGATCGTCCAAAAAAGCCTCAGCGTGTATTAAAAGATCACGACAGATGTTTTCCGCTGCGGATGAAGGGCGTGTGGACACGTTGAAGTCCAAGACAACTACTGGCACCGGTGCGGGCACGAGAGCGCAGTGGATTGGCTCTCTTTGCAAGGAGCTTTAACCCTCTATTGGCGCTACCTCGAGCCCGTGTCAGGAAAACCGGTGAAAATGAGATATACCCGATGCCCCCTACCCATTTTTTAATTGGCACACCTGGTTTTGAGACACCCAGTCACAAACGCTCCCTCTGAACCTTGGACCAGTATTAACTTGGTGTTCAGGGGGATCATGTTATGCGCCGATGTGCAACGGCCGCTGCTTGGAACTGAAGCGGATTTACGTGGCAAGATGTGAGACAATCTCTTTTTCGTTAATGGATGCTACAGCTTTGGGTTTTCTTTCAATATTTAGATTGTAGCACACGTGTTCCACTTTGATGTCCTTGATACACTGGTGAAAAGGAGGCTTTGATCCTCATCTTTCGTCTAGAATTGCTTCATGCAAGAAAGAGGGTGCAGAAAGTGCTTCAGATTGAATGACTGTCTGTGTCTTTGTTTTTTTGTTGTTGTTTTGACTTCAAGATGGTTCCACAAGAGTTTACAGCAGCTCCTGTATTTTGTTTTTCTACTTCTTCCTTTCCTTTACACTTTCTTTAATCACTTTGCTGCTGTAAAATGTCCATTTCTCCGCTGCAAAACTAATAAAATCTAATCCAATGCCACTCATCAAGTTACTGCATTCGGCACGGTTCCGACCTTCTAACCTCGACCCCTATTCCAATTCTGCAACTCAAGTAGAGCGAGCACAAAAAGGCGAGAGGTGAAATCGAAACAGATGAGACATGAATGCAATGACTATCTCAAAATTATTGGACAGGGTTTTGGTTTATAGTTCAGTCAGTTGTTTTTTTGTGTATAACTGTCAAAATAGTCGAAACCAGGGGTGTCAAAGTCATTGTAGTTCTGGTTTCCTCTGGAAGGCCGTTCGTTATGAATTTGGGGAAGCCATTACAATGTTTCATCTCCTCCACATGTTACATATAGAGCGCACAACAAATTAATCAATAACTACTTTTCAAATCTGAAGTCAAGAATAATAATAATTATTATTATTATTGTGGTTTACATCCAAAAAGATGACATTTTGGATCGGATTTTAGCAAGCATTCTGGAATTTCACAAGTTTGATTTGCTTTCGCGGACCGAAAAAATGATGTGGTGGGCCAGATTTGGCCCCTTGGCCTTGACTTTGACACCAGTGGTCTAAACCAAACAAAAGCATGATGGATGTTTGATGACAGTTCAAAATATGGAACAAAAAAAAAAAGCATATCACCTTTATCTGTTCACTGTTCTTTGTTTTCCCTCTTAATCCCCTCGGAAAAAAAACCTCTGTCTACGTTGTAGCGGTCACCCATTTTAATCCCATCCTCACCCAATTTAATCTCTGGGTCCGTCTAGCCATTTTTTAAGCCTTTTGTGTTCCCTTTTCCTCTTGTCCTGGCCTTTGTCTCACCTGTCACATTTAACACCGTTTCCCCTTTTGTCCAACCTGTGCATTGACTGCTTGAAAATGCTTTGTACTTCCTCACACTAGGTGGCGGTATGCACAGAAGACCACAAAGAAGACCAGGACAATCGCTCCCATTCCACCTGCATGGCAGACCATTGAAACCATTTGGATTCAAACTTCATCCAAAAGACCCCATCCTGGTGAGTCATTTTAAACTTGACATAGCGCTGGGTTCTCCGTTATCCATCTCTTGCTTTATAGTGACTCTGTTGACCTTTTACACCTGTCGCCTTAATTCCACCATGGCTCATTTCCTTTCTACTGGTGTCAGGGCTCATGACCAGATGAAACTTGAAAGCGCATAGAAGGATAAACTTCAAGGTCAGAGCATTGATGTGATGCACATCTGCGCATTTGATCAAAGTGTGGCTCAGCAGAGAAGAACCACACGTATACATCTGCAGGCGGGGGAGCGGTGGGGGCGTGTATATATATTTTAATATATATGTGTGTGTTGTTAGCGGGGTGGTTATATGACCAAAGAAAGGTCTGCGAGTTCTTGGACAGTTCTTTCATGTATAGTATTTGAGCTCCGGGTCTTAAAATGGTGACATTTACAACACCTGGGAGAGGAGATTTTCTGTTGCTTCGCAGATCAGGTCGGCGTAAATAACAGCTTGCAAAGCTATTTGGACAACTCTTGCTTTGCATGGAATCCTTGAAGCAGTTGAGCCGTGAGTAAACAGGCACTTTTAATTGCTTCATCCGTTTCATTGGCTAGCTTTGCGCATGTAACTTTAAAATGACTTTCGGGATTCGCAATGATTTTGTCACAGATGACTAAAAAAAACAAAAATCAAAGAAACATTTTCAGATTTTCTGCCATTTTGTCCTCTGGAGGTTTTTCGCCAAAGTCAGTTAGGTTTTCATTGCTTCAAGTTCAACAGTTTGAACATTTTGAGATCGCTGGCCTGAAATGGTCCCAAACAGAGTCTCCGTTGCGCAATCCCCATTTTCAAAGTCAGCTTTATTGTCAAATATGCTAATATGCATGACATACAGCACAGATGAAATTACTGTCCTCTCGGACCCAGCATGCAAGGCATTTATAATTACTTTAACAAACATCAACATGAAAACGCCAATTTGCCGGGAGAGGGGAGCCGCTGCGTGTTCACGCGCCGCCATCTTGGGGAAAAAAAAATGAAAAAATAACAAATATGACAAGACAAAGACACAGAGTCATTTTAACCTTTCTCCAGCACCAAAATGTGTGAGTTCCTTCCGAGACGGGAACAGTTTATTGACTGGAGAAAAAGTTCACCTTCAGTTTATTCAGTACCCACTTGGGTATTCTAACGCATTCCCTTTGCAACTTTAATCGTTCAGATTTTCTCATTTGAACCAGAAACGAAATGAAAGTTTCCAAGTGCTATGGTGGGATCATTGAATCGTTCATTGGACCGCCGTGGCCGTAATAATCTTCTCCGAGGTCTCTATAATTAACCTGCGAAAGAAAAACTCCAGAGGAAAAAAAGATGGATTAAGTCAGTGTCAGAGATATTCGGTCGGAAACTGTGGACAAAAGCTCGAACACAGGAAGATTGTATGTATGTGTGTGTGTGTGTGTGTGTGTGTGTGTGTGTGACAAGGTACCCGTTACGAAACGATTGACGTCAATGCAAACAAACGTCAAAGTAAAGCACTCCAAATTCCCTTTGACTCTTCCTGACGTGATGAAAATTCCTCCAATTTAGATTCCGACACAAACCGCTCTTCAGCCGGCAGCCTTTGCAGCTCAAATACCACCGCGGGGGGCGCAGAATCGCTGGCGTTGTGTCACGAGGGTCGGCGGCGTGAAGGTTGAAGAGAGCTCGAGAGGTTACTGCCGCTTATCGTTTGGGCGTCAGTTGGTCTTCTTTCTCTGGAGGCTTAGCTAAACACTGCGTAGAAAACTGTAGAGATAAGCACACCCGGATTTTCATGCACACCTGCTTCCGGCTGTTAGCTTGAACCATAGCGATGCACAACATTTCAATAAAATCGCTAATATCGTGGGTGGAGTCTTACTTTCTTTGCATCTTCTTCATATTTTTTCCCTGGATGGTTCTTCTTCTTCTTCTTCTTCTTCTTCTTCTTTTTCTTCTCTCTCACCCGCAGCATCAGCATGATTTGCCACAAGAGGTCAGGTGTTAATATGATTTCCTTGCTTGCAGATTCTGCACTCACCATAATCTCACAGAGGCACTCTTGCCAACTCAGTCTGCTATTTTGCAGTACCTGTTTCCTCATCCGGCAGGCGCAGACTGAAACCCCGAGAGAAAAAATGGGTTACATAAATGGTGGACGTAGTCACTTTCGGCCATTAGTTTCGCTAGAGTCGACACTTCCACCCCTTTAACTTTAAGAGAATATGCATCAGATATATCCCAGAAATCAATCAATATATTGCATTGAAGAAATATTTTGCAGTGTGGCAACCACGTGGGGGGATTCACACATGCCTCCAGTCGCAAAACACGCATGGCAGATTCAATGACTGATCAACTCTATGAGGATGCGCTATGGAAAAAAAAATGGTCGTATGGATATTTGACATGTCACAGACGGTTTAGCGCTTCACTTGCCTGACTTGCGGGCAATGTGAGTTCAGTTCCAACTCAGTGACCGTGTGAATGTCAGTCTGAATGTGCCTGTCTGTACGTGCCCTGTGATTGACGGGCGACCAGTACGGCGTGTAGTCGTCTGTCTTTCGCCTCGAGTCAGGTGGGATAAACTCCAGCTCCATGAAACCTTCAACGGAATGCGCTATGAAGAAAATGGAAGAAGTGATACATGTATGGTGATGATCTTGACCTAGGTGCCGTTGATGTAAGGAATCTTAAAAGTTTGTGGCTCTCAATCAGCATTTCCAAAATCCTGCTAGCCTGAACTCCTGCACTGTCCCACTTCCATGTATTTGGCCCACATTGATGTACCTTCACTCGCGCTCTCAACTTTTTTCTTTTTGAAATTCCACTGCCACTCCTTCCCACAGTGTAAGAGTGCGGAACAATCAGTTTGGAGTCTCGGAGTGATGATCAGTTTTCTTATCCGCTGAGAGGAATGCATTGGATACATAAAGGTCGGTCGGGAGGGGTGATGAAGCTGATAGTAGTGAGTCACAACCAAGTAGAAATCACGCTGATAAGGGTCCAACCCAAAAGGGGACCTGAGAGAGGGAAGAAGGGATCAGATTTGGGGACAAAAGGCACAGAGGATCGTTGTTTGGTACCAGGTGATTCATAAGGATGGGGGAGCGGGGCTGCACTTCAAAGAGGAGAAATTTAGTGGACTGTAGACAGTTCGAAAGGATGGTGGCTCGAAGGCAGGGCTCGGGAACCTTTTTGACTAAGATAGCAACAAAAGTCAAATACAGGTAACATCCGACTTACGACCACCCATACTTACCACCACAACCTCCAGGCCCTGTTTTAAAAATAAAAATAATTCTACGCCTGGCACCGCGTACGACAATGTTGGCCAGCCAGCATCTCACTTTCGCACAGCAGTCGACCCTGTGATGCCACCGGAGGGAGAAGTTCCGTCATTTTTTTTGAACTCGTCGGGCTTATTTAAAAGGGACGTTTACCTTTTTCAACATGAACGGCCAGTATCATCCAATCAAAATTGCGCTTTCCGCCAACTGCAGCCAAAACAGGAAATGAACAACGAAAAGCGACGATATGTATTTAGTTTTATCGGCAAGCCAGATGCAATCATCAAAAGAGCCAGAGATGGCTTGCGAGCCATCGGTTCCCGACACCTGCTCTAAGGAAAGTCAGTTTCCTGTTTTTTTTTTTAAACATTCCATCGAAACGTCCTTCTGTAATGGACACTCGCACGGATAATAAACACAAGAAGTAGACTGTGAATGATTGCCTCATGGAAGGAAACAAACGCCCTGAGCAATAGATTGACATTTGGGACTGGTGAGCCAAGCAGAAGGCAGTTGATTTAGAGAGCGCACAGACACGGGACGGACCCCGATGATATTTATACTTGGACGCTACTAGCATACACACGTACACTGTATACACTCGTCAAAGCAAAACAAAAAAAAGGTTCTGTCAACTGTGCATGTTTTTGGCACACCTTTTCAGATAACATCAATGTGTCGTTGTCACTAAATCACTCTCCAAAATTCAACGTCATCGGACTTTCCGCCTGGCCTGGACAGAAAAAGCAATCGTCGCATAATTGTCTGAGCTCCTGTTGAATTTCGATATTAACTGTATTTGTCGTCGTCTTCACTTTGTTGTTGTTCATAATTTGATTTGGTGACCTCTGCATCCTCATCAAACTGAAGGATTGCAATCATGTGAACACTGAGAGGAAAGGATAGATTAGAAAGAGCCGTATTGCCGCTCCTTCCCACCAACTGCTGTCAGGCTTCTCAATAATCACATTTCCCCACTGTGGGACGATCAAAGGTTTTCTGATTCTGATTTTGCTTATTTTTTTTTATGTGCTGTTTGTATGACTTTACTGTAGCATAAATATACTGTAGATAATGCCACCGTTTTTCCCAACATTTGCATGCCCACACGTTCCCATCAACAACATGTTGCAATTAACATATTATACGACATTTCTGTTCTGTTTTAAAGAGTAAAAAAAGAAAGAAAACTTAAAATACCATTCGGAGAACATTGCAAAGCACTGTTGAGTAGGCTGTGTATTATCTGCACTGTTTTTTTGGCCTCCTGCTTAATTTAAATGTTAAGGAGCCCCTTAGGTGACGTGGAGAAGAAAATGCGTTATGTGGCAAATTTTGCAAGGCAACGCAAAACAGTGTGGGAAGGCATTTTTTGTTTTACTTCCACTTTTTTCTGTATTGTCATTTCAAGTACTAATTGGCAAGCGTGACCCCCAAACGTTGAGTAAACACTTTCAGAGTATTAAAAAATGTATACAATAAGTTGGACTCATAGGATAGGTTACGATGTCATGATATGGCGATATTTTACAGCTAAAAAAATAAATGATAAGTGAACGCTCTGCAGTTGTTTGTGCAAGTCGTTGTCTGGCTTCAAAGGTTGTTTGCTTCTGACATCTACTGGCCATTACAGAAATTGCTAGGTCATTCTTTTGGGTTGACCACAGTGAAAATATTGCAGGATGGGTTAAAAAAAAAGCTTTTGTAAATGGCCGTATTTTCCGGTGTATAAGGCGCACCCAAAAGCCTTCATTTAATTCAAAAGATGACCTTGAGCCTTATACGGTGCGCCTTATATGTGAAGTCATATTGAGCCACAACAGGTCAGCAGCCACTGACTCCATTTCCCCCTGTAGTAGTGCGTAACCCTAGCCTCTAGTGCAGCGCCTTATAATGTGATGCAAATTTCCCCATTGTGGGACGAATAAAGCTTTTCTGGTTCTGATTCTGATGCGGCTTATATTGTATTTGGAAAACTTTTATATCTGTATATATATTATTTCAAAAACATTTTGCATTCATTGAAGGTGCGCCTTATAGTCCGGTGCGCCTTGTATATGGAAAATGTTTGAAAATACACCATTCATTGGGAGTGAGCCTTATCCTGTAATGTGATGTGCCTCATATATGGAAAACTTTTATATATGTATTTATATATTATATTTGGAAAACATTTTTCATTCAATGAAGGTGCACCTTATAGTCCGGTGCGCTTTGTATATGAAAAAAGGTTGAAACTATGGTATTTGGAAAGTACAAGTACACTTTTACCACTGCTCAGCTACAAAAGTCCATTCAAACATGTTTTTGCTCATTTTTGTAGCCAAAATATGAACACTACCCCTCAACAACAGTTAACTGAATACGAAAATAAAAATGTATGACCGTTTCAAGCTGAACTTTGTCGATGGCGAGACACAAGCTGTTTTGAGCAATGTGCTTCGAATTTAAGGACAAAATGTCAACGGCATCATCCTTGCATATAAAATGGCTCCTGTTTTGCATACCTTGTTATGCTTGCGGCCATGAAATCACATCATTGCCACAATGGCGGAAGGCAGCGGCACAATTAAAGAGCAATGGTCCAAATCTTCAACTTGATGTCAGTCGCTCTGCCGAATAACTTCAGTGATCATCAACTCTCCATATGACTAAATAACAAGCAGCAACAATAAAACAGCCCGCTGGGCACTATAAGGTTTTTGCTTTTAATGTAGATCATAAATGCAATTGATTGATCATTCTTTCAACCAAATGGGGGCGCTATGAGTACACGGTTGCATTTGGATAGTTTCATCCTTGCTTTCCAATCTTGACGTTCATGTTTTGGGAATGTGGGAGGAAGCAGGAGGACCGAGGGAACACCCACATAAGCACCGAGAGAACTTGGCAAGACAGGAACAATCAAGCCTGAAAAAATCACATCCTGATCCCACATGCGATATTAGACAAAATTATGATTAATACGACTCTGAATGTAGCCTTATTTGATTTATAGGCAGAATGTGTTGGATTAAATGACTTATTGTTCATTCACTATCATTTAGCCAGTGAATTCAAATGATATTGTGATATCATGTGTGAATTTACCGGAAATCTTTCAATTGTAAGGACTTCTCTGGGATAATGATGCTGTGGGTGATGGACACTTGGGGACAGCCAGAAGTCAGCCCTGTGGGTAGAAAAACATTCAGAACGACAGCGGCAACTGTGCGCTAGATACGGCTAATTAAGGACATCAATGCACTAATCAGACCTCGGCTTCATCGTTGTCTGCGCTTTTGATGGAGTTGACCCAGAAATTAATCGCATGCGTTGACAATGGGATTCATAGATGGTGGACACATTTCCAGTCAATTTTAGCCTTCACATTTGCATTCTCAGTTAGGTACATAGGAAGTAAAAAAGGAAGAAATATATATATATATATATATATATATATATATATATATATATATATATATATATATATATATATATATATATATATATATATATATATATTTTGATGGAAGTGTGCCGCTCTTAACTGGGATTGAATTGTTTGTAAAAGCACAAAAGACAAGCGGCTAAGAACAGAAAAGATGAAATAGCCTCATCAATATTGATATCCATGCAGCTCGGCCCGGGTTCAAATCAATTTCAGGCTTTGTTGGCATGACTATTGTTTGTCTCACATGGACGATGGCCAAGGCGCAAAATGCATACCATATATATATATATATATATATATATATATATATATATATATATATATATATATATATATACGGTACACGTAGCGTCATGATAAGAAGGCATTCCCGTTGTGTCTTGCTGATGACGGCGTTCATGTGTGCAAGTGAAGCGAAAATGACAACGTCGGCAAAAAGCAAACGAGACGAACCATACCTCCAGCTCATCCAAAGACCAAACCAGATAACACCAAAAGAAATATCACATCCAGAAGTCAATATTTTATCAAGATAAAGGCGGAAGGTGGCGACGGAATATGGATGAGGGTGATGGGAATAAAACTAAAATAAAAATGTGATAATGTGGGCTAATGTATTCATCCGGCATGCAAATAGTGTGACATATAATGCTCTTATCTGTAATTATATTAAGCAGCGTTTTTGTGTAACTTGTTTATTTTGCTCATGCTCGGGTGACAAAGTACATGTTTGCATGCGTGTTTGACCTGCCCGTTGGGGGAGCGCAGCTATGATGAGGAGACGCGTATATGCAAAAAAAAATAATCAAAAATGACATGGCTGTATAAGTGTGTGCATGGACGTTCAAGCGTCTGTGTGTTTGTGTACACTATCAGCAGCCATCTTCCTTCCTCCTTCACAATATTGTGATGTTTTTATCCTTGCGCGATTGCTCCACTTCCTCTGAGCCAAAACACGCAGCAACTGTCTGGAGGCGCAGCGCCAGCCTCCATAAAACATGAGCGCGCACATCCACCCCAGCAAACAGACGCTGGCCGCGAGTCGCACATCAAGACGCGCTCGCTCAGGCCGCGTTTACACTGCCGTGAACACCGACGCTCGCTAAGTGGAAGTTTGCACGCAAACATGGCGGCCAGGAGAGTTACCTCAGGCCAGCTGACATCTGGAAAAATCAACCTTCCTTTTCTCTTTTTGACCATTGTTACGGCAGTGAAGTTTCATTCATTAGCGCTCAGTCCTTTCATCGCCAGTCGTGGGCATTTTGACCTTTTGACCTCCACAGCACAAATGAATGAGAGTAAATCATTCACTGCCAATCACAAACTGATTCGGGAATTGCAAATATGGCGTCGAGCGCCATTCTCCAAATTGTTTGGGTTTTATTTTTTTCACACTTGGGTGCCGATAAAGCATTTTTTGTTTTCCACAAGGGGGCAGCATTTTCCTGTTTTCCATGTTCCAGCTTCAGCTGTTGTTCGAGAGAGGAAGAGGAAGAGAGAGAGACTCATTTCCACTCAACCTTTTTCGGACTTCACTCCTATAAAATGAACTTTGCTAATTAGTAGCACCCATGAAAATTGGACTTCCATGAATGTATGCGTTATCGCTTGTGCCGTATTTCATGGTCTGGCTGAAGGGGAGATCAAGCGTGGAGTGACGTTTGCACTCTTTGATTGAAGTGTCGTGCAAAATGAAAATGGAGGCAGAGCTGATGAACTTTGCCACACACAGTTCCGTATTTTGCGCACTACACATAAAAGCCTAGAATCTCTTCCAAAAATGACCATGCGCCTTATAATCCGCTGCGCTTTATACAGGTTACATCCGACTTGCGCCCATCTCGACTTACGACCACGACCTCCAGACCCTCTTTTTACAGTTTTAATTCTACGCCTGGCACCGCAACGCGCCAGCAGGCTGGCAACGCGGACAACAATTTTGTCCAGCCAGCCAGCATCTCACGCTCGCACAGCAATCGACCGTGTGATGGCACCAGAGGGGGGAGTTTGCCAGTCGTTTAGCCTCCGAGTCTCTAGTCCACATTTTGAATGGATCTCGACTTATGACCATTTGGTCGGAACGGAACTCGGTCGTAAGTGGGATATTACTTGTACTGTATATGGAAACACGTTTTAGAATGTGTTAGTCGTTGAAGGTGCGCCTTATAATCCGATCTTCCGGAAAATACAGCAGAGTAAACAAATAGTGATTCATGACTCCAATTCAACTATGTGGGTATTTCTGAAACCCCCAAAACTTTGTTTGTGAGTTGCTAATCCCTTCTGAGCGCCGGGGCGAAGAAACGGATTGCTTGCCAAACTGAAAATAGTACAAATCTACGTTTGCCTACGGGGCGCTTGTGTGGGTGGGAGCTCGTACATTTGGAGAACCCCATCCCACACCCAGATTTGAACCCGCATTGTTCAATGATATTCTGATTAATTTGTTCTTTTTTGTCCCATAATATCTTTCGTTTAGGAGTGTGCGTCTGTTCGGACATCTGCTTTGCCATTCTCCGAATGGCTTTACAATACATTTGAATTGGACCGAAGGCACCCCTGTGTCAAATTGGGATTTTTTGGGATATCCTTGGCTGGGTTTTCTCGGGGTACTTTTTGACCTTCTCTCCATTGCTGATTCAGCTTCCTGCTTGTTCTTTTGTTGTGTTTGCCAAAACGAGTCAGTCAGATTTTTGCGTCAAATTGATAAGACAGTGGATAAGGCGGCGAGGGTAAACACAGTTTGTAAGCTACACTTCTGTTCACCTCGCCATCTATTTTTCATGGGCCTCGATGATTCTTTCATGAAGCCAGCTAGTTGCACATAATTCATAACGTGGGCTGCGGAAAGTAGGACAGCATAAGACGCAGCGGGCGGGTGGGGGCCGAGAGGTGTTGTGGGGGGTCTGCAGGGGAGGATGAGACGGTGGAGGAAAAATCAGGGTGACGAAAAACATGTTGACTGAGGGGGAGAGAGAGAGAGAAAGAGAAGGCGATGGAATGATGCTGGGAACCCAGTCTGTTTACAGCAAAGAAGATGGCGGCGGCGGAGGGGTGGGGGGGGGGGTGCGGAAATTGAGAAAGTAGAAGATTAAAGGCAGGAGAAAGTCAAATTGACAAGCAGCAAACACCCGAGGACACTCTTAACAAGTGAGAGTGGGATGTCCAACTGAGACATCTTTATCAAGCAATGAGAGGCGGTTGGGGGGGATCTGCAGCAACGGGAAAACTTCCATTACTTCCGTTTCACTTATCGTTTACACCCAGACAAGAACAACAAAGTGTGATATGGAGACACCTCTTTCTATGAGTGCTCTAGCTGGCTGGCTAGCTATCAATGGGCTAGCTATCAAGCTACCTACTTAGCTATCTATTTGCTATACGTATTGTTAGTATCTATTAGCTATCTATTAGTGGTCTATCTGGCTGGCTAGCTTTCTATTAGCTAGCTTTCCATCTATTTGAGTTACTTCCGGGTTGAGTGAATGCTGGCGCGTGTGGCTGCCGCTGCTCACCCGCGGAAAAACTGATCATGTGACCATAAAGTGACCATGAGAGTTTTGAAAGGCACTTATACATGAAATGTATTATTATTATTATATTTATTTCTCGTGTGTGTATGTTTTCAAATCTCCGTATTCATGTTCCTGCGCTGTACTCATCTACTGCGTTCCTGCGCCTGCCGCCACACTTCCAATTTGCAGCCCCCAATCCTCTCTCTAGCTCTTCTTTGCTTTTAGCTTTCCTCCCTCCTTCTGTCTGAGGCTCCGTCTCACTTCCTCTCCGCTCTTTCGGGATTATGGAGATGAGAACGTCATTGTTTGACGATCGGGAGTCATCTGCGATCCTTTGGTGACATTTTTCGGTGCAGCCGACAGGAGATAGTGGCACCACCGGGATAGAAAGCAGGTGGCTGTCAAATTTAGCAGCACGCCTCGGAATAAGCTACCATAAAAGTAGACGTATTAACATACAGTGAACTCCTGTAATACGTAAACGCGTCGGCTAAACACAATCAGACCGAGAGATTTAAACAGCTTCTTCCCCATTGCCATTAACTCTCTAAACAGTTACCCAAATAGAACTTTATACTGCCTCTTGGCAATTTTTTTGACGATGATACTAGTGCAGCGTGTTCTACCGGAGACAAATTCCTCGTGTGTTCTACATACTTGGCAATAAAGATGATTCTGATCCACGAAAGCTCACGTAGGCGAACGGCAACATGTTTTAAACTTAAGCAAGCTGTTAGAGTGGTGGAACAAACTAGATCTGGCAACCGCCACACGGGTATCAGATGGCGAGGGCAGGCGGTTGAGGGGGGCGGGGGGGTGCCTTTTTTGTTTTTTGTAGTCTTCCTGAATTGACCCTTTTGAAGTTTTCATTTCCCGTTGCCGGTGTTTACCGAGGGTATTGGAGGTTCCGAACAGAGTGGGGGTAGACTTCGAAGGTAATATGATCCATTTGTCACAGTTACAGTCAGACACGCAAATAATTTGATCAAATACAGGTTGTGACCTGCTATATATTATATCTGCCTGCATTATGAATGGGCTTGGACCGGGCACCAGTTCATTTCCTTTGCAATTAGCCCAAGCCGCAGGCAGCGAAACGGGATTACGGTATTACTGATGTATACGCACAGGATAAACGACACAGGCAAGTTGATGTAAATAAAGGATCTGTCACAGTCCCATCTGGCGTTTTAATATATAGTTTTTTGCTACCGTTGGGCTCCATTGCCATTGGCTCCCATTTGTCTACCGGACTCCTTTAGTATCAACCTTGCGGAGTCCCACAAAGCCTTGGAATTAATTCTATTTTCCCAATAAAGTTTAGACGTTTCATTGCTGCAAAACAGTCAAAACAGCCAGCGTTGACTTTACCCCTCGTTCCGGTTCTGGATGAAGTCCAGATTCTGTTGCAGCTCTTAGTCAAGCACTCCAGTCTTCCGTCTGAGCTCCACCAACCCTTCCCAGTCTCTGGTTCAGTGCATCTACTTATTTGTGCAGTCTCTTGCTAATATGAGTTGTCCCTCTAATGTACTCATTCCTGATCCTATCCAACCTGGTCACTCCCAAAGAAAACCTCAACATCTTCAGCTCTGCTACCTCCAGCTCTGCTTCCTGTCTTTTCTTCAGTGGCACTGGCTCCAGTCCAAACATCACGGCTGCTCTCACCACTGGTTTATACACCTTTCCTTTCATTCTAGCTGAAACCCTTCTATCACACATCACACCTGACATTTTTCTCCAGCCGCTCCAGCCTGCCTGGACACGTTTCTTCACCTCTTTTCCACACTCTCCATTGCTCTGGACAGTTGACCCCAAGTACTTAAAATCCTCCACTTTCTTTATCTCTTCTCCCTGTAGCATTAGTCTTGCACTTGGATCTCTCACATTCACACACATATATTCCGTCTTGCTGCGACTGATCTTCATTCCTCTCCTTTCCAGGGCATATCTCCACATCTCTAGTTTCTCCGCCACCTGTTCCCCGTTCTCGCTACAGATCACAATGTCATCTGCAAACATCATGGTCCAAGGAGATTCTTGTGTGACTGCTTACATGAAGTCATAATTCGCCCGAGTCTCATTAATAGGCCTGTTACGCAAAAAAATAATAATTTTGGTTCATGCTAAGATAAGGATTGCCATTGCACAATTAGCTAAAAGGGATTTACTTTCACATATTATTTTTTTATATCCAGGTAACATCCGGCTTATGGCCAGCTCGATTTACGACCACCCGTACTTATGACCACGATCTATAGACCCTATTTTTAAAATGTTAATTCTACGCCTGGCCAGGCCGGCAACGTGTACAACAATTGTGGCCAGCCAGCAAGCCGGCGTCTCACTCTCACACAGCAGTTGACCGTGTGATGGCACCAGAGTTTGCCAGTCATTTAGCCTCCGAGTCTCTCTTCAACATTTTGAATGGATTTCGACGTACGGCCATTTCGACTTACGACCGTTTGGTCGGAACGGAACCCGGTCGTAAGTCAGATGTTACTTGTATTCTGTGAATTCTGAGTTGAGTGATAAAATGAGCAGCAGTATTTGGAGCGCCATGCTGTGAAAATGGAGCGAGAATATCAGCAGCCGTGCCTGCCAGACTCGCTGAGCTGCTAAGCAGGGCTTAACCATGCCCAAGGGGGTGTGTATGAATGTGTGTGTGTGTGTGCAAGTGTGTATTTTGGGGAGCTTTCTTTCTTGATAAGCCCCGAAAACACGAGTTGTGTGTTTTCGGGTTCAACGAGAGGCCAAAGAGTCAGAAGAGCGAAACTTTGTTTGTAGGTTGATGACACGCCATTTTGTTCGTTGGCTGGCGATGACGAACTGGAAGTTCGTGGATGGGCGCAGGACGGCGATGTGGCCATGGGTCATCTTTCCGCACCAGTGAAAATCGGATGAAATTGCTCTCATGATAATTGAGCTGCGTTTTACAACGCGGCCTCCTGCGCACTAGGCGACCATATTGCGCTCCGGACCATTAATTGCGCTCCGGACGTGTTCACGAAAATGAAAGATCATTCAAATGGGGCAGTTTGCTCCTTCGTTTTGGGTCTCCTTCCATTTGAAAAGTGGTTTTCATCTTGTGTTCACTTGTCGGTTGACATTCCCGCCTCCTTGGTGTCACACCTGAGCGGGCTGGCAAGAAATAACGGTTGATGGTCGAGCCCACCAGGGTCCCGTCAGCTCTCATTGCACCCAATTAGCTCGTTTGGAAATAAAACAGTGGCGCGTGCTGGAGTCCAGCCAGGTGCTGCACACCTTCGGGAAAAACAAACAAGTGTCACACACATTGAAGGGCATGGCTTAGTTTCACGCCACATCGCTGCTTTTCCACACAATAAATACAGAAATAAACAGATGGATGGATGAATGAATGAATTCATAAATAAATGGATAAACACATAAATGACCAGACAAATAAACAATAAATGGATAAATAAATAAATAGAGGGATGGATTTATAAATAAATGGATAAATAAACAAATCAAGAAATAAATAAATAGATGGATAGACTGATAGATGGATGAATGAATGAATGATTTCATAAATAAATGGATAAATAAACAAATAAATGAACAGACAAATAAATACATAAATGCATACATAAATAAATACATGGATAAATAAATTAACAGATCATAACTAACTAAATAACAAATAAATAAATACATAAATAATATAAATCCATACATAGACAGATACATAGATAGATAAATGAATGAATTGATAAATGGATAAAAAAACAAATAAATGAATAAAAACATGAACAGATAAACAAACAAATATATACCAACTAACTAAATAAATAATTAAATACATTATAATAAATAAATATAATCATAATAATTAATAATAATGACATACATACATTTTTATATGGCTTCGCAAGATGCTTGCATGACAGCTTCCTTATTTCAATCATTAAAAAAAAAATATGGTCGCTGGTCTCATGTTTACTTGCTAGTTCTATTTTGTGTTTTTTTGCGGGAGCAAAATAAACACTAAATGACACCATTAAAAAACAAATAAATGACATCATCATCTTCACCATCGTCATCTGCCAATGTGCTTTAGGAGGCATTCTTCTCCACAAACATTCAGCAACAACACTTTCTGAAAGACACACTTTCCTGCCATCTCACCGCCACCCCCACACCCGCTGTTACACACACACACACACACACACACACACACACACGCGCACACACACACACACACACACACACACACACGCACAACAACCTGGTACTCCACCTACGATGCTCAGCGTTTACATGAAGAGCATGCAAGAAGTGTTTGAGGTTGTATTTTCTTCCTCCGCAAGGTGAGAATGTTTATGATTTGCAAAAGAGGAGGTGATGCCATCTGCTACGTAGCTTCACACATTTCACAATGTGGAATCTGGCTTCAAAAAATGGTCACAGGAAGTGTCCGCAAAGTGCATGCGGCGGACTGTCGGAAGACTTGGATCGGATTGGATTGGATGTACCTTCATTCGTCTCGCAGCGGAGAAATGGACATTTCACAGCAGCAAAGTTATGAAAGGAAGAGGAAAGGAAAGAAAGAAGTAGCAAAACAAAGCTTGTGGAAAGGAAGCCACAACTCGCGGCGCCATCTTGAAGTCAAAAAACTAATAAATAAATGAAATAACAACACAAAGGCACCGAGAGTCATTCATTCTTCAGCACTTGCTGTACCCTCTTTGTGACATGAAGCAGTTCTCGATGAAAGATCAAAGCATCATTTTCGATGAAACTGAACCGACTGGACAAGGGTGTTGTGTAGTTGTATTAATTTTTTGACAGAGTTGATGATGCACAGTTGTGATTGACACTTTTCTTAATAATAATAATAATAATAATACATTTTATTTCAAGCGCCTTTCAGAGCTCTCAAGGACACTTTACAGTCACAGACAAGCATAGATACAATAATAAATAAAATGCAATAATATATATATACACTATATATATATAATAAAATAAATAGATAATAAATAAAATACAATACAATGATAATTTCTGCGGGACTTAAACATGACTAGACGTAAGCAGTGTTTGCACTTTTGTAGAAAATGACTTGTTAAAATACAGACATCAATCATAGTATTTAGTGTCCAGTTATCTTGGACTTTTAATCACCCGTACTGCAGCATCTAGAAGGCGGGCTAAAGAATCCATTGTTTAGAAAATGAAGAAGCGTACGGCGTAGTGACCAACAGAGCGAAAAGTAGGAGTGCAGTAACGCTTGTCAGTGAGTCACCATTGCTAAAGTTGACACCATAGATTCACACCTTAATTTGGCCCAAGCCAAGCTGTCTGGAACAACAACATGCAAAAAAAAAAAAAACACACACACACACAAAAAAAAAAAAACACAAAACACAAAAGCAGCACAATGGAGAAAAATATCAAAAAAGTGATCAAATAAAACCTGTGTTTCTATCAACTATGTGGACATGACTATGATGAAATCCTTATTTTTAACGCATTCACTGCCAGAAGATGTGCAAAGATGTGTCCACTCCAGTGCCAGGGTTTTTGTCATTGTCACTCCAATTGCAGGACCCACAGAATATTGCCATTTCAATACAGCGTTAGAAACCTTAGACTCTCTTCTTTCATCTAAATGGTATGGGTCTGGAGTTATATGAGCTTGAAATGAGGGCGTCTGTCCAAAATGGATGCAACATTTAGCTTGTAGTAGCTATGACGTCCCTGATCCATTGCTGAAAAGGATGATTTAATCCTCTCCTCTTGCATATAGAGCTGCTTCATGTCACAAAGAAGATACAGCAAGTGCTGAAGAATGAATATACTCAGTGTCTTTGTGTTGTCATATTATAATTTTTTTTGTTTTGTTTTTTAGACTTCAAGATGGCGCGGCGAGAGTGGCTGCCTTTCCTGCAGCTCCTGGATTTCTTTATTTCTACTTCTTTCTTTCCTTTCCTCTTCCTTTCATCACTTTGCTGCTGTGAAATGTCAATTTCTCCACTGCGAGACCAATAAAGGTACAATATAGCGCTTTAACAAAAGCTGAAGCTGGAACAAAGTGCTAACATGGACAAAAGGGAAATGCTTCCCCCTTGTGGGAAAGTAAAAACATTGTCAAAGGCCTTGGTAATGCCGCTCTCCGTCATATTCTCAATTCCCGAATAAATTTGTGAATGGCATTGAGTTAATTGTTGTTTTTGTACTGATGAAATCTGTCTCTCTGTTTCTTTCCCCCTGCGCTTTTTTTGGCACAAAGCCCCACGAGGATGAATTTGGTGGCCTTTGTTTGCAAGGAGAATCCTGCGGCGGGACTTGACCTGCTCGCTCTGCGTGATTGGACTACTTTGGATGTTTGGCTCAGCCCCCGAGCCGCCCACCACCGTCAACCCAACAGTCTCTCGAGTCCAGCTGGTGCTCGAGCAGTTGAGTCGCCGACGCGCAATATGAGCCCTCCCTCGCTTCGCCAAACGCCCTCCACCCCCTCCACGCACGTCACGTCACTCGTGATTCCACCGCGCCGCCGCTGAGTCGGAAGCGGCTGTTTGTTTTCTCTTCTTTGGCTTTTTCTTTGCTTTTGGACGCGCCATGAAAGCGCGTCGAAGGAGTTGCGTCGCGGCGATGGTGGCGTGGACGTGGATTTGGAGGGCGGCGTGGTGCATGCCGGCAAATGAAGGTAAGCTGTCAGTCAGCCTCGCTTCTCTTTTACAATTTAACGTGCTCCTGACGTGTTGAATTATTCGACGGACCACCTTGCGCGCGAACGCGGCGATCCGATGACTTGTTCCCGATCGTGTGCTCGTCTCGTGCAAACGTGAACCAAAGTGACTTGAGATGAAGCCAGCGGCTCCCAAGCGGCTTCGAAGCGGCTCCCAAGCGGCTTCGAAGCGGCTTCCAAGCGGCTTCCAAGCGGCTTCCAAGCGGCTTCCAAGCGGCTTCCAAGCGGCTTCCAAGCGGCTGCTGTCGCGACACTCTGGAAGCGAGTGGCAGCTTTTCTGTGCAGATTCTCATCGCGTCAGATGAAGGCTATTGTCGAGCTTGTTTAGTTGGCAAAGGGGAGCGCATTCTTCAACCAGCAGCTTATTCTTCACATGATAGATTTATTTGGGAAAGAAAAAGAAAAAAAGTTAAGACTGCCTTGAAAGTGTTTGTCGATTGTGTGGACGTAAAATGGGTTACTTTCAATGGATTGTTGAAATCCACCTGATACATCACGCTGTCTTAATTGGATTGGATTGGATGTCCCTTTATTCATCTCGCAGTGGAGAAATTGACATTTTACAGCAGCAAAGTTATGAACGGAAAGAAAGAAGTAGAAAACAGCAACTAAGCAAGAAAAAACAAAAGCCAAAGTAATTGGGGAATGGCGCTCTACGTCATATTTTCAATTCTTGAATAAATTCGGGAATGAGTGAAATGCAAGGGTCAAAGTCCTTTTTTTTTCTCCAATGTGCCCAAAATACCCGCTATTAAAATGGCATCTGTGTGCTGTATCTTTGAAAGAAGAGCAAGGCAACAGCGAAAGGGCCCTTTGGTCAACAACGACTTTTGCGAACGCCCCCGAGTAGATCATTGGCGTGAGTTAAGCGCTTGAAGGTAGCGTGAAAGCGGACACGATGGAGTTCAGCATGGCTTATCGCTTCTTTATGGCCTCATTAGTTGCAGTCGTCTGCGCCAAAGGACATCTTTTATTATTCTCAGACTTGAAGACTAGCCCAGTGTGGAGGACAAGGCTTGGAGAAGGGACAGAGTCTCACATTCCGGATTGATTTATTTACTCACACATATACTCTACATATTTTTTTTATACATTTAGATATGTATTTTTATTGATGTATTTATTTATTTGTATATACAGTAAAGTCTCGTTATATCGATATTCAAGGGAGTCCAAAAAAATATCGATATAACCGGGACTATCGATATATCCGACCCTGTTTGCATGTAATTTTCTCCGTGTGTGCATAGAAATAGTATCGATATAACCGGGACTATCGATATATCCGATATCGATATAACGAGACTTTACTGTATCATATATACGTAACATCCGACTTACGACCGGGTTCCGTTCCGACCAAACGGTGGTAAGTCAAAATGGTGGTAAGTCGGAATTCATCGAAAATGCTGACTAGAGACTCGGAGGCTAAATGACCGGTGAACCCCCCCCCCCTCTGGTGCCATCACACAGTCGATTGCTGTGCGAGAGTGAGATGCTGGCTGGCCAAAATTGTCGGACGCGTTGTCGTAGAATTAAGATTTTAAAAATGTGGTCGTAAGTACGGGTCGTAAGTCGAGCCGTTCGTAAGTCGGATGTTACTTGTACATATTTTTCTTCTTTGAACAAATATGCAAAGCACATCAAATAAAAATGTGCCGAGTCATCGCTCGTTGCCTTAAAGCACAGGTGTCAAAGTTAAGGCACGCGGGCCAAATCTGGCCCACCACCTCATTTTATTCGGCCCGCAAAAGCAAATCAAACTTGTGAAATTTCATAATGTTGGCTAAAGTTGGCACCCAAATTTCAAATTGTCACATGAAAATCACAACAACTGTCATTATTTTTTACTTCAAATTTGAAAACGACATTGATTAATTTGTTATGCGCTCTATATGAAATATGTGGGGGGGAAGAAATCTTCTAAAGGCTTCCCCAAATTCTTAACGGCCCCCAAGATTAAACTGGAACTACAATGTGGCCCGTGGCTTTGACATTGACTATCTATTTGCTATCCATTTGCTATCTATGTGCTATCTATCTAGCTACCTAGCTAGCTATCTATTTGCTAGATATTAGCTAGCTACCTAGCTGGCTATCTATTTTCTATCTATTAGCTATCTGGCTAGCTAGCTAGTTATGCAGCTGGGTACTTATTAGCT